>NC_142717.1:23169346-23499187 GCF_055471065.1 Atractosteus spatula | reverse complement strand
GCCCGGCCCGCGCCGCGCCGCCCCCTCCAGCGCTGCAGCCGTTCTGGAATGCATTAGGGATTCACGCAAACGGCAGACGGGCTCCCGTGCCAACAGCAGGCGAGTTGAGCCCAGGGTTCACGTTTCTGATGTGTGCGGGCACTCTTCCAGCTGTCTGGCAGAGCGCAGGCAGAAAAAGAAAGAAAAAAAAGAGAGAGAGCTACCCCCCCCCCACCAGTTGCATTTTCTGGACTTTTTATTGGCAATCCAGCTGAATCAGGGCTTTGCAGGCCAAGCCATAAAAACACCCTGGTGCACAGCAGCTGGTGGCTCCGGGCCGCGGTGTGAAGCTGCTGCGTGGTGGGAATCTGGGAAACATTACGAGAAACGAGCAGAGAGGTCGAAAGTTGAAGGAGGAGGGATGAGATGATTAACCTCCTGCCTGCAGTGGCCAAGCCTGGTACACCCCCCTGGGCCAGGGGTCCCAAACTTCATTCCTAGAGGGCCAGTGTCCCGCCCAGTACACCTAGAGGGCGCTCTACTTCTGTTCCTAGTTCCCTGTGATTATTCATGTCTTTCCGGTGTCTTGTTGTGAAGCCTATTTACTTCCTGTGTCTGCTCTATTCCTGGCTCAGCATTGAGGGCACGGATGTCCTGAGACCCGCCTAGCACCAGGTCGCCCCACGTCCGTGACCTGAGGGCATAGGTTTCTATACCGACACCGTCTGACCCCCTGAGTCTGGGCTAACCCTCCTGTTGCCCCTTTTACACCTACGCATTGGGTCTCTACTGCTCTCCTGGTCATTCCACGGCTTGCCCTTCCGACATCTGCGACAGTCAGCTTCTGGTCTTTTGGTTTGTGTTAGAACCCGAGGAATCAATTCAACAATCAACTTAATTATTTTCTCAGACATCTTTAACTGAAGGTCTTTTTTCCCCCCCAACTTCAGAATCGATTTATTCTTCTGGTTGCACCCCTCCAATTTGGAATTGCCGACGGTGTGTTTTGCCCCGAACCCCACGACCGCACACGGGGGACGGGTGAATGAGGAAGAGGAAGCAGACTCCTCCAACTCCACCCGCCTTCCTGCCACATCATCATTTAAACATGCCACTGGCTGCAGCGCCCTCTACTGGGGAGGAGGCTCTGATTGGAAGAGAGGCACATCCCTCGCTGAGAGCGCCGCACTGCCTGCTGGGGCGCTGTGCTATTCACAGCGGAGGAGACCCCCCTGGATGATTCAACCCACCCTCCCCTTGGTGGCCTTAAGATGATTGCACCTCGCCTGTCGGGGAATCCCAGTCACAGCTACTAACACGACCCAGACTCGAACCCGGGACCAAACTGCAGCCACTCAGAAAACCCCCCATAAGGTCTTTTGTAGATAATTACACACAATATTCATGCTAGAAAAATCCCCCGGAGTCTAGGTAGAAGTAATGCAATTATAGCTAATTAACTGATTAATTAATTAATTTATTTGTTCGTTAGATCAACTTCAGTATGTGAATTCAAGTGCATCTTTTTCTAAGCTGCATGTTGTTTAACTTGCTGTTGCTGCTGCTGTTCTGTGTTCATGGTTTTGGTGTTTCCTTAATGTCTTTGTATTCTTTGTATTGGAGCATACATGTAAATATGCATTTCATTGCACTTGTGCATATGACAATAAACTGAACTGATCTCCCACACCCAGGAATTGAGTCTGATACCACAGCCCTGTAACACAGACTGGAAGAAACCGCTGTCTGACTTCAGACCAGTGGAGGAGCCATACTGGGCTAGACTGCTCTTCTTTTCTTACATCTGTAAGTGTCATAGACCTACAGTATCTTGTTTGGAGTGACAAGCTCTGGGCCCCCTTGAAAATTTCAGTGTAGGCACTGAAGTCGGACTAAAAAAACAATTATTATTGTTTTTGAAAAACTGAAAAACAATCATTCATGTCTGCTGTGGTAGAAACATGGAAGAAAACTGGGTTTCTACACAGAATGTGGACTTCAGGGCAACTAACCGTGTATCTCTAACGAGATAAAGAAAGGCCAACTTACTGAACAGCAGTGACTTTAACCAGAAAATAATATTTTAAAAAGGCACGTGATCTGATTTGTGCAGAGGTATGAGAGCAATTTCCAGTTTCATCACCGTGCACCCACTAACACCTGCTAACGAGCGAGGAGGGCGAGCCTGCGAGGACACTCTCCAGACACAACACCACAGAGCCCCGTCAGGGCCAGAGAGGAGGGAGTGAGCTCCAATTATCTGCGTCTGAGCTTTCAGTCTTCAGCAAGCGGATATCGGCGAAGGCTCCCTGTCTTCTCCAGCCAGTCCCCTGCTCCCCACCAGAAAAATAAAACTGGGAACTGAACCACAGGCCCTTCTTCCTTGACACGGGCCTTTCAGCCCACTCTGTTTTGAAGAAGAGACCGGAGACAATGTCAACGTAGCCATTTGTGGAAACATGTCGTTTCTGACATGTCTTACTGCAGGCCCTGCTGGGTTTCATTCCAGATACTCAGCTCAGTTACGCAACTGAGCCCTTAATTGAGTTAATAGGATTCATTTAAACTGTTTGACTGATCTCAGCTCTTAAATATGTTGGAGGTCGCCTTTTAATTACGACATTTCATTAGTGTTCGAATCAAGCAACTTGCAAGTTCAGCTAAGGTTTCAATTGAGTAATTAAGCTTGTTTGGATTGAAAACCAGCAGGGGTGTGGACTTCCAGCACCAGGATTGGAAGATCAATTGTTGTTTCATGTTTTCTGAGGATTTAACCATGTTAAAGAACTTCACTTGACCCATCAGCGTGCTTGAGGAAGGGAAAACCCCAGCGCATAATTTACACTCTTGATCAGCAGCGCAGGCTAGAGGGAAAGATCAAAAAGTCAGTCTCGCCGCCTGCCTGCTAAAGCCCAGCAATTAAACTATTAGCCACGAAAAACAGGCCCCATGTGACAGAGCGACTCCACACCCAATCTGCGTGCAGGTGTTGACAGAGAGGCTGATGCAAGGTACTAATGAGCCCGCAGGGGACCACAGCCCCTTCAGCAGGGAGAGTAATGTAATTACCTCATCCCTGAGCTGTCAATCACAGCATCAACAGCATCAACAAGGTGTGCATCCCCCAGGTGCAATAAAACAAGCAGCCTGGCACAGGTGAGCACTGCCATCCGCTCTTGAAACGTGAGGTTCGTTTTTCCACTGCAGGCGAGCAGGGTCATGTCTGTACTGTGCAGGATTCAGGAGTTAATTCCTGCTGGGTGCACATGGCTGCAGGAACAAGTTACCGTCTATAATTAGTTCAGCTCTCCGCGCTGATCGTTACAGAAGCCGCATTAAAAATCTGGGCAGATCCACCCAGAACTAAGATGCTCAATTGGACCTGATGCGCAGGCCCACCATTCCCCTTCCTTTCACGGCTTTGGCATATTATTTTTATAAATTGTAGATTTTAGAGCCCTGCCATATTAACTTGTAGCTACAACACCAACACAACACAACACCAAGCACAAAACGGAGCACACTCAAACATGTGAAACTTTTAATTACACAGTTGCCTGGCCTCGCACATTATGACCCAGCTCAGGGTATGCGCATTATATATTAGTGCAGCAGTTCTAGGTTTCTGACTGGTCTGATAAAATGTTGATCAGGAAGTGTGGAAAGATCATGAGTCCTGTCACCCCTACCGTCAGTGTTTCAGAAGGGGGAACAGCGTCTCTTAATTGGCACTCTCCCCTTTGGCTGCCAGCTCTACCACCGAGCCTGTCTCCTCACCCTAATTTGCCCACTGGAGTCTCCGATTATTATTAGCTTGCAGCGACTTTGCGGATGCTGTGCGGGTGATTATTCCTTCCTCCTCTGGAGGACAGCCTTTTCCAAAACATCTGTGCATTTTCCAATCGTGGAGTTAGAATACCAGCTCCCATTCACACACCGCCAGCGCGTGACATCTTGATACTCCTGTGGCTGTTTACTGAGCCACTCATTGAGAAAATTAGAAAAGGTGAGGGAGAGAATATGGTCATATGACCACTGATAAAGAAGGATATAGCAGAAAGTAATCAAGACAACACGTATTTACACATGACTCTGCAAATAATGGACTTGAAAGTGAAATCAACACATCCTCGTTGAACAGCAGGCTATTTTTGTGCGCAGTGCAGAATCTATCTATCTAGTCTACCGAGACCACTGCATTCTTCCACTGCTGAAGAAGACTGTGGATTCTGGTACAGTGCAACTCCTTGTCATGCTTTCTTAGCTCACTGCTGACCACCTCCTTCTTGCCATGGTCATTTTTAATATGGGATATAGACACACACTACAGCTACAGCACAGCTAAGACAACACCAAGCACCACAGGAAGCCTACTCAAACATGTGAAGCATTTTGCAGATGGTAGCTCGGCTGTACTTGGCTACAGCTGGCCACAGAGAAGATTTTTGGAGGGGGCAAGACGGGAGCTGTCCACGGGGATGGGATTCTGTGACAGTCCGTCAGAAGAGCAAGATGGCTTCAGAGGTGCACGCGCTCTGTGTGTGGCCCTGTGCCGTTTGGAAGCAGCGCCTCAGACATCAGAAGGGTTACAAACGAGAGGAGCTTGTAGCTTGAAGCTAACTGATCTGAGGATCTCACCCAGCCTTGTCTTGCAAGAAGCCAGGGTATTGGCTCCAACAACAACATACTTGTTAGCTGGGGTAGCTTGTTCCACACTCCTACCACCCTTTGCGTAAAGAAGGGTCTGCCTGGCTTCTGGTCCGGAACGGCGTACCCAAGCCCTGTGGTAGCATGCAAGAGAAAAGCCTCGCTTCCATCAGAGGAGCTCGAGACAGATTGTCTTCTAATCGTCTCCGTGGAAACCATTCGGCCGGCATCTGAGGCCTCCCCCCCCCCAGGCCCAGGCCTTTGGGAGAGCCCGAGTCCGTCCAGGACCCTCACGGCTGTTCGCTTTCCAGCGGCCCCCGCCTCCCGTAATCCTCACCTGGCGACGCGCTGGTCACTGTGGTCACCGCGGACGAGCTCGGTCCTTTGCCAGCTCTAGTCCGGTGTCACACCCCTGCCAAAGGTGACGACTGCAGGGCTTGCCTTTGATGTCCGCCTCCCCCGTTCTTAAAGCGGTTTATCCGCCTTCTAGCTGTGTTCCCGTCGCGAGCCGAGCGACCATACGCCTCCTCCGGACGGACACGAATGTCAACAGGATGTGTTCCCCTGGCAACGGGACGAGGAGCTCGACAATAAGCCCTGCCCGTCGTCCATGCCTCACACTGCTACGCGACGATCGGTCCAGAAAGATCAGGAAATACTATTCTTTCAGGATCTGAGGCACATGGTAAAAGAAACAAGATGCATTCCTTCTGTTACAGCCCTTTTAAAAATGGCTATGTAGACGGCACAACTGTGAACTGCCACACGAGAGAGTTACTGGGCTTGCACGTGATGGAAATGCAGCGAACCAAGGGGGTGAACACAAGCAGCGAGAGACTTTCTGAATGCAGCCAGACCAAACCTGAAACTAAATACAAGGCAGGCTGCACCTGGTTATATGCACAAATACTGCACTGTTATTGTAATATGTGGCGATTTCAAACAGAGGCATTACTGCCTGGGGTGCCTAAAGATCTTTACAGTCTGCAGTGTAGACAGGCTTTCGGTTTAACACCTGCATCTTCCCACAGAGTAGCACCTGTTACCGCCTTGGCATCGGGGAACAGCAACATGCCTTCATGCCCTGCAGTACTATGGCTTTTTGCATGCACTCCCAACCCTCAGGCACTGGAGTCTGGCCACCACAGGCTGTGAGAGGGTGAGAGCCGAGAGCAGCAGAACAGCCGACAGCTGACAGAGGGCCAAGAGAGACAGGATGGTAAGGGGCGAGGGACAAGGGCCGGTGCCAGGGCAGAGTGCCCGGCACCAGCACGGACTCACTGGAGGATCACCGTAATCCCGGCACTGGTAGGATCCCCTTTGATCTCGGGACTTCAAATAGAACAAGCCCCTCCTCGCCCCCGCAGGCCTGACCAAACGCTCCCAGAGCTCGCAGGCACAGGCACACTGGCGAAAGAGCCTGACAAGGCCCGTCTGGGACAGGAGCTAGGCCATAACGGACTGCTTTTACTCCTTTTCACCCGCTCAGATACGGAAATCAGATCCCCACTTAATCACTCTTTGATCTGTTTCACGTTTTCAGGGCTGCAGGCTTTTGTGCTGACAAGACAGAAAATTCCAAACAGTAATGCAAAAAAATACAATGAGCGCTGCCAACCCAAGACAGTTGTCACTGCTAATTTCTCAAGTAACAAACGTCTTCACTAGGTGCACAGCTTACCAAGTAAAAAGAGCACGTAGTCATTACAATCACATTCAGTTATGACTAACTCCAGGATTGCAGTTCAGAATTAACATTATCTCATTTCTCTAGACCCTGATCTCCAAACTTTTGCTTGATCTGCGCCCAAATACAGATCACAAACATTCATACACATAAGCTGTTTATTTTAAAAAGTATGTATGTGCACATACAGGTATGCATCCCATATCATCTTTTCAGCCTTCAGCCTCTGCTGGACCAAGATCTCACCAGGATTCCTTGGCAGTCATGCTAGTCTAGTTCATCTACCCATCTAATTCCTGTTATTTTTCTTAGCCAATGTGCTTTTTGTCCCCAATTTTGGATTACTCTATTAAGATAAGATAAGATGACTTTATTGGCCATATACAAGTTCTTGCATTAGGAATTTGTCTTTTCGCATACCCCAGCTTGCTCTCCATGAGACACACAGACAGGGAGAGAAGCTTGGGGTCAGAGCGCAGGGTCAGCCATTTATACAGCACCCCTGGAGCAGTTGGGGTTAAGGGCCTTGCTCAGGAGCCCAGTGGAGTAGGATTCCTCTGCCGGCCACGGGATACGAACCGGCAACCTTCCAGCCACAGGCGCAGATCCTTAGCCGCAGAGCCACCGCACCACCCTGTACCTCATTACTCCTGTAGTACAGGAATTAAATATGCTTCTTGCTGCACACCTGGCCCTTGGCAGTTTTAGTTTCTTTCGTTAAAAATCTTCCTACTATTGTTTACACTACTGTTTACACTATACACAGTTAATTAAAATAAGAAATGCAAAATACAGCACCTGGATAATTTCAATAGAAGCACCTAAAGCCTGTAAAACGAGATGGTTCAAACTGCAGAACAGGGGGAGTCTTACAAACACAGCAGCTTGCCAGACTAGCTGTAGGAGAGCACAGGTTTGCCTTTGAGTGACACAGGTCAGCAGGATAAGCACAGTGATGACAGATAGATATCATGTCATTTGTCAAACCGCTTTGTCGTGGGAAGCCGGAGCCTACCTGGCAAGCAAGGAGCGCAAGGCAGGGTACACCCTGGACGGGACGCCAGTCCATCATACTTGGGGACAATTAGGAGGCCACAGTAAAGGCCGAGGGGGGAGATTTGGCTTGGATACCGGGATAACTCCCTACTCTTATTGAGAAATGCCCGGGGATCTTTAATGACCACTGAGAGTCAGGACTTCGGTTAAATGTCTCATCCGAAGGACGGCGCCTGTTTACAGTATAGTGTCCCCGTCACTATACTGGGGCATTAGGACCCACATAGACCGCAGGGTGAGCGCCCCCTGCTGGCCCCACTAACACCTCTTCCAGCAGCAACCTTAGTTTTTCCCAGGAGGTCTCCTGTCCAGGTACTGACCAGGCTCATACCTGCTGAGCTTCAGTGGGCTGCCAGTTGTGAAATGCAGGGTGATGTGGCTGCTGGCTATGACAGATACAGTAACAGTAACAGATTTATATGAAGTGTTAAATAGTGCGGACAAAAACATCTCTATCTTGCGTCTTGACCCTGTGCCGCTTATGTGACCTGACACAGATTGTTGTGCACCCGGGTGACATTTCCACCAGGTGTGTTAAAACAAAACTGGACAACTGCCCAGCCTGGGAGGTGCTTGTCCTACTGCTGTGCCTGTCAGACCAATCCTCTCATTCCTCGCGTCCCCTGGCCTGTGACCTGCTCGGCTCAGCGCTGCTGGAGCGACTGTGATGCCGAACACGCCCCTGTCCTCCTTCTGAGCAGACAGGCAAATGAGCAGTCCACAGGCCGGAAGAATTTGAATGTTAGTTCTCCACCTGGAGAAAGCCGGGTGACGTATAGAGGACGGTGCACAGGGAGTGTACAGTAGTCTCACATCTTGACCAAAACACTCCATCAACCGGCCTGTCAGCGACAGTACAAACCGCCCTCCTGGTCAATCATTTTAACTGCTCGGGCGAACACAAAATAATTATTTCCATTTCATATGCTTTCATATGCATCAAACTCACAAAGCGCAGCTTAACATGTGTAACAGAGGTCAGATCCACACATTTTAATGAAATATGAAGTGTTAGTCTGGGCCTCCAAATAGTCATTTAGTTAAGTAAGCATGTATTACAAACTTTAGGGATCACTGCTTACAATAGCATAGCTTTCACATCCTTGACCTCTTCCTTACTCTCATCACACCCTGTCATATGGGCTGTGTGCAATGTTTCAGATTCACCAAAGTCTGTTCTGTAACCTGACAGAGCTGTTTTTTTTTCAATTCAATGCCTTTACATCGTCACTGTAGCAAATTCTTCAATAGCCATTTTTACCAAACCCACACAATTTGCAACATATTACCGAGTCAATATCTCATCATTACACCAAGTCTTGGAGGAGTTACTGATACGCAATTTGAGCCAAGCCAAGGCAGGCGCTGAGAAAAGCAAAAGAATACATCCCATGTACAAAGGCATTTACAATAATAATTCTTAATAATTACTTACACTTCTATAGCGCTTTTCTGGACACTCCACTCAAAGCGCTTTACAGGTAAGGGGAACTCCCCTCCACTACCACCAATGTGCAGCCCCACCTGGGTGATGCACCAGTACACTCACCACACACCAGCTATCAGTGGGGAGGAGAACATTTTTGGGGATTTTTAATGACCACAGAGAGTCAGGACCTTGGTTTTATGTCTCATCTGAAGGACGGTGCCAATTTACAATATAGTGTCTCTGTCAGTATACTGGGTCATTAGGACCCAGTACTGGCCCCACTAACACCTCTTCCAGCAGCAACCTTAGCTTTTTCCCAGGAGGTCTCCCATCCAGGTACTGACCAGGCTCACACCTGCTGAGCTTCAGTGGGCTGCCAGTTGTGAGCTGTAGGGTGATATGGCTGCTTTATTCACAAATGTGTACATGTAAACAATATACATAAATAAACATGCGTATATTTCCACATCAATACATATATAAGCACACACATGTACAGTCATCCATTTTATAACCATTTCATCCAATTCAGGCCTGCAGGGAAGCCAAAGCTAATCGTGTATGGCAGGATAGACTCTGGACGAGACGCCTGTCCATCACAGGTCACACACAGCCACAAACACACACACACACACACACACACACACACACACACTCCCACCAGAGCCAATAGTTCCCAGGAGTCTGCAGATACACATCATATATATCTGAACATGAACATATACACCATACACAAACATGCCAGTTCCTATTCCTTACAGAACTGAGCACTGCGTTAGGTAAAGAGGGAATGATGGGATGGAATTTATTTCTTCACTGGCCTGTCTCGCCTGCAAGCACATGAGGCTGGTGTCCAGGTTTGACACCAGTGCAGCTGGGAGTCCCAACGTATCGGGAACAGACAGGTGAGAGCAGCTCTGTGGCCACGCCAGCTGAACGCTGACTGAGCTTCTTGCCATCACGACTCAGACTGGGAGAGCAGGGCCACTGCCGTTACAATGCCTGGGCACTGAATGCTTAAGTGGGCTAAAACAGTGATCTAATTAAATGCCCAATTAGGCTGAAACAAACCTTCTGTCCACCAGCCACTGATGATTACAGTAAGCTAACGGAAACCAAAAAAACAACAACAAACGTTTTAAAGAGGAGGTTCCCATCAAATACAGTATTGGCAAGAAATGACATCAGAACATTTTGAAACAGTTCCTGGATCACCTTAAAGGAGCACTGGGGACTCCTGTGATTTCTTGACTGAACAGGCGTTCTCTTATCAGACATCTCAAAGTCCTGCAACTCGGAGCTGCACAACCAATTTCCAGTAAAAGTAGCTCCTGAGAACTTGTCTCAGCCAGCAGCTACAACGTGTGCAAGATGACGTAATCTAGCAAAGAACACAGCTCTGAGCCCAAGTGCTGCCTCTTTAAGGTACAATGTAATATTGTGGCGAATGTGAGACAGCGGGTACCCAGCCATTCTATCGATGCGGATCAGTCAAGAACCAGTTGGACAAGATCAACTGCCACGTAAGCAGGATTGGTCAAAAGCACCTGCAAAAGTCCAAGAGTCACCGTGCTACACTTCATGAAGGCAGATTTCCTACTGGCAAATGCTGTGGAAAAGACCAGCCTGATTGTGCACTATGTTGCCATTGCTACACTGATAACCCGAATCACAAGCTCCCTTCTGCTCGAGTAACAGAAGGCACTGGAGCTCTGAAACAAACATCTGAACAGAATCTTAGCCTGCACGTGTACAGCAGGACAGTACACAAGGGGAGCTCACAGGACCTGCAAAGAATCAGCAAGCCAAAGCTTACGAATGTCATTGCTAAATTAAATTAGCCTAATTGAACCGAAAATAGCAATCATTTCAATGTTAATCACATGCATAGATCAATTAATCAGTAAAATCCCCTTGTGATGGATTACACTTGTTAAGCTGATGACTAAAACTCACAACCGCAGCCAAGCTTACAGCTATTCAGAGTTCACAACATGACAGCCTGTGGAACTTCAGCATTTATGTTTCTGCCAGTCTGAAGGTCTAAAAAATGCTTCATGAGGGTCTCTCCGATCAACTTTCAAGAGTTTTGGACTTTTCGATAACCACATGTATAAGGCCTGCAGTAGATGGAAGTTTAAATTGGTCTAATCATGCAGGTAATTATTTTAACAAATTAAGCAGAACAGCATTCAGGAAACAGTCATAATCTGCAGTCCAATAAAAACAAGCCACAGGGTATTCTGCAAGACTCAAAAGAGCTCTGATTCATGGGGCTAGCTGATCCTCAATTTTAAAATATCTAATCAAAATAACAGGATTATTTTGTTGAAGGGTGTAACAACTCCTTTGTTCAACTTAATGCACTGAAAACCAAAGATATGGTCATTGATTAAAGAAAGCAACAACCAACTGCAAAACCAGAGTCACTGAGGAGCAAGAAACTAAAATTGTCAACAGATGCAAATATCTTGGCACTACTGTGGATTTCAAGCTAACTTTCTAGGAACATTCGGACGCCATATACAAGAAGAACTCTGCTCTTTCCATGTGTATATCACAGGCAAACTTCCCATCTGGGACAATAAAGTAGGCAAGGGATTTTAATTTCTTTGAATGTAGGCGTGGTTCTAGAAGCTAGAAGCGGCCCAGGTCTTGCTTCGCTGTCGGAGAAAGGCAATGTAGGCCCAGCGTTTCCCAGCTCCACGCCACGCCGTTCATGTCTTCGGAGGCAAGCCTCCAAACAGCCGCCGCTCAAAAAGCAGATTTGTTGTACCGCACTGTACCGATGGCTTACTCTTTCAGCTTGCTTGCACTGAAAGCAACGGTCTGGCATTTCCCATCAGCTGTAACTGTGAATACAAACAAGACAGGAGGCAGCTGCTCAGCGACGGTTTTTAACCTGCCAATTCCGAGAGGCAAACACAGCGACAGAAGGACCAGGTGGATTAACTCCAAGTCACTGGGGCTTCCAACAGCACTCGTGTGAGGGAGCTTGTACTGCGCCGAGCTGCGGCCTACCCTCTGTGCTCTGTCTCCGAGCTGCAGGCCCAAACACCAGCCTGTGAGTCCAAACCCATCTTTAAAACTCGATTAGGAAATCAGGAAATCATTAAAATAAGCCCTGAATTCAGACCACCAAAAGTCACTGAGAAAACAGTGATGGCTCTTTCAATAAAGTGGCTGCACGATATCTAGTTATGTTCTTTAATATGAAGCAGAAGGATTAACCAATATTTGCACTTTTTAACTGATCCCTTTCCGTGGCACAAACTACACGGGAACTTCTGTTAACATGAAAGTTTCTGTCTTTCCTTTATTTTCACCCTATCCCCGTCTTCTTCGGTACCTACGCGTGACAATGAGAATGTATCTTCTTACTGCACTCCTTTCAGTGGGTACACAGCTTATGTGCACTACAGTCTCCCTGAAAACAGCAAAACAAAATGGCTATACACTTTACCAGTTGGTCTGGAGCCCTTTAGCTATGTGCTCTGGTCAATGATAAAATCAATCTTCTACGATTTTAAAGACAATGGTCTTTTCATGTTTCAGCATCTAAGGCAGACCGACTTGCTTCCTGATTTTCCTATACTGTACTGGGGCTGCGCTGAGCTCTCTGTGCCTATAAACTACCATGGGATTATGATTCCCCCTCTCATCCAGAGCTTGATTTAATTGTTTCAACAGCTACAACAAGGTATCTAGTGTCTTCTTAGAATGACCATTTTCTAAAATCAATACTCAACCAGCCACTTTTCCACGGGACAGGGAACTCAACAAACTGGTTGATATTTTTAGCATTAAGCTGCATTATGCATTAAGCAATTCATTTAGCACTTTAGCAAGTTTTAAAGACAGGTTTTTGACTCACAGGCTGGTGTTTCGGCCTCCAGCTCAGAGACAGATTTTGTGATTTTTGTGATTCTTGTGATTTTTGTGAGCTCGCAGAAAAGACATTTCGTTGCCAGCAACTACTGCTGCAACTGTATTGTTGTGCATTTGATAAATAAACTTTGATTTGATTTGATTCCTGATTGGGTATGGGACAACCATGTTACCACCTTATACGTGACCTTTGACAGAGCGCTTCTGGTAGCAGATGACTGATACTCTCCGAACGAACTAGTGCGATTGTGCCAACAAGCTGCAATGTGCTTTGTGGCAGCTCTCAGGTTACTGTCAGACATGATGCCTTCTACTGCAAAACATTTGGCTCGAGCCGAAAGAATTGATTTTGCAGGACTGTTACGGAGTCTGAGATACCTCTAAATCAAACTTGACTCTGTTGATTTAGTGGAGTCCTTCATTGAAGCGAGCTGCCCAGGCAAACAGTACTATTGAATGCAAAAATGGTGCTGGCCTGGACGCATATACTAAGTATCCGAAGAAATGCATTGCTTATAACTGCAGCAGATTTACAAAGTTATCAGGAAGATTACTTTTTTTTTTGCACTGACATTTTTTCGAGCATGACATGAAAGAGGTAGGAAAACGTTTTCCTATTAGGAAATAGGAAATTCCCATTAACAGTGGTCGTCACCAGGACTGATCGACACTGGCTCGACTGTGCAAATCACAGCCTAATAGTGTGCTTGACCATCACTGGGAGCAATGCAAGTTGTCCACCTCAAGCATAGCATGCTTGGTACAAGTCTGCACACCGTACTTTGTGGGATTCTGTCCCGTTCCTCCTAGCTGGTAATGCATTCGCCTGTTCACTGGTCTCTGAAGCCTAGATGATACATTCAATCCCAGCTCATCCCACAGGTGTTCAATGAGGCTCTGGTCTTGCGGGTAGCGCAGCAACAGCACAAGTCCCACATTCCCGTCTTGCAAGAAAGCCTTTGTTACCCGAGGAGCATGAGGGCATGTGGGTGCCCTTCCAGAATGTTGCCACATCCAGATGAGCTCCTGGGAAATAGAATCCCAAGGCTAGCTGTGCATTTGGGGTGCAATCAATCACTAAAAACACCGTTCTGTAATGTCCTGACCAGACACTGCGGCCAGACCATCACACTGAGACCCTCTCATCAACCCTGGCAAGATACAGTGACTCTCTCTCACAAGTCATAGCCACACATTGACGGACTATGATAGGCTGTAATGCTGTTCCAGGACAGAAACTGTCTGAGCAGGCGCGTTGGCATAATGGCTTTGGTGTGGACTCGCATGCTGGAAGCAGAGGTTCAAGTCCTACTCAGGGCATGAGTTTTTGCCAGCAGCCATGTCACCCCGCAACTCACAACTGGCAGCCCACTGAAGCTCAGCAGGTGTGAGCCTGGTCAGTACCTGGATGGGAGACCTCCTGGGAAAAACTAAGGTTGCTGCTGGAAGAGGTGTTAGTGGGGCCAGCAGGGGGCGCTCACCCTGCGGTCCATGTGGGTCCTAATGCCCCAGTATGGTGACGGGGACACTATACTGTAAATAGGCGCCGCCCTTCGGATGACATGTAAAACCGAGGTCCTGACTCTCTGTGGTCATTAAAAATCCCAGGGCGTTTCTCAAAAAGAGTAGGGGTGTAACCCTGGCGTCCTGGACAAATTTCCCATTGGCCTTTATCAATCATGGCCTCCTAATAATCCCCATCTATGAATTGGCTTCTTCACTCTGCTCTCCTTCCCAGTCATACTGTAGCTGATGTGTGGTGAGCGTTCTGGCGCACTATGGCTGCCGTAGCATCATCCAGGTGGAGCTGCACACTGGTGGTGGTGGAGGGGAGTTCCCATTACCTGTGAAGCGCTTTGAGTCGAGTCTCCAGAAAAGCGCTGTATAAGTTAAAAATTATTAATTATTGTTGATGTATTCAGCCACCAAGCAACAGCGCGATGACCTGTGCAGCCGTGAGTCTACCATGTACTAATGGCACATAGGCGCTGTTCCCTTGGAAGCAGAGCATGTTGGTCCCTTCCTGCTCTTTCTTGGTTTTCACCAGGCTTGACATTCAACAAGGTTAAATGCTGATCACATTCCCCATTGACACACTCGCTACAAAGGTGATTTTGTGCTGATGCAACAATCCGACTCACTAAAGATTATCACAGACTGTCTACATTTAATTAATATGCAAAATCTGTATCATTTATCTCTCTATTTTATGATGCGCAGTATTTTTTTTACCGAACCTGTGTATTAACCCTTTTTTATTTGTTCCCTTTTTTTGTGAGCCACCTCGTTTCTGTGTTTATATTCCAAAAACACAAGGCAGTTAAAAAACAAGCCTTTGCTAAGACTACCAAAGGACCACATAAAATACAAAGTTAACGCTAATGCCAAGAGTCAGGAAACACATTTGATTGGTCACCTTTAAAACCACAGCCTGAAAATACACTAAATCTCATCTTGCACTTAGAAAGTTTCTTCCCTCCTTCTTTTTAACACACCAACAACTCAGATAAAAGCTGGTGAGACAAACAGCCAGAAAAACAGGAAAACTGTCGCTTACCATGGCTTAGCGTTGACTTCGGCTCCAGCTTCTTTCCTCACTCCATCTTCAGCCTAGCTGCGCACCCCATTCCCACTCGGAGAGAAACTGCGCACCCTAAACAGGAACAGAGCACTTAAGCACACCACACCTGTACGCACAGCCGGGGCACAGTCAAGAATTCACTAATTCATTTTGGCCCCCCGTTTGCCTTTTGAATGTTATTTCATGATGTGAATCTTTAGGCAGTGTGTATTCTACTGAAAGTCATTGGAGAAGCAAAAATGAGACTTGAGCATACTTGTAATTTCTTTGAAATCGAGGATCTAACCTACCTAGTAATTGATTTGATTCCAAGCATATATTTATATACTTACAAGATGGAAATAAATAAACTAATATAATAATTAATTGCACTTAGTATATATATAGTTCTTATATAAATGTTCTTCTACTGTACAGACCTTTCCGTCCCACAGGATCTCAAAGCACTTGACATACAGAAGAGCCCTTCAACCCACTTCCACCACTGTAGGACAGCTGCACAGCCATTCTGTGCCAGCAGCCTCACTACACAGCAGAGCAGGGAAGAATCAAGGAATCACTTCAACACCAGAATGAAAGAGGGAGACTTGGGTGGACGACACTGCAATCCCAGAGTGCAATTCAGCTCCGGCTCCAGTGTCAACATTCTTATCAACAGTGCCATGGGATCGTCAATGACCACCCAGATGAGACTTGAGTTTCATGTCCCGTCTCCCAAGAACTGCACCTCCTACAGGACAGGGTCCCCGATCACTATCCTGGGGCTTGGTATTTCGAAATGATGGTCAAGAAGGAAAAGTTTCCCCTACTGGTCCACCACTGCCCACTTCCAGCAGTTACTAGCTTTCCTCAGAGGTGGCCCGTCCCAGCACTGATCAGGCCCAGCCCTGCTAATTTTCAGACATCTGAGGACATCTGGTTAAAAGGCAGTATTGATGATGCAAAAGTGGTCAACCTCCAGCCCTTTCTAAAAACCTACACTGCACAGGTCCTCCGGGTAAAACAATTCTTTATCGGCATTCTTATTGCTGACATCTATCTCTGTACTACAGCACCCAGTAACTAGAGGCAGCTGTAGAGTATGTTCAGGAAGAGAAGGATATTTTAAGAGACAGGCATGCTAAATTAAGTAGACGGGAAATGGTGTATTACCGCAGGACTACTTCACTTTCAGTTTAAGATGACCAGGCCAATTATCTCAATAGCGGATGAAGGAGAAATAAAACAAGAAATTAAAATGAAACAATTTTATCCCGAAGTGATCCTTGAATCTTACATATGCAAACCTAAACTTAGCCAGCAGTAATAGCTTCTTCTTCAAACTTGTGTTGTCTCTCTAGCTACCAAAGACAATTTTTTTGCGATCTTTAATAAAATGAGGTAATGTCTGCAGCACCGCCGGCGCCGGGTCATGTAACTCACCAGACAGTCTGTGAGGGAAAACTACTGGAACGAGTCATCATGTATACAGAAAGTACAAACAATGTTCTTTTAAAAAAAATCAGATTTTCTCTCTTCCACAGTCTTTTCCACGATTGAAAACACACACACCCGCTGGACTCTGGGAGTTATAGTTCGTCCCAAAGCACTTTACTAGTACCAGAATCACATCTGGGTTTTGAAATCTTAAAAGACTACAAACTCCAGTATTCTTTACCCTCGAGTCTTAGGAGTAGTGAAAGCGTTTGAAGGCCGCTATGTTTCTGGGATTTGTAGTTTCATGCACGACGACGGAAAATCTACGAGTCGTCAGTAAAACTACAATTCCCATCTTTTCAGTATCCGGAACTGTCGCCCAGGTAGCTGTGGCCCCGGTTTAGGACCTTGCTATTCGTCGTTTCCTGCTACAAGAGACTGGAGGTAGTACGGAGAGAGATACCAGGAAGATAAAACAACATCGTAACCTCAACTGACTTTACTATACCATGAAACTTACTGCAGTTTTACCCTCTCCAGACTTCCACTACATTACAGTATTACTGGTAGGTGGAGTCGCTTCGGATTATAGTAATCGAGTCGCTGTTCATCCTTTGCCTTTGAAGTGTTGTGTGAATGTGTATGTACGGTGGAGAGCTGAGCTGAGCTCTACCGGCTGAAGGGAAAAAAGGGTGTTTGAACACAACGTGGCCTACTGGACAAGTTGAAATTAAAGATCGATACCCGAACAGAAGTGAGATACTGGCCCTGGTTGACTTATTCATAGGTCGTGGGTAGAATCAAAGTCGTTTAACAGCGTTCAGCTGAATTATTATTTTTTTTTTGTTCAGACTGCTTGTGTATAGAAGTGTGTTTCTCTCTTTCCTTTCCGCAGTGCTTGTTATGCATCAAGAGCAAAACCATCAGGAAGAAATGTATTTATGCTATTCAGATTTTGTCAAATTAAAACGGGTAGCCTCGTAATCCGTTTAAAGTCTTCGATTATATCATTGCGATGTTCTCGCTAAGGAAGGTAGTAAATCTGGGATATAAAATTCCCCTGAGATTTTCCCCATAGAAAGGAAATTAGTTTCATTAAATTGGAAGACACACGATGCATAACTTCTGCTGTATTGCTTCTGACTTCCTGTGGGGACGGATATGGATTTCACAAGTTGATTTCAGTTTCGCTGACAGCAGGAGTGCAGCGTTCGTGAAACGTTTCACTATGCAGATGTACCAATTATCTACGAAAAGCAGCCAGGGTGATGTGCCACAGCAGCGCAAGTGTCGAGACACGTCTGAGAGGCTGCGATTGTATTACCTTTTGCAGCTTGGAAGTTGAAACTTATCTGGAGTTTCAAGTTTGCTGCTGACAAGGTTTCACAGAGCGCTGCAGGTGTGCGCCCGAAATCACGTTTCCCACAGAGTGTCAGCACAGCTCAGCGCACCATGGCCAGGCGACGGACGATCTTTACTGAATTCACTTCGTTTTATTGATTGGATATGTTTTTTAGTGGTTGTATTTAGAGAGCTGGGTCTCCCCCTCAAACACCCCCCTCCCCCTCACGTCTTGTTACAGCGAAGAAGCCGGTAAGAGAAGAGTCTTCTGTTGTGGCTCATTCTCATTGGTCGGAAACCCGGAACTTGTCAGCAGAATGCGGCATGAAACGGCGGCCTGTAATATTCAGATACTCCAGGAAGTTAGCAGTCTCGGGGATTTAAAACCTATTAAATAGCTCGATTTTTGAAAATATCGCTTCTCGGGAAAGAGAACCCGATTGCCGAAGGGTTGTATTTGTAGTTTTTGGGATGTAGTATGTTTTGAAAAGGAAACAAAGTCTCTTTACTGTCTGTGTTTTACATTGTTTGGTTGTTTTCTTTTAAGTTTCACTCAAGCCTTTTCAGTATTTAAAGCTTATGGTGTTAAAATGATTGATCAAACAGCTTAATTCTGACTTTTAGACTTTTAGTCCTGGCTTTTAAGCATGTTTTGTAAGTAACGTTTTAGATAATTTCATGCAGGGACTTCCAAATTAGTTCAAAGTAAAGTAGAGGTACCCCTTAACTCTCTGCTGAATTATCTTTTCTGTGGAAAAGATACCTATTAATATTAGAACTGTACATTACAGCATCAAAAGTAACAATGTATTTTGGACATAGTAACTTGTTTGTACCAGTTGAAAGCTTTTGTTCCCAACTGTAGTTTTCAAGGAGCTTTCAGGTACAAAGTGAAATCAAAGTTCTATCGGATCGCTTAATTTCAAGCTTTGGATCCAGGTTTTAAGCATGTAAGAGGTTTCCGTTGAGATATTAAATGTTGTAAGTAGCCTTTTAGTTAATTTATTGCAGAGACCTCCATTCCTGATCCTGGAGGCTGGTTTCCATGTAGGATTTCTAGATCTCTAGATCAGCACCTGAAGAGCAGGGAGAAGCTGATAGTGTTCTAATTGAGGAGCTGGATTAGGGTTGTGTTGCAATAAAGACTTGTAGACACACCTGCCCTCCAGGACCTGGGCTGGAGACCCATGATCTAGGGGTTCAGTTAAGTAGCTGATATCTTAGTTGGAATGGAAGCAGCAGGCGTGGACGTCTATAGGGACCGGAATTGAGAAGCCTTGGTTTACAGCAGGTATTTCCAGTTATAATGAGCTCTGAAAGGTGCCTCAACTCCGATCTTCTGAGTCCTGTGTCACGCACATACAGGATCCAGATAAGGATCTCTGCTTTGGGGGCTCAAAGTAAACTCCATGTTTCAGTGGTGGGCTTCATTTTTGGTTGTTGTAAGATTATTCTTTTTATGTGCTTTGTGTCTATGTGGCATTTGTGTGGCCTATATATAACCCTTTTCACCCGAGTCTCACCACCCCGGCCTGTGTTCTGATGTTGTTTGTCTCCGTCTCCATGCCCCAAGGCGTTCTGAAACTCTGACATCTTGGATCCTTAGTTACCTTGCCTGCCGTGTCAGTAACAATGCTCAGCTGAACACTGTTTGCCTTTTTAATGGAGGGAATTTAGCTGCAACTTCTGGGATCGAGTTGTGGGGGGAAGGAAGATCACAGATTGCAAACCCTTATCCTTATTAAAGTAGGGAATCATTGAACCTTGCATTAATTTCCTGCCTTTTTTTCCATTGGTCTTTCCATCAAAGCGTATTCTGTGTGCGCCAATGTAGTTTGTATGAGTTTGTGAAGGACCGTGCAGTGTGTGTATGTAGCTGTGTAAATTGAGGGAGGAAGACGAGCAGAAGATTGAGATTCAGCTTTATTAGGGCTAGGCAGGAAATTGGGGAAGTTTTAGATTCCAAAGAGCAGACTTTAACCAATGAGATGTGTGGAAATAGTCCTCTAAACACAGGTGCAGCTCGCATTCGTATATCGCATTAGACGTGGAAATTTAAGGTTAAAAGGGATGAACACAGCAGAGATTTCAGAAAACAAGCTTGACAGAAGAGTTCTGTTTGTGTGTGTGAAAGACGATGGCAAATGTCAGCAGGTGCAGTTGACCCTTTGTTTAATAAACCCAGATGGTGGTGTTGTGTTTTCATGTAGTCTCATGTTTTGTGTGTATGAGCTGTATGACAGATTTGGTTTGCTCTTTTTTTTTTATTTGCATAAAACAGGATGCTCAGTTCCTTTAGATTTTAGCCCTCCGTTCCTGTTGCCTGCCATGATCCAGCCTTCAGTACAGCTGCGTGATTCGGGCTCTGTCTTTATAACCGCTGAAAGGAAAGGATGTGAACAGCTGAGGCTAGAAGCTTGAAAGGTCTAGATCCTATTAAGCTGGTGCTGGAGTGGAAGTGGACTTTGAAATGAGAGTGAGAGATGACAGGAGCAGCAGCTCTCAGGTGGCTCAGTCTGTTCTGTTCCATCATGGTTGGTGGGCGTGTCCGAGACCTTAGGGAGCAACATGAAAGGCACTTTCTGTAACCCTCATGTTACCTAAAGATACATACTGCTAGAAGAGCGATCACAGCGCCTTGCAAAAGTATCCAGACCCCTGCACAGATCCTACACTTTAAAGCTTGCAGTGATGACACCCTGGAATAGCAATGAATATTTGTAACACACACAATCCTCTCTGTGCATTCCAATTCAAAAAGAAGTAAATAGGAATTGAATCCCGATTGCATATGTATTCAGACCTTTGCTGTGTCAAATCTTAATGAATTTAGGTGCCCAAAATTACCTTTATGAGCCACGAAATAATTTGTGTGGCCTCTGTCCCTGTTCAATAATAGTGGCTCATATGTTTTCAGGATATACTTGTCTCTGTAAGGTCCCTCGGTCAGGAAGTAAAATTAATGCAAGGATTTGAGCATGAAAGCCAAAGAGCTTTGAGAACAACTCGGGGAGAAAGCTGTATAAAGGGACAGAGCATATCTTTGACCGTGGTGAAGTTGATTATTAGGAAAAATAGATCGGACTGTCCCTCCAAAACAAGCATTGTTAAGGAGCAAAACATGGTTAAGGATGCTGCTCTGAGGCCAGTTGCAGCTTTGAAAGAGTAACAGAGTTCTGTGGCTCAGTGACAGGTTCAGTGGAAGAAAGATGGGTCAGCAATATCCCAGGAACTCCACAAAGGAGGCTCGTGTGGAATTGAAGACAAGTCAAATCCAGCCTGGGATCTGCAGCAAAGAATAAGAGTAAGGAAAAGTGAACTCCCATGACTGGCCCAGTTCATCTCCTGACTGGAATCCTATTGAAGATTTCTTGAAAGACATGAAGATTTCTGTCCATAAGCAAGAGAACCTGAGCAAAAGTACCTGTATTTACCAAGATTCGTCCCAAAGCTGCGTGCAAAGTTGGTAATGACTTCTTACCCATAACAACCTGTTGCTGTAATTGCTGCCGGAGGTGCTTCCACCGGATAGAGTTCCGTTTTTTTCCCCCCCCTCCATTTTTCCCGCCGTTTCCTGCAATGTATCATTCAAAGAAAGATCTTTGGTTTTCACATTCAGTTTATATAGAAAATATATTTTAAGTTCAGACACCGAGAGCCCATCGGAAGGGTCTGAATACTTTTGCAGGGCAGAGAGAGAGGCTTTCTGCTGATTGTGAATTTGCATCTTGGGGATGGCAAGCTATCTCATTGCGAGCTGTGGAGTTCGAGAGGGATGTAGGACAGTAAGCAATGACCTCTAGGCCTGGTCCTGTTGCGCCCACAGCCTTCAGGTGTTTTTGGTGTCGGCTGTCATTTTCCCTTTGTTGTGTGTCACAGAGAAACACTCTTCAGATACGTAATTCAAAGCTCGGTTGGAATGGTAACCCAAAGACCTTGGAGCTCCTAAAGAAAGCAGGGGTGGGGATCGTCTGGAGACCCAGTATGACACTTCATGGTGGGGTAGAATGGCTACCAAAGTCTGGGCAGCTTGGCAGTGTTGAAATACAGGTGCCTGCACTTGCAGGGATGTCTCATTGGCCTTTTTTCACCAGTAAGTTCAGGATTATTCAAAATGCCAGATAAATCTGAAATACTATAAGTAGACCTTTGGTGGGAAAGCTCCAGGCCAGTCCCGTACTTAGGAATGTCACACCTGCATGCTTTACGTTTGGTGTCACTGCTTTCAGTGATACTTTTGATTAACCTTGCGAAGAGTATTTCGGTATTTGCCTTGTGATTGTCGGATCTGAATAATGCCGCTGCAGGCTGCGAGCGAGCAGTGTGGAGCCTCCTCACTGAACCCAGTGCCATATGGCAGCTCCTGGCAGGACAGCTGAGAGTGAGCAGAGTAACAGGACCCTGTGTGTGTGATTTCTCAGTAAACATTTTACGGCATATGATTAGCATGGTTAGGAGATCTAGCTCACAGTGCTGGGGCCCTGGGTTCCATCTCTGGGGTGCTGTCTGTGTGGAGTTTGTATGTTCTCCCCATGTTTTTGCACTGGTTTCATCTAGGTGCTCTGCTTTCCTCCCGCAGTCCAAAGGCTGCCTGGTAGGTTCAGTGACTTCTGGGGAAAACTGGCCCGGGTATGAGTGTGTGTGTGCTTGTGTCAGTGTTTGTTTGCCCTGTGATGGATTCGCAGCCTGCCCAGGATGTATCCTGCTTCCAGGATAGGCTCTGGCTCCACCAAGACCCTGTACTGGATAAAGCAGTTAGAAAATGGATGGGTGGATTAAGAGATGTGTCTGAATTCAATGAATCTTAAGGTACTTTCCAAAAAAGGCATTTTCTTAAACATTGAAGCTTTTATGCGTCAAGATGACGTTTGGTTGTCTTATTGTTATTGTGGTATGTTAATATTGGAAAAATGATTCAAAATAATCTTATTTTGAAATAAAACGTACAACACTAAATACCAGCGTTTCATTTTAACTGAGAAAATAACAAAGGCCCAGGCCCTGACCTCCACATGCCAGCCGCAGGATCGATGCTCTCCGGAGTCTCTCCCTCCGTGTTGCTTTCAGAACAGTGTGTCATCGCCGCGGCCCTGTATTCTGCAGAAGCTACAAATTGAACGTCTGTGATGATTAAAAGTATACGCTTTCTATGCATAAAGGCGAAAGTAAATTCGGACTTCTGCAAATGAGTTGTGGAATTGCTTTGTTGATGGGTTGTAGGGCTTTTTGACAGCTGGCGTAGGCCCCAAACAGAGCAGTGCAGACTCGGAAGACGAGCTCCATCTGGCTCTGTTCCTCCCTGCCTTTATTATTGGTCAGTGAGCACTGAAGGTTCAGTATGTACTGGCTCAGCACCCCAAACACATAATTAATAATAATAATAATAATAATTCCTTACACTTATATAGCGCTTTTCTGGACACTCCACTCAAAGTGCTTTACAGGTAATGGGGACTCCCCTCCACCACCACCACCAATGTGCACCTGGATGATGCGACGGCAGCCATAGTGCACCAGTACTCTCACCACACACCACACACCAGCTATCAGTGGGGAGGAGAACAGAGTGAAGAAACTAGTTCATAGATGGGGATTATTAGCAGGCCATGATAAATAAGGACCAATGGGAAGTTTGGCCAGGACACTGGGGTTACACCCCTACTCTTTACGAGAAACGGCCTGGGATTTTTAATGACCACAAAGAGTCAGGACCTCGGTTTTACATCTCATCCGAAGGACGGCGCCTGTTTACAGTATAGTGTCCCCGTCACTATACTTGGGCATTAGGACCCACATAGACCGCAGGGTGAGCGTCCCCTGCTGGCTCCACTAACACCTCTTCCAGCAGCAACCTTAGTTTTTCCCAGGAGGTCTCCCATCCAGCTACTGACCAGGCTCATACCTGCTTAACTCCAGTGGGCTGCCAGTTGTGAGTTGCAGGGTGATATGGCTACACACATACACACATCGTTTACTGCAAGGGAACAGGTAAAGGTTTATTCCAGAATCCACGCTGAAAAGAAAAGACACAACTTCTTCTTCAGGCTTCTACACCTGGAAGAGGTTCCACAGGCGAAACGTTGCGTCTCTTTTCCTTTCAGCAAGGAATGAACCTTTACCAGCCCCCGACTCGCACAGCTTTTACGTCCGTGTTTTTGCGAATTTCGCCGAGTTTCCGTCGCCGCCAGATGTAGACCGATTCCTGCGAGCGACGGGATGGGCCGACACGCCTGGAGAAAATTCTCGCCCAGGAGGCGATAGGGTGGGAACTTTCGGGAAGAGCTGGACGCTCTGTCCAGTTACTGCTGAAGCTGACCTGCGCTAATTGCTCTTTGTTGTTCCACCAGCGACATCACTGACGGATGCCTGCCGGATAGTGTGGTTTTAACTCGAAACGCGCGTTAGAATTAATTCTAGCGCCACTAAAGCACTAGTGCGTAGGTGATCGGGTAACTTTTTGGTAATGGTATTGGACAGAAAGAGAATTGCTAAAACCTTGAGAACTGAAAGAAGGGTATGAAACCGACCCTGATGAAAGCAAACTGCTGAGGAAAGAGTGAAAGTAACCGAAGGGACGTGACCCAGTTTGACTGACGTCTTCATATGCAGCATCTGTCTCCATCGATGCCCATTTCCGTGTGGCACTCCTTAAAGTAAACTTTACTTGGGACTGCTGTTCTACTCAGTCATCGAGATCTTCGGATTTGATACTAATCCATGTCAGGTTCCCCTGCGGTTTAGTAAACGTAATATACGGGCGTACTGGTACGAGATGTGGAGATGGCTGTATTCAGCCGTTTTCCACGAACATTTCAGCGTTTTTTATTCATGTCATTACAAGCACAGCCAGAAGTGTCAATGGGGATATCGAAATTAATCAGCACGTTTGACATTTAATTAAGGGGTTAAATAGCATTAAACACATTTAAGTATTTACAGATTTAAAATGCATAAATAACTAAAATTTGGTGAGCAATATTACAATACAGAAAATATGGGAGCAGAGAATGCCATTGCAATATGAAGAAAACTACAGTAGTTGTTGTTGTTGTTAAAAAAAAATACTGCTGTGACCATTGAAAAAAAATGTCAGGTCTAAGAAGTGAAGCGATTCTTATATGGGGGTGCCCTAGCAGTGCTTGGCTTTGAATTCCTGACACAGGGCACAACTCCACTCAGGAAACAGCATCTTGAGCATTCGCAGTGTAGCTGTGACAGGCAGCAGTTACCAGCAGAGTCAGAACAAGGTGCTCAATTCCTGCGCCGGAGCACAGCGGGTCCAGCAGTCATCGGCACCCTTGAATCTGTGCTTTTCCCCAGGAAAGATCAGCGGAGGTCCCGATAAAGTTCTGGTGCAGTCCAGCGCTCTGCTAGTGCCACGGGACAAGATGTGCTGAGGGTGTGGCTCACGATGTGTGTGCACTCAGTAGTCATTGTTTGAGTAAACGCATTGCTCCTTACTTTAAGTGCATCAGCCGGTGGAGGCTGTGTGTCTGCATCACCTTGGCACATAGGAGTTCCAGACCATTGTCATTAAGTGCGGCAGAATAGGGGTTTCCCCACTTCAGACCCCAGAATAGTAGATGTTCTCTGTTTAAGAGTTTCAGGTTTGGATAGAGGGATGCATTGGTCCAGTTAGACCTTTAACACTCTTCTCCCAGGTTAAGAGCTGTTTCTAGCTTAAGCAGACAATACCTTTGCTGGTTTCCTGACCCTGAGGACCAGAGGTGAGAACTTCTGACCTTGACCATGAAACAGAGGGCTTCCACTGGAGGAAACAAGCACGCAGAACCTGGTAGTTTGAGCTCTGCCACATGAACACAGGGGGTTGCATGACTCCTGAGACCGAGGGAGGATCTTTGTGAAAGTATTTCTCAAATGGCACACGCCCACTTGAAGACCCGAAAGCTATTTACAAATACAAACATAAACATGGAAATAAATAACAGGCTACAAGACTGATTATAAAAACGAATGGCTTGACGTATGCTAATCAATTGAATGCATGTGGCTGCTTCATACCAGGATCAAAACGAAAAATGGTTATGACTGCATTTCGAGACTCAACCCTTTTTTAGAGTAAAGCACTAGGGTGTATAGTTTCTTTCGATGAGTTATTTCCCAAGCATTAGCTGGCAGAGTGGCTGGTGACAGGATACTCAGCTGTGGTTTTCTGTTTGTCATATTAGTAATCTAGATAAGCTACACATATATGAATAACCGACAAAGAACTTTTGTCAAAACAAATATCAGGTGGTTAATATTAAGAACATTCATGTCGTGCAACAGACGTTAAATGTTGAATTTGGTTACAGTGCCTTGCAAAAGTATTCACTCTCTTGCAGTGATGTCAGGTTTTGCTGAATGACAAATGAAGTCTGCTCTTTTGGTTTAATGTTGTTCATTAGAATGCTCTAACTGAGCAGTGGTCTGGGTTAAAGATGTTAAACGTCTGCAAAGATCAATCAAAAGCTAAAATATGTTAATTAGTTTAGTATTTATCTCCTGAATCAAAATTTGGTGAAAGCAACTTTGGCAGAAATTGTAGCCACAAGCCTTTGGATAAGTCTCTACCAGCTGCAATTTTTGGCCATGGTTCTGTGCAAGCTTGCTCTTGCTCTGTCAGGTAGGTCGAGGATGACCGATGGAGAGCGTTTTTAGTCTTTCCATGGGCTCTCAGGAGGATTCAAGTCACTGGGCCACACAAGGACCTTCGCTTTCTTGTTAAGCCACTCCAGTGTAGCTTCAACTTGTGTTGTGCGTCGTTGTCTTGCTGAAGGGTGATTATTGGTCTCAGACTGTGGCTCTTATTCTTGTCTTTTGCTCCATCCATTTTGGCTTTGATGGTCCTTCACCTTTCCCAGGGCCTGCTGATGAGCAGCAGTCCCATAACGCAGCGCTGCCGCCACACTGCTTGACAGAAGGGCTGGCACAGTGGCTGAGCGATGCGCTGCGTTGGGTTTGTGCCAGGTGTGACATTGTGCATTTAGACCAAAAAGTTCTCCCTTTTGTTTCATCTGACCACAAAACTGTTTGCCTAATCGGTTAAACGCTTCCTTGCAAATTGTATGTGGGGTTTCAGATGTTTTTTGTTTTGTTTTAAGCAGTGGCTTCTTTCTTGCCACTCCGCCATAGAGGCCTGCTTTGACACAGACATCTTCTTCCATTGAGCTCTGCGTCTCTTTCCAAGTCCCTGTTGGCCTCACTGTAGCATCCCTGACCTGTTTGCCCTCTGGCCTGCCTGCTCTGTCTAAAGGCCCTCTCTGATCTAGGACCCATCTGGGCTGAACAAAACGCCTCCATTTAATGATCAGCATCACTGTGTCAAACGCATATCCAGTGTGAATTTTTATACCCTTCCCCTGGTCTGGTGCAGCTGAGAATTTCTTTAGCTTGTTCCCTTTATGCAATCTGAGTCAGGTCATATTAGAAGCTAGATGATTAAGGGATGTGCTGCCTGTCTTTGGGAGGAGAGGGGCAAAGTGCTTTATAGTTGCAATAAAAGTCCAGGAAATGAGTTATAAAAGAGGACCTGCTGATAAAGTGCTCAGTGCATTCAGTCTGTCTCCCGTCCTCCAGTTGGATTATCTCAGAGCAGAATCCTAACAAGCTGCCTTATAGGGTGTACTGTAAGAGAGATGTAACTGTTGTTTGCACTCCAAGCTGTCTGATTTTGTCCACAGGATTGTTAATTTTATTGAAACGCTGTCCCTCCTAGTGTGGCAACATTACCCGTTTTGCGTCAGACCACATTATTATCATTTCTGTACTTGAAAATGCCTCTCAGGGACAGCATTTTCCACATGCAAAAGAAAAGATGGCTCAGGTTTGACTCCTGTGGCCTGGATTCAGGCAGTGGATGTTTGTGCAGCATTCAGAAACTGATGCTCATGAGAGTGCCTTTTAAATGCTGCAAAAATAAACAGGATGGCTCAAATGTAAGATAACAAGCACAAACAGCTGTCCTGGAGCCCAGCCGGTTTGTGCCTCCAAAGGCCTTACTGGTGTGGAATGTGAAGCAGAGGTGCTGTAAAGAGACCAAACGTGCCTCCCAGGCAGAGCATTAAGGCAGCTTCCCAAGGAATAAGTCACATTCCCACACTGCTCATTCACTCCTACCTTTCAGCCTAAAACTCATCCAGGTGCGTGGCCTGTCAGCCAGTCCAGTACTGAATTTGCATGGTATTGTTTCTACAATGTCCCCCAGTTTCCTTTAGACGTTTTTCAGGTTCTGAAACCTTCTTTTTTTACACTTTGTGGTGTAAAGTTTTGTTCTTATGTAACAAAAACCAAGAGGAGTGCCTATATTTTAGGAATACTTCCTTTGATGGAACAATAAGTCCCAAGTGTTCATTATTGTAAAACAATATGCAGTCCTGCCAGGCTAGAAGCCCAGATTCAGAGTTAATAGACTTTTTTTCCTGGCTGGACTTAAAGGGTTAAACTCCAGAGCTGGGACAAAACCAGTGTTTTGTCAAAGATGGGGATTTAGGGAGCAGGGGCGTAGCTGGAATGAGTCCTTGGCCAAGTCAGGAATCGCACCTCATCGTTCTCTCTATTCAGAGTCAGTGAATGAAAGCGCTGGTCCTCCTCAAGGGTATCTGCACCCATCTGTTTTCTCACCAGTTTGTCCAGAGCAGAGTCGCAGTATTACAGGGCATGCCCAGAAACACACACTGGCTCGCACCAGGGCCAATTTTATAGATGCAAGTGATCCTACCAGTGTGTGTTTTAGACTGGGGGGGGGGGGGGGGGGGCAAAAAAGGAGCATCTGGAGGAGAACATGCAAACTCCACGCTGATAGCCTCCCACGAATTGGCCCCAGGGGCTGCGAGACAGCAAATCTAACCACTGTGCCGGCTCTTAAGGGCCCCTCTGTTCCTCTTGTTTTGTCACTCTGTTATTTCTGATATTTGACGATATTTGAATTTGAAGATGAAAAATTGGTGACTTCCATGTCGCCAAACGCAGCACTCTAGATAAGGTCACCATTGGCAAAATGAATGTGTTTATACAAGGTGATTATCCTTTTTAAAAAAAAAAACTATGAGAGTATTCACATTAGAGGGAATCAAGCTCTAGTGATTCACAGAGTAGCTGGGACACTGTGTGTGTAGGGGAATTGAGGGCAGATGAAACAGGAGCTTGCCATCAATTTCAGCAGCTCTAAAAACCCATTAGGGGTTTGTCTATGGGACAGTGGCTTGGAGATATGCCAATGAATAATACAAGATTGAAGATAACAGGCCTCATTGTATAGCAATTTTAGCCACTTCTGCTTCCAATCCGCAGGTATTTGTATATCTCTTAGCCGACACCAAGATGCTACTTGCTTTCATGCCTGCTCACAGTATTTTCAAGCTGTTTTTAGATATGGAGTTTTGAAATATATGTAGGCTTAAATATGTATTTGTCATCACTTTTCATTGTACAAGAGCCTGCAGCAAGTACAGCCTGAAACTGATTAAACTGGAACAATGAGAGGCTTTATTTCCATCCCTGTGTGCTGTGTGCAGGCTCATGTCTCATCCGCAGGCTGCTCTGATAATCCTCAGGAACTCCCATGGAGTGCAGTGACGAACGCTCAGTTTAACGTGGGGCTTCTAGAAGGTTTTTACAATTCCTTTGAACTGCTTCCATCTTGTTTTAGTGAAGGCCTCGCATTCCTACACTGACATTTGCAATAATTATTAATAATAATAATAATAATAATAATAATAATAATTGCTTACGCTTATATAGCGCTTTTCTGGACACTCCACTTAAAGCGCTTTACAGGTAATGGGGACTCCTCTCCATCACCACCAATGTGCAGCCCCACCTGGATGATATTATTCCCAATTATTTGGTCTCACTGGAATGGGGCTATAGATATTTGGTCTCGCTGGAATTTTAGGGCTCTTTTATTTTCCTGTCACCTCCGTTTGTTGCATAAGCAGTCTTTGGCCTCTGCATTTCGTCTGTGCTCGTGACAGGTGCAGCTCTGCTCTGCCCCAGCTGGGATCCGATCGCGGATTCTTGCAGACGCAGCCCTGGACGACAGCAGACTCTTCCTTCACTGGAACCTCACCTTTGGTGGAAATGGCGAGCACGGAATGTTATCCCCACCTGTTTTATGTGGAAGTGTCTTCAGCGGGGCTGTGAAGAATTGTGGACCTGTTTTGTGGCAATCTTGTAAGCTTTATTTCTGCACTAATGACGCACCAGTGTGATAATTGAATCACAGTTTTGCCATCCTGTGAATAGGCATGGCATACTCAGTGTCTTTTTATGAGTAAAGTATAGCTGTCCGGTCATGACGCTACCCTCTCCGCACTTGCTCTCATAGAGCCAGATTAATAATGGACAATTTAGCAAACAATAGGCTGCTATCGATCAGACTGATTGTGTGTTAAATTCTCAGCAGTATCCCTCCTCACCACACTGCCCTCTGCTTATACGGCAGTGCTGTTCAATTCACAGGCCTGGGAGCAGACGTTGCCACTTCTGTCCTTGCTCCTGGCTCAAGAGTGGCTGTGTCCGCTTGTGCTCTGCGTATAATATACTGCAGGCATTCACTTGTGCACACATTACAACATCGAACCATCTGCTTATTAAAACTGAACCTCAGATGTCCCAGAGTGGCAATTCCAGCACAAAATGCCTGACCTGCCCTGCTGTACAGCACAGTGCTGTTCTTATAACTCTTTTTGGCTTAATCTTTTCTGTGCATTTCTTTTCCATTTTGTCCTCATGACGAGGCACTGACAAGATGTTTTCCCTTAGCGCACAGCACATCTATTCACTGCGGTCTCAGACGCAGGGGATGTCAAGACAGGAGCCATTCCAGGAGCTTCCAAGTTGCCAGTGTGTCAGTAGTGGAAATGAATGGACGCCTGTAGATTCCCCCCCCCCTCCTTCGTTCAATAAATCAGCTCAGCTTGATCAAAGCTCGCCTCCTTCCATTATTCTTCCCCCGGCCTTTCTGCTTCGTGTGTGGTGTAGACTGCTCGATTTAGGAGTTTCTGAGACCACGGTCCTGTCAGTCTCTTTTTCAGTCTACCCTAGAAGCTGGCTCAGCGAAACGGGAGCTTGGAAATATGAGACCAGACGATTTCAAGGCAAAGAGTCTTCTTGAAATGTGTAAACATCAAAATTAACCAATAGATGCCAGGTTAAAGAAAGGAGTGTTTCTGACAGAGAGGATGAACCAGTTTTGAGCAGTGACTGCACCAGAATGTAATGAATAGGTCCCACTTCAAAAAGTCGTGGGATTTTTCTTTCAGTTTTTTTTTTTTCGTTTATGTTGTACATTGTTTCAGTGGGATGGAGCTGTTCTTTTTACCCAGGCAGTCCTGTGAAGTATGTGTAGCTGGAGATTCAGTAAGTGGTAGTACATTAGATGCAGGGTCTCTTAGACAGCAGTTCCAAACCTTATCTGACCAGATAAGTGCACTTGAGGAGAGAAGGTTTCAGCCTGACCCAGGAATGATTTATAATCTGGACAAGGAATAGGTGGTAGAAAGAAGCCTCCATTTATTCTTTTTAACTACACCAGCCGTTTAGTAGTAGTTTCAGAAAGATTCATTGAAACATTTCATTAGGTGTCTGAATTTGTTATTTTTTTTAATTTGGGGATTCACCAAGTTTTCCTTTAGGACCCTCCCAGTCTGGGATACCATTAAGTGAGCTTGACGTAATCTGCTCTGTCCCGTGCTGGAATTCGATCCCAGTCAGTCCTAGGCTTGGACCTCAGACAGGCTCTTCTACCACAGGAGGAGGTGATTGTTACTTCTATAACATTCTCAGTGCTTCTGAGACCTGCTGCACAGCCCTTGGACTAGGACAAGAGGGATGAGGACCACGCACGCCCTTCTCCAGCATGTGCTCTGGGCAAGCCAGATGCTGTTTGTCAAGTTCGTTTCAAGCAGAGAAACCATGCTCTCTCTCTCTCTCTCTCTCTCTCTCTCTCTGGTAACATGGCTCAGTCTCGGGGGTCCTGAGAAGCCACAGAGGAAGATCCTGTGTGTTAAACTGATGGTACCCTGGCTGACTCAATCCCATCCAACAACTGTGCGTCACTGCTTATGGGGCCTCGGCAATAGCCAACCCAGCCTCTCGTGGGTGATGTGAGGACAGTGTGTGGTCTTCATTCCGTCTCAGCCTCGTGTGAGATGCAGCACTGTGCTCTTTAAAGTGACGATAGCTATAAGCCGGAAAAGTTGCTTTCAAAAAAGCACCTCACTTGTGCTCCTCCAGCCCAACCCTCCTTCCCTTGGTCTGTACCTCCCTCTTTTCCTCGGCTGCACTTGTCAAGGGCGCCATTCAGAGGAGCCGTTGCGTTCCAGCTGTTCCGTTCCAGCTGAAAAGCGCCCTGCCCAATGGAAAGCAGCAGTGCGATTAAAACGAGTTCAATAGTCGTATTCAGCGGCCAGCGTCAAGTGGGAAAGAGCTGTGGGAAGAAGGAAGAGAGTATTAATCACTGTGTCCTTTGGGCGGCTGGTTCCTCATCGCTGGAGTCCACTTGCGCCGTATTTCTTAATCTGTCAGAGGGGCACCTTTCATCGTTCCCTGGGTACGACTGCCCAGCCGTTAATGTGCCACTGGAGACTCTACAGTAACGCTTTCCTGCGCGCCGATAATTTACTCAACATATGAATAAATTAGCCCCTGGGGCAGCGAGCCTGCGCTCCTCCGCTCCCTGATTAGTGGCGTGGAGCTCGGCCCTCACGCAGCCCCCCCCTGTCTCCAGCAGCACCACCGCGCAGCACAGGCTCTGCCGAGCTCAATGAAACAACCAGATACAGGAGGGCAGATTCATATTTGTTTGCTGTTGACTAATGGCGCACGTCTCCCCGCATTAATATTCCTGACTGCATCCCTGCTCAGCCCCGTCCTGTCTTTGCTTGCTGCTGTATTTCTCTGGGTTTTCTTTAAAATTGGGCTTTTTTTAAGGTCTTGCTTTGATAACTGTGTGGTTGAGGGGAGGGGGTGGATTCTGGTTCCCGAGAGAGAATTTCTGGAACCGCTAAGGTTAATATTTGGCACCTAAAAAGTGCCGAATCTGTATTTTAGCTCAGAGGTCCCTGGGACTCATTTCCATCCCCGAGCAGGTAGCTTCAGTCACGTGCACACAATCAAGAAAAGGTCAGCGAGGAAGCTTCAAACCGAGGACAAAGTTTTCCAACTAGTTCGGGTGAGATTATGGTCTTTGCATATGACAGTCTGTCACAAAAGCAGGTGTCGTAACGGTGTATAAATGTAAAATATCTTATTACTTCAGTGTCTTCACTCTCTGTGGGGGGGAAGACGACAGAAGAGAAGAATGCAATCTGGCCAGCAAGGGGCAGACACAGCTCAGCTATTCCTGGGTTTTTGTTTGATTACGAGCTCATCAGTAATGAAACAGGAAAGAAAACCAGATTTCAACACTAAACCCACTGGAGAAGCAGCACAGGCCTCTGAGCTTAATTGTAGGCGTTGTACGTCACAGGACTGCTTTAACATCAAGTACTGTCCTTTTATACTCAGTGCTTCAGGTGTAGTTTTTGCATACTGCTCTGAAGGGAGATAGAGGTATAATCAAAGACAAATATTTTGAGATTGAATCAACTGGTGTTTTTCCAGCTAACAACTGAACGCTCCACTGCGTGTGCAAATTAGAGCAGTCCATTAATATTCAGCACAGATATGTCCGGATTCGATGAGATCTGTGTACAAACTATTAGGGCTGAAGCGTCAGTGACTTTTTTTATTACTGGTGCATTGATATTACGTTCTAGCCAGAAATCAGACTGTAATATGTGAGATGTTCTGTGTATCAAGGGTATCTTAAAATGAAAAATGTAAAACAGCAAATAGGGAATACTGTATTAATCGGATGCTCCTTGGAGAAAAACCCAGAGCCAAGCAGTAGCCGTTTCTGAAGCTGGACGAAAGGGGAAAAAGGATACAGTTCTGTAGAACAGCAGCTCTGCCACCCTGTTGAAACTGAGAGACTGCACAGCTCAGGTGTCCCTTACGTTCTGAAGAATACAGTGTAAGTACCCCTCTGTCAGCTTATTTTGGGCAACCAAAGAGTAGTGTATCTGTATTGGCGTTTTGGGAAGTGGGGGAAAAGTCGTTTTGTTGTTACTGTTGTTATAGCATCGTAAAAAGTGGGTTCCAGAATCGCTGTAGAAGAAAGGAGGAGCTGGATGTCTATCATAAAAGAACAAACAGATGTAGCAGCTTAAAATGAGCATATCTATGAAAGGGGAAAAACATGACTTGACATTGTGGTGTGGACTGGACAGCACAGTCCTCAGCGCAACGCACAAAGCCGCTAGAGACAGAGGTACCAAATTGTGATACATCACCACGAGACACTCTTGGCTTTCAATAGTGGTCGGGCGATTGGACGACATCGAGTGTTTAGTGTTTAGGCTTTCGTGTGGCCGTCAAGAAGGAATGAAGGCGTTCTTTGTGAATGGAGTTGAGGTAGCTCACGTCGAATAATAAAGTGTGAAAAGGAATTGGGTACAATTAAAAATGGGTTAGGGGCTGCAGGTAGTTTGAGATTCTCCTTTTGAATCTCCTCAGAAAATGAATAGAAGACCTTCAGAAACTGTCATGCCATTGTCCTCACCTCCTGCGGTCCTGTATATGTGTATCACAGTGAAGGTCTCAAAACCTTCAACTGCTCTTCCACTGCCAGCATAAGCTAGCATACCGGTCACACACAATGAAATGCGGCAGCTCTCAACTGACAAAGTGGTGACCCATTTTCACCACCCCTGTGATGTACCAGTGTCCCGTCCCGGGGTAGGGGGTCAAAATGCTCGCTCTTCTGTTAAAACCATGGAAACCAGGATGTTGGCTCGTTTGTGGAAATTACACGTCTACTATTTTGACCTACAATGATGAGGCGAGTCCATGTCCGGTGAGCAAAAACAAGTAATAATCTTATTGTTCCAGTATAGAATTCCAATATCGGCCTGGGAGCTGCAGTAAACTGGTAACTGTCGCGTCTGCAACTAGGAGAGGCAGTGCTTGCATGGGAGCCCCCGCCTCTTATCGCCCCCTGCTGGAGGCCGTGTGCACCTGGCAGCCCTTAGTCAGTTGCGCTCAGCGCAGGCAGGCAGCGGACCCCTGAGCAGCGTGGTCGGTGCTTGTGAATAGACCAGCTGCTGGTGTCTGGCTTGCTAATTATTTTCGAGCAACGATCTTGCTAATTAGTGAGCTACCCATCCTGTTATAAGGAGCACTTATTTATATTTTTTTCTTAGCGTGGGTAGCGGAAACTGTTTTTTTTTTCAGTGATTTATGATTTTTTTTAAATGAAGTTTGCTGTTTCCTGGTCCGGTTTTTTGTTTCCCCAGTTGTTTGGCGATCTCTCTCAATACAACAACACGGGCGGGGTGGACACAGGTGTATATAGGCTGAAATGCACGCTGTCAGCCAGCTCATGCGCTGTTTTTTGCAACTCAGACCCTGAGTGTCTACAGCAAAGCTGTGAGCGGCTCTGCCTGATAAAAGAGTGCAGGCTAACGTAGCCTTTAAGCGAAGCGGTGAGCTCTGGGTGAGAGGGCCCTGTTTCTTTCTGGGATGGGAAGAAATAGGGATGGTCGATTTTTGTAGATTCTCACAATATGCTTCTCCAGCAAGCTGGAGGTTTACAGAGCGGTGTTTTGACACTACAGAATAAGCAGCCATCTGACACGTGCAGTTAATTGCTTGCTGCTAATAAGCAACACAGTTTCCTAGTGAAATCACAAAAGCCTCATTTACTGGTGTTTGAATGCTTGCATTCGTATTGCCCTGAGGGCTGAAAAACAGGTTGCGTGTGGTGAGGACTGCAGTTATGCTCTCGGCATCTGGGAGAGAGACATATCACAGGTAGTTTTACTGTTAAGTACATAAGAATAGCAGCAGATGAGAGGGGGCGCACGAATACATAGTTTCCAATTATACCACTAAGTAGAAGTGCATTTAAACTGAGAACTAGAGGGGTTTCTTTACCCTGAGGGTGGTGGGAGCATGGAACAACATATGTTGAAGCTGATACTCTGGCGTCCTTCAAGAAACAGCTTGATGGATCAAGTACCTACTATCAAATGAGGTGGATGGACCATTCTTTTGTAACCATCCTGGCTTCTCACTTGATCTAAGGATCTCATCCAGGGAGGCTGGAGAGAAGCCAGATTATAGGCTTCAATGTTATGACATGATGACACAAAGCACTACACAATATGTACATTACAATTCAGGGAATGGATTCATTTTTTACTTTACTCAGGAGGAGACCATTGTCCATGTGAGTCTCGCGTGACCCCCTTCCACATCCCACTGACCTGCTGTCACCAGCTGCTTGATTGCTTAAACCTAATTGTCTGTTTTCCAGGTCTTTCTTTAGTCTTTCAGGGTGAACAGGTAGAATAGGAGCTGTTCCTCGCATTAAGTGTGCTGGATGGTCTTGCTTTCCACATAATGATCAGGCAAGAATTATTCATTTCAAAAATAGTGATAGGCCTTTTGGTTTGAACCCTGTTGGCATTTTTCTTCATGATGGTTTTTTTATAGAAATGCAGGCCAGATCCCACTGAAGCTCAGCAGGTGTGAGCCTGGTCAGTACCTGGATGGGAGACCTCCTGGGAAAGATGAGGTGTTAGAGGGGCCAGTAGGGGGCACTCACCCTGCGGTCGGCATGGGTCCTAATGCCCCAGTATAGGGACGGGGACACTATACTGTAAACAGGCGCCGTCCTTCGTATGAGACGTAAAACCGAGGTCCTGACTCTGTGGTTATTAAAAATCCCAGGGTGTTTCTCGAAAATAGTAGGGGTGTTACCCCAGCATCCTGGCCAAGTTTCCCATTGGCCCTTACCAATCATGGCCTCGTAATAATCCCCATCTATAAATTGGCTTCATCACTCTGTTCTCCTCCCCACTGATAGCTGGTGTGTGGTGAGTGTACTGGTACACTATGGCTGCCGTTGCATCATCCAGGTGGGGCTGCACATTGGTGCTGGTGGAGGGGAGTCCCCATTACCTGTAAAGCGCTTTGAGTGGAGTGTCCAGAAAAGCGCTATATAAGTGTAAGGAATTATTATTATTACTTTACAAATATGACCAATATGCACCTCCTGGCTGTTCGACTCTCATCTGTCACCCACGTTTCCTTCCACCGATGCAAACAACAGCGCTGTGGGAGCCTGTTTTCTGAAGAACGTGGTATCCTGAGAGCGAGAGGTGTAAATAAATAAGACAGTGAAACATCCCTCACTCAGCCTTGCACTGCCCACAGTACTTCTCGTCAGGTTTGCCAATAAAACCTTTCCTCCAGGCTTTCTGAGGTGATTAGTTACGGTCTTAATTACTGACAGATGTTAACAATTAAGAGCAACGATCTTCTGCCTCTTAATTGACAATTGCTTTGTGGGAGACAGGGAGGCCTCCACTAGGTCATAGGTCATAAGGCGCCGTCAGCCACACCTGACTGAAGGTGCAGTGCCTGTCTTGGCGATACACAGTTTGAGCTGCTGGAGTGTGAGCGCGCAGGCCTGCGTAACTCCCTCCGCTTTCTTGCCGCGCTGGTATTTCATTTCCCGAGACGAACGGGAATCGCTGCCTTCTGATTAACGGTTTTTAACAAGGTGGCGTTGTCATCCAGCCTGGCCGCTCTGCTCGGGAAGCCCTGCAGTAAGGCACAGAGCGAAAAGCCTGCTGGCTGCCATTCGGGAAGCACGGCCTCGCGCGAACAGCGCTTTAATTGGGGAGAGAGTGGTAGGGGAAGGAGCCCCTGCAGAGAGCAGTGTGGTGTGTGATCTGAGAGAGCGGAGGGCTTGACAGGAGGAATTAAGCCACCCCTAATGTCCTCGAATCAATCTCCAATTAGCTAGGCAAGCCAGGAGTGTGTGGGCCTCAGATCAGAGCTGGAGCAATATTTTGTTTGCTTAACTGCGTCGGTCAGTCCAGTGCGCTCTGATGAATGAATAATTTTTGCCGTATCGACCCTCGACTTACCTCTGGGCGCTTTTGGATTTTGTTCTGACACGATTACCAGGCATTTAGCTCGAGGCTTCTCTGTGCCATTCATTCTCCGAGAAGATCATATCCTCTGGTTCATAAGCCTTCGTTTGGAGTCATGATGTCGTGATGTACAGTACGTCCTGCACTGAGGGGTTGGCGATTCAGTGTTGCCGATTCTTCCTCACACTGCGTCTTGTTACAAAGCAGCTGTTGCTAGTCCAAGGATGCCATCCAGCCGTTTTTTTAAAGGAGCGACGTTGGCAGCGCTGTTTGATGGCGTAGCAGTGTTGCGAAAGGTGAAGGAAAAAGAACTCCACATGGCATTCCCAAAACAAAGAACAATCTTGAAATATCTTGTACCTATTACTGATTTTTTTACATTTTATTGTTTAATAAATAATCTTATTTGTTAATCATTTCTAACTACTTTGTCTAACAAAGACCAGCAGGGGAGATGGTGCCTATCTGAGCAAACAAGAGGTGCAAGGCAGGGTACACCCTGGACAGGACGCCAGTCCATCACACCTGGGACAATTCTCCCAGAAGCCAATTAACCTTGCAGTATGCCTTCAAACTGCGGGTGGAAACTGGAGTACCTGGAGGCAATCCATCCAAACATGGGGAGAACATGCAGACTCCACACAGATAGCAGTCCAGGTCCAGAACTGAACCCAGGGCCCTGGTGCTGTAAGGCAGTAATGATAACCACTGCTTCCCCATGCCACCGAATATTAAATAATATAATTTTTTCATGTAATTTTAGTATTTGATATCCCTAAAATCCAGTTTGCAGTGGGAGTCGTGTTTCCCTCCATGAGACTGGCTGTTTCAGCGGCGTCTGCGATGACAGTCATGGAGTTGTAATGGAGGAAAGTGTGTCACAAATAGGACTGCAGGGCACTGCGATGTGCGACACTGCTCTGACTGTGGAGGGGAGTGGGGGCAACAGCAGCACCCACACCGGAGTGAACGCAGAAGTGAGATCTCTTGCCACCACCACCTTTCAACTGTGAATCCCCTGAGCTTTGAAGTGTGCAGTTGACTCGTTTTAAAAAAGCACACCGATGAAGATCATGGTTAAGATCGTTTCGCGATGAGCAAATGAACAGCGACGGCTTATTGGAGAGGAACTTTGAGGTGTGTTCGACCAGGCCCAGCTAGTTTCGACCGCTCAGGAGTTGGGGCCCGTGCACTGATCTGGGCAGCCCAGTTAGTGGAAATGATGGGGGTACAAAGGGCCCAGTGGGGTTCTCCTTAGGCTGTCCTAAGTTGTGGCCCTTTGCCCAGCTCGGTTTCCCAAGGGCTGAGGGAAACCAGGAGCCACTTGGCGTTCCTGAACCGCAGGGTACCGTCCGTGGCCCAAGACTGGCTCTGTTCCTGCTCCTGCTGGTTGTGGTTTTTGTAAGATGCTGTTGTTTTTAGTCATTAAAGGTTCAGGGTTGAAAAATGCAGAGCGATTTGGACTGGCAAGAAAAAAAAAGACCCTCGTGCAGTTCTAATAACAGGTTTCCTAGGTAACAACCAGATATTTTTCTAATGCAAAAAATGTTAATAATGTTTTGTGTAACGGGCACTTTCTGTAGGTTGCACTTCATGGGTGTATTTGATATTGCAAATGCTGGGTGCTTGGGATATCTGAGGGCCCCATTCGCTTCAGAGAAGGTAAAAAACAAAGGAAGGCCTCAGGAATTTAATTTGTACACCATTCTGTGAAAAAGTATTCGTCCCCCTTTCTTTTTGTAGGATGGCCAAGTCCATGTCCTGAAATAAACCCCATAGATATTTCGTGGGAGGACCTGTAATAGGCAGTTGGTGTTGGAAACCCCTCCAAGTTAGTCCTGGAGGAATAGGCCTGAATTCTTACACAGCAGTGAGAGAGACTGATGACTACTTACAGGAAGTGGGTTTGGTCGCAGTTGTTGTAGCTAAAGGTGGTGCAACCAATTACTGAGCTTAAGGGGGGCGTTAACTTCTTCATACTGGGGCATTGAATGTTGGAGGACTCCTTATGAAATAAAAGAAAGAAGCGCCAAACTTTGGTGTTATTTGTTCACTCAGACATGAAACTCTGGTAACATTCAGGGGTGCAAATCCATAATAATTGAGAATATCCGAAAGGGGGCAAAGACTTTTTCAAAGAACTGTACGCCTCGTGCTTCCTTGGCACGTTTTCCATTGTAAAAATGCCCCCCGAAACCATGAAATTGCTTTGAGCGGTTACTTTTTAAAAAGCAGCCAGAAATATCTCTTCTGCACAATGCCTCCCGTTCCCTCCCTCTTCAAAGTGTTTGTCAGGTTCAGAGTTGTGTTTTTCCAGGAGCCGGTGTTTCTCACTCGCGTATCGGCTCCTATTCCCCGCGTTAGGAGAGAGGCCTTGTGGTAACGCCGCCTGGTCTATGTTTAGAGTGCAGAGCGGCTTGTTTTTCGGTGCCTGCGGTTCATTACTGCACATTGGGGACTGTCGGGCCCCCAGAGAGCCCCTGATTGGCAGCTTTCAAAGGAGACTTCAGGGGCTGTTACTGCTGCCCGTGCAGCCCCCCAGGGACACAGCCCCGCTCTCCTCCCCTCCTGTCGCGAGAGAGGGGGCGGAGGAGGGGACAGGGTGGGCGGACAGGAGCCGGAGAGCTCCAGCTGTATGTTGCTGCTGCATGGCGCTCTGGATTAGGAGCCAGACTAAGAAGTTTAGCTCCATGAGCAGTGCAGCAGAGGAATCCCTTTCCATGCAATGCTATCATTGTGTTTTTACTGCTAGTTAGGGGAAGAGTTTTGGAAGAATACTGTTTAGAGGAGATTAGGTCACAGATTGTGCTTGAGAATGGGGTATGAAAGTTGATCCCGCGCCAGCCCCTGCCCTGAGCTATGAGGGGAGGGGGGTTGTACTTCGAGATGTGAGTCCCAGCAGATCCCTGCTCCTCATACTGCGGGCTCGGTTCAGAGCCAAACTAGCACGGTAGGATTCTCAATCGAAAAGCTGCGTCGCCATCTTGTATGTCAGTTTTGAGTAGAATTGAAATGTTACCGGGCAACACTGCGGTGCAGCAGTTAACACCTGCTCCTTCGCAGTCCTGGGGTCCTGGGTTCAATTTCAGACCTGGGGTGCTGTCTGTGTGGAGTTTGTATGTTCTCCCGTGATCCCATGGCTTTCCTCCAGGGGCTCCAGTTTCCTCTCATAGTCGGGAAAACGGATTGGTGGGTTTTGTCCATATTACATTTCTTTACTTTGTTATGGAGAGCAATATTTGTTGTTGTTGTTAACAATAATGAGAGTTGTGTAACGATAAAGAGCTACCGGATTTTGAATGTTCGTGTCAAGCTGTGATTTGTAGCAGTGTGAGTGTTGGCGGAGATAATCCTGTAGCATCGAAAGAATGTCAGGGCCTAGGACATTGAAAGACTCATGACTGATAGGTTGCGGGTTTGAGTCCCCACTGTAGACACTGCTGTTGCACCCTTGCTCCAGTTCATCGGCTGTATATGTGGAGACCAGCATTACAGGGGTCAAGCCTGTGATGGACTGGCACCCTGTCCAGGGGGAGGGTCACACACTCTTATAAACTACTTAACCCCCCCCCCCGAAATCAGGAAGAACTCTGGACCAAAGAGTAACTATGGGACTTTTTTTTACTGAAGAATGATGAACAGGGATTTTAAAAATACAGATAAACCTATGCTAAAAAAGGGAATTATTTTAGAATTATTCAAAGCTGTGGTGTTAAGTTTACTGCAGTTACCACCGTTTAAGTGAGAATGAAGCTGTAGTGAGGGTAGAGGGTCTGAGTAATACCCTTGTGTCTGATTAGAAAATGTACATTAGTGTGTGACAGGATGCTCTCTGGTGTGGTATTAGTGGACCAGAAAGTGGAACTGTTCCCTCTAGAGCAGGAATTCTAAACCAGTGTCCTGGTGCTGACATGTATATGACATGTTAATGCAAACAATTCCTCTCCACACTGTGAGCCATAGAGTTCCCATTCTGTCCTCTTTGCAAAATGTTAAGCCTAATACTTTGGCCAGATTTAATATCTTTAGTAGAATCTCAGCTACATAACGTCATCCTACCTTAAGAGGCGCGAAAGTATATGTTTCCTCTACCCTGTGTCCTTTAGGGTATGATTGATGTGTGTATTCTACTCTGGAATCCAGCAAACAGTTTAGAGTTGTCTGGAGGGGTAGATATGGTCATTCCATTGTATCACAAGCTGTGCCTCCGACAATCCCCAAAACTCTCTCAAGTATTGTTTATGCACAGTGGCCCTGTCCACTACCTGGTGTGTGTGTGCGTGCGACAAACAAAATGCTTTTCAAATACAAAGAGCAGCGCATGAGGACACTGTGTTGTGTTTTCCGTCTGAGCAAAGTTAATGGCATGCTGTTTTCTTTTTGTTTCCAGGTAACGTGGCTCTATACTCCTGTGAGAAGTGAAATAACAACTCTTGATAGCGGAAATATTGACGAAACCTTAAGTAAGTATAGCTCAGGTTCAGAGCAGACCACTTCGCCATTGATCGCCTGTGGAGCGCTTTTCCTCCAGCCTCCTGCAGGACCCAGAATTCCGTGCTGTGAAATGGGCCTGCGGAGAACTTACAATGCATCGTTGCTGTTCTGCATAACAGTGGCGTTTCTTGCCTGATATAAGATGGAGGTGTGCAGAAACCCCAGCTATAAAAAAGACCTTTGAAATCCTTAAGGTTTTTCTTTTTGTTTTGTATCGGGACATATTGTCAACTATTTGTTAAGTTACAGTACTGTTCTGCAAGGCAGAAGTGATCACACACTCCATTACCAGCAATGTCGGTCACTGGTCAATGAAAAATATTTTCAAACTATAGATGTGTAAAATCGAATGACATTTAGGACGAAGAACCACACAAAAGCAGTAAGATTAGTGGGAATCGTATTTTTTTAAATGTGAATGAACTGCACACGTAGCTCCTGGAGAAACTTGATCATAGATCGAAACAGCACTGGCTGACGTGAAGGAAGAGTGTGACAGGATGAAGAGTTGAATATGCGTTTCCCGTCACACATCACAGGTGGCTGTTAACTTATTCAGGGAAGAGGGTTCCTGAGTGGCTCAGGTGGTGATGGTGCTTCCATCACCACCTGACAATGGGAAATTTGGACAGGAGACCAGGGTTACACCTCTACTCTTTTCGAGAAACACCCTGGGATTTTCAACGACCGCATAGAGTCAGGACCTTGGTTTTACGTCTCTGCTGAGGGGTGTTCGCCTTTTGCAGTATACTAATTCCCTAGTAGTCACTCTACTGGAACATTAGGACCCACACAGACTGCAAGATGAGCGTCCCCTACTTGTCCCACTAACACTTCTTCCTGCAGCAACCTTAGTTTTTCCCAGGAGCTCTCCCATGCAGGTACAGACCAGGCTCACACCTGCTGAGGTTCAGGGGGCTGCCAGTTGTGAGTTGCAGGGTGACATGGCTGCTGGCTATATGGAGTTTGTCAGATAAAAGAGTATTCATGGACAGCAGGACTAAAGAACAAGCAGAATGAGACTTCCTGGTCTGTGGTCGGTGGGCAGTGCTGCCCACCAGAATAATAAACAACGTTTTCTTAGTGTGCTGTTTGACCACTGAGAGACCAATCCTGTATTCATTACTTTGACCGTGTCATTTTTTTTCTTTCCAGACAATGCTGGTGTTGCTTTAGTGAATTTTTATGCGGACTGGTGAGTATTTAGGCCCCCTCCATTTCTTTAAAACTGCAAACAAAAAAACGCGTTCCAAACAAAAAGCATAATTAAAACCTTTATATTTGATTTCATCAAGAATTGAAAGGTGGCTTTAGCTTTGTAGACTGCAAAATGTCAAAGGACCCGGTATTTAGGTGCTTTTACCTAAATGCTTGGAATATGAGGAACAAAATGCAAGACACTGAAGTTGTTGCATTAGCAGGTAATCACAATGTAATTAGAATCCCAGCAACATGGCTCACAGTGATAGTGAAGAATACCAAAATATTATAAAATATTCAACAGTTGGAGCATTATCTAAAAGAGCAGTCTGGCACAGGGATTAAAACTAGAGGAATCAAGTCTTAAAACTAGACTAAAACTAAAGGAATCAAGTATTTTATAAGTCTTCAAGACTTATAAAAACATTCCAAGTATGTAGTGTTAAGAGTATGCTATAGAACACCAAGTTCAGACATTGGTTAAATGCAGTCTTATATAATGAAATCTCAAATGTATAATATGTAAAGCAGGAAGTGGTCATCATGGGAGGTTTAAGTTTTACTCATATGGTTTGGGAAAAGACAATCAGGATGTCAACACCTGAAACTGATGTGGTAGACATGGTTTATGACAGTTTTCTTATTCAGCACTTTGGAGCATCTACAAGACTATATCTGCATTGATCTTTTCAAACAATATTGAGTAAAGAAAACAGATGAAAAAACCAGGGAGCTTTGATTATAAAATAAGATGTTTTGAGGCATACTTTGAAACGGGTAGAATGCAAAACAAAAGTTTATAATTTCAAGAAAGCAGATTATGAGACAGAGATTAAGAGACTTAGAATGGGACAGGTTATATATATATAGGTATAGGTCAAACCAGTATGGAAATCCTGTACCAATTAATCACTAGATTACGTAAATCATTTGCCCAAACTATTTAGTAAATCAAGAAAATCTAAGGAGAAAGAAAGCACTTTATAAAATGGTAAAAAAAAATGAAAATGGAAATCAATAAATAGCAAGCACAGGTAAAAAGGAATGAGCTATCCAATACAGTGTAATTTAATGAGCTGTAAACTGTATGTTTGCCAGGCTTAAACAAATGTCCTACATTTGTTAAGGCTAAAGTAGCCTTAAACAGACTAAAATAATTTATTGAACAGAAAAAACCTCCAAGATTAGTCCTGAACAAAGAGACATGAGTCAAGTATTCAAAACCCCTGCAGGAATTGACTATGTCAACCCTGTGGACGTCATCAGAATTGACAGTCAAATCTGAGGACTCAAATGTAAACTAAAAGGAAATGTATTTAGAAGCAGCCAGCTGTGTCGTTGAAGCTTTTACTTTCCAGAAATGACTGGAAGGGTTCCTTGGATCACTTAGCTACTGACAACCTAATGAACTAGATGGGTTGAATGGTCTCTTCTTGTTTGTAACTTTTCTTGTGTTCGTTTACTTCAGATCAGACAGAAGAGATGAGAGGAAAGTAAAAAGGCAAGGAGTAGAGGAAATAATAAAGCCAGATGAATGACAAAATGTCAGAAATGAAGAACAGGATTAAAAGGGAAGCACAACGGAAAGGGGAGAGAGGAAAAAGACGGGGATTGAATGAATGTACCTGTTTTTGAATTTGATACAGCGCTTAGCTGTGAACACAGGGGGGCGGTGTAACTGCGTTCCCTGCATGCTTGTGCTGTGTCCCAGGTGCCGGTTCAGTCAGATGCTGCACCCCGTCTTCGAGGAGGCCTCCAATGTGGTGCGGGAGGAGTTCCCCGACCCCAAACAGGTTGTGTTCGCACGCGTCGACTGCGACCAGCACTGTGAGTCCCGCACGACACACTCGTCTCACGAATGGCCTCTGTCCGCACCGGGGGGACGGGAGAGATAAGATCACTTTATTAGCCATATACAATTTCTTGCATTAGGAATTTGTCTTTTTGCATACCCCAGCTTGCTCTCCATGAGACACACAGGCACACAGACAGGGAGAGAGATGCTCTGGGTCAGAGCGCAGGGTCAGCCATTTATACAGCGCCCCTGGAGCAGCTGGGGTTAAGGGCCTTGCTCAGGGGCCCAAAAGAGCAGGATTCCTCCGCTGGCCACGGGATTTGAACCGGCAACCTTCCAGCCACAGGCGCAGATCCTTAGCCACAGAGCCACCACTCCACCCTTTAGAGGCACATTTCTCTGGGCAACGTCTTGCCGAGGGCTTTTTCCTGCTGGTCAACGGCAAGGGACACGTTTTGCAATCTTAGTCGGGATTTTGTGGCAGCAGGTGGAGAGCTACAACCCCAACAGGGCTGCAGGATTCACAGTCTCCTGGTTTCTCTGGGTGGCACTGCAGGGTTTTCAGAGTGACTCCATCAGTGTTGTCAGTACTCCAGGTGTTTGGCCGTGAAGGACTTTTTTGATACCAGTGGAGCCTACAGGCTGTGAATTACACTCATCTGCTTATCAGTCATTTTTCTCCAACGATTCAGTTGGGCCAACTCCTGAGACGCACGATCTAATGGATTAGGGCCTGCTGAGAAGGGGCTAGGTTCAGCATAGGTGGGGTTGGTGAGCTCACATGCTGGCTGTGGTAGCTGCTGATCTTGTTTGTACATTGTTTGGTATACAGGCAGTTCTCAATCTACACAGCGGATCTGTTCCTGAGTAAAAACAAGGAATTAAGAACTAATCTCCCTTATGAATGCGCAGAAATGGGGGGGGAGCGTTCTGAATCCACTCCCAACCAGAGGGCTAAACTCCCAAATAGTCACACACATTTATACCTGTAAAACATCTATGCAGATGTGTTAGAAGTCATTTTTAAACCAAATGGTTGTTTGTGTTGGTCCATTTCTTGTAAAAAGTGAAGGCAAGGCTGTCATTACGGGTCGGTGATGAACAGTGTGAAAAACAGCAGCATTGTGCCTGTAGGTGCATGTGCACTGCATAGCTATCTCTAAGTAACATTACCAATCAGGTTTTCCTTAGGTTTCACCAATAATTCTATACACTTTTATTTATAGGCTTTTTAGGTTGAAAAGGTTGTTTTTCTTTGTGGAGAGAAGAGTTCACTTAAACTAACAATATTTACAAATTCTTTGCTTTTAAGTACATTTTTTTTCTGTATAGCAGCTTGGCGTCTTGCTCCCTTCCCCCTGGGGCAGCTGGGTATGCGCAGCATATATATACAGCTGCCTGTCGCCCAGGCCTGTTCAAGTGAGACCTCAAAGCATCCAAAATTAAGAAACAGTACATGTTTTGGGGGCAATTCAAGGCAAAAAAGGACAAATCGAAACTGTGTAAATTGAGAACTGACCATATATTGTACATCTTAATGTCAGACACTGTGATTCTGCTGTGTTTAGCACAGGTCTAATGAAAATGCTGCACCATCTTGCTAAAGTACACTCTATTCAAGCTCTAAACTCAAAAGCTGCATGAAATGAATCCCCAGACAATACCAGATATATGGCCGTAATATGAAAATGAAATGAAACTCTGTTTTTCAGCCAGATTTGACACACACAGCAAGGACTGATTTTTTTTCCTTGTAAATGGTGCTGTCTCTTCAGTAATGTCCTGAGTGCCCATGAGGGTCTGTGGCACTGTCTGTCCTCTCTGCAGGGTAGTGGGGGGTCAGGCATAGAGATGGGCAGGATCTAGTCGTTGCTGCCACGTGTTCAGTAGTGTTGCTGCGGAAATGGCCCGCCAACACTGTTCATTTCGACACCTGCCCCTGCTACTCTTCAGATGCAGCGCACTTCAAGCACAGCCTCTCGAACAGCGGCGCACACACACACACACACGCACAGGCACACACACACACGGGCACACAGTGGCTTTGGATCTGCAGCTGGACCGCAGTCTTTGAGATAAAGCAAATTAAACGGAATTATTGATGACCTGCACAGCGTTTGATGGCTAATGACAAAACTGCACTTCCCTCTGTAGTCCAAGTCCGCTTAAAGACTCCCAGCAGGGAGGCAGGGGGGAGCTGCTCCCACTCCTGCTGAGAGAAGTAAAGAGGAGACTTTGGAGAATTTTTCACCCTCTTCTGGGCACTGCCTTTCATCTCGGAGATGAGTGAGCTCACTGGTGTCTTTCTTTGCGGTCTCCGTACGGGGTTGATTCTTTCTCCCTACCTTACACAGTCCTGTCTCTACTGGTCCTGCACCAGTCCTGTCTCTTAGTCTTAGTGTTGACCAGTGGCCCTTTCTTCCTAAGCCCGTCTTGTTTCTAGTGGTCTGACCCCTTCCTCCATCTGTACTGGACCAGTCCCCTGTACGATCTCTCTGGATCAATCCCCACCCTTCTCGTTCTCCGTTTTTTTTTTTCTGGACCAGTTTCGTAAGCCCATAAGAAAGTCCAGGATGAGGAAAGGCGGTTGGGCGGACCTGTACTCGATCAATAAGCTGCTTCTGCTTGATTGTTTGTCATTTGCTAACATTTGTGTACTGCTGATCCTCGCAGTGTTTGGGTACGCTTATTTATTTAATATTTATTTAATGAAATCATTATCAGTAAAGCACATCAAGCAGTTTAAAACGGGTCGTCGCAATATCTTGGAATTACAATTCCACACCTTGCCTGTACTTCCTAGAACCTCATTCTACTGTCTGAGCTGTGAGCAGCCTGCGTCTGTTGGCCCCATGGAAAGACAAAAAGTGGATAACTTTCGAACTGCAATTAAAGACCAAAATCACAATTAGAATCTCTGTCGGCACCCAAAGGTCACTGTGATCAATTCGTCAAGTCGTCTTATCTGAATGCGCTCCTGCGATGACACACAGACAGCTGGAGGAGCCCCGCTTTGTATGAATCAGTGTCTGGGCTGAAGCTGACATTCCACAGCCGCAAATCAATCGCACAGACATTTCAAACTCCGTTTAAAAAGAAGCCTGTCCCCAACTATTGAGCTGGCACCGGAGCTCTCGTTCCTAAGACCGTCTACTTACTGTCTGTGCTGGTTCTGGGTGACGACCTGCCAGGACGTCTGTTTCCTCCGCGCCTGCTCGGCCCGTGTGTTCACTTCCTGCCGTTTGCCCTTGCGGTGGCTCTTGCTTCCACCCGGTCGAGCTGTTGGCAGTCGTGTGGTTGAGGGAGGAGCAGCGAGGGTGGCTTGTTTAGTCGCGAGCTGGACCAGGCTGACTTGTGGATGATGGTCACTGTAGTGTCTGTGCCCTGCTGCTCTTCATAGCCTAATGGGCCTCATTAATAAGACATGAATTGGGAATTACAAGCTGAGCAGCACATTGTACTAATGATCTAATGGCAGGCCACTTCTAGTGTGATTTGCATAATGAAACACTGAATTGCTGACCTTTAAGCTCTTTATTGTTAAGCTGCAATTAAAAAGGGGAGCAGTGCCCGTTTCAAAATGCAGCGCCGATATGACTGGAGCTGTAATTTATGCCCGCTTGAAAGTTGGGCTGATTGCACTCGAAGAGAGAGTTGAAAATGAGAGGAGCAGCACGAATGGCGAGCTGCAGAGGTGGTCAGAGCTGCGAGGGGGCTCGTCGTCTGCAGGTCCGGCAGTGACAGCTGACTGGGGGGCGGTGAGGGTTTGGGGGGGCTTAGAGTCTGGGCAGAAAGTCCTTCACTCCAGCGCCTGTCTTTTAGTACAACAAAGACTGAAGTGCATCTAAAGTACTTGATAATTCATCAAGCAGCTGAAGCGCTGACCTGGTCCAAAATCCAGCAGTGAAATGGATTGGAAGCAAGTTTAAGAATCCTGTGTGGAGAATGCTGTATCCACCATTTTGACGGGTATTGCACAGACCATAGCCTTGGTGAAAGGCGCTGTATAGCTTCGTCAGGGTGTATTTTTTCCCTACCCCACTTTATTGGTCCCAGCTTATTGCATTTTGCCTCTTTCTGTCCCTGTCAGCCGACATCGCTCAGCGTTACAGGATCAGCAAGTACCCCACGCTGAAGCTCTTCCGGAACGGCATGATGATGAAGAGGGAGTACCGAGGTCAGAGGTCGGTGTCGGCCATTGCGGACTTCATCCGGCAGCAGAAGGTGGACCCCGTGAGGGAGCTGCAGAGCCTGGAGGAGATCAAGGACGTCGATGTGAGGAAGCCCAGCTTGCCCCGGGCGGCCAAAGACACACCCTCGCGCGCTCACTCGCGCTCACTCGCGCTCACTCACTCAATTCAATTCAATTCAATTCAAGGTGCTTTATTAGCATGACCGATGGGTACAATCAGTGTTGCCAAAGCAAATGAAAGTCACTCGCTCACTCGCTCTCGCTCACTCGCACTCAGTCGCACGCACTCGCTCACTCGCACGCACTCGCTCACTCGCACGCACTCACTCACTCACTCGCACACACTCGCACGCACTCGCACGCACTCGCACGCACTCGCACGCACTCACTCGCTCACTCGCTCACTCACTCGCACGCACTCACTCACTCGCACGCACTCGCACGCACTCACTCGCACTCACTCACTCGCACGCACTCACTCGCGCTCGCGCACCCGCACCACCAGCTTCACTGCAGGGACGTAGCTCACGAGCTACCAGCAGTTCTCCGTCAGTTGGTCCTGATGCTTATTGTTTCTTCTTACAGCGAAGTAAACGGACAATCATTGGCTACTTTGAGCAGAAGGACTCTGATAACTACCGGACGTTTGAGAAGGTGGCAAATATTTTAAGGGACGACTGTGTCTTCCTGGCAGCTCATGGGTAGGTGTCCTGGCTATGGCTGAAACAGGGCAGTGTGCTTCGAGTGTCTGTGCTAGGATGGAAATAAGACCCCTGACAGCACAGGAGTGGGATACTTGTATGTACATATACATTAACTATGTATAAGTTCACACTCGCATGCGTCCTTACTTTGAGTAAACCCACACAGGCAGATCAGGAGTAAGGGAAAATAAAATGGAGTACAAGATTCAGCAACCTGTAAAATCTGCATTACATAATGTCTATAATAACATATAGAATATGTATATATTTTTATATATTTGTATAAAGATATGTATATATTTTTCCAAAAGATCCCAGAGTATTTTTCAGGTAGGGTGGGCCTCAGTGTATTCACCTCTGAAACACAGCCCCCAGCTGAATGACATCCTCTACGCAGCACATTATGTGGAGAAGTGAAAAACGACTCAGTTGAACTGATGAAAGGGCTTACTTTAAGGAGACAAGACTATACAAGATGAGCCCAGCCATGGATTTTGACCAGAACTTTCTGGGGTCACACCCCATACTCTCAGAAACAATGCCATGGGAACTCTGATGATCGGACCCTCAGTCGTTAAAGCCTAGGCTTAATGTTTCATCCGAAGGACACTCTTCTATCAAGCATGGGTCTAGCTGTTCTGTGAGTTTAGGATTCTCGGCCTTGTGAAACCGTCCCTTTCCTGCAGGTTTTAATTCCTGCTGTTACACTGCTGCAGTTCCCAGGTCGAACCCTGGCATTATCCTACAAACTCACAGCCTCCAGACCCCTGTGAGGCGTCAAAGAACAGTGCCTCAGTAATGCCCTGAACCCTGGTTCATTCGGAAATCAGCCCTGTTCGTGTCTGCTGATTTAACTGTACTTGGAATACAGTGTATTTCTATTAGAAAGGTGTTGCATGGATTATAATTTTGTTGTAGTTATCAGGGGTTACTGAATGTACATGAGCTCAATTCGTGTCCAACAGAGAAGACTACAGGGTGATTTGATACGAAGTATTCAAAACCCTTGAAGGCCCAGCGGACTTCTATTACAGACTTGAAACAGGAACCGGAGGAGACAAGTGGGAACTATGTGGAAGTGCATTTAAACCAGGAGCAGGAGGTGCTTCTTTACACAAAGGGCTGTGGTAGCGTGGAACAAGCTACCCAGCCGTGTTGCAGAAGCTGGTACCACGGCTCCTTTAAAGAAGCAGCTGGAGGAGACCCTTGGATCACTTAGCTACTAACTACCAAACAGGCTAGACAAGACCAATGGCTTCCTCTAGTCTGTAACTCATGTGACATGCAACCACTGGTCACTTTTAAGTGCTTTCAGTCATTGTTTTTTTAAATGTGTTTCCAAGATGTTTTGTGTTGTTTTCCCCACTAGTCAGACTTTTAACAGACCATCAGATACAGTCATCCCTCGTCCTCCCTGCATCCAGTTACATCTGCCATTCACAGTGCTTCACAGCTCCTTAAATTATTAGGTCTGCAGAGAACTGACAGCTTCTTATTTAATTTCTTTGCTTAGTACTTGTTTTGATGACCTGTTCATTAGTAATCAAACACGACAAAGACACCTTATCTCTGTTCGGCACTGAACTTTGCATTGATGACGGGGGGCTGAGGCTTGCATGCTTCAGAGTGCTGTTGTGTTCTCCAAGGGAACCCTTAACCTCAGACAGCCCATCGACCCTGCAGTGTGTCCACGGCAGCTTGCTTTGCTCTTTTTAAAATGATCCACTATTTTTTTTCTCCCTCAGAGCGATCCGATTTCAATACCCCAGCTTATCCCTCTCTCTTTCTGTCAAACAGAGACGTGTCAAAGCCAGAGAGGTTCAGCGGTGACAACGTGATTTATAAGCCTCCCGGGGTGAGTGGTTACACCTCCCTTTCCCTTTGTCAACACCGTCGGGCATCTCGGCCGATCTGCAGCTCGTCTGCTCCCATGCAGATGTTGTCCAGTGGGAGAGTGAGCCATAGAGGGCACTGATGGACCTTTCGGGCTTATTTTTCCCCACCTGTCAAAAAAACGATCTCCGTTCTCTCCCGCGTTAACTCTCACCCATTTATTTCTTTCACCAATCTGCTCCAGGAGAACATCCCCGACATGGTCTACCTGGGCTCCCTGACCAACTTCGATCTGGCGTACGCCTGGGCCCAAGACAAATGTGTTCCCCTGGTGCGCGAGATCACCTTTGAGAACGGAGAGGTAACAGCACCTTCGCCTTCCTCCGACTTTCGTCAGCCACCAGGATGTGATTTTATAGCAACTCTTCACAGTGAGCACCCCAATACCTCACCACCAATACGAACCACACAGCACACGCCTGCAGTGCTCTTCAGCAAGTGTCTCCTCCCCCCTGGCCTGTTTGCAGACGATCCTGCTGGTATTTTTCTTCTCCTCCATCTGGACATTGATCTCAGTCTGGCCTTTTAGTGTTTATCTGTGCCTTTTCTTCGCTAAAACAACGGTCACTATTGATCTTGAAGCAAAACGTAAGGGAAAAACAGCTTTGAATGGAACATCTGTCTTTGCCCTTCCCGATGAGCCAGACTGTTCACTTATTAAGATTTTAAAATCCAGCACAGGAAGGCCTTGTTGCCGACACTTGGCAGCTGAGTGCGTTCAGTGCTGTCCTGTGGCACTCACCACCATTAGGATGCCAACAACTGTGTGTCATTCATTCTTTTACATCAGCTATGTAATCGGAAAGGACTGAATTCCACGTTGGGTTTAGTGCAGACGTGGATTCGAGTGTCATCTGCACAGCAATGCCCATCAAAATGAATTTGAACTCAAGCAGCTCGTGAGGGACTTGACTGGGGCAAAAACCAGACATGACTGAACGCCCCCTCCAGGACCGGTTTAATGTAGTCTACGTCTCCGTGAAGCAGGGCAGCGAGCCAGCACGAGGGGGGAGTACTCTGGGACCCCGCTGGTAGGGTGTCTGTGCCTGCAGAAGTACCGGGCTTGTCTGCTGCTCCCAGCACCCCACCCTGGACTCAGCGCCGCTGTCGCTGGCCAGCTCCTCCCTCAGAGCGGAGTGCCAGAGACAAAACAAAAAAATGTGGCAGCCCCTTCTCAGTTGACTGAAAGTTCTTGTAGCGGAGTGTTTTCCACTTGCTCATTTGCATGTGAATGTTCTTCCCGATATTTCGGCTCGGTTGGCGTGGCTGGAGGGCCCTGAGTGTACTTTTCCCACAGAGCCCTGGCCCCAGGGTCCCGGGAGAGTTCCCGGGGGGCGGCCGCTGAGTTTTTGTCCTGTGCGTGTCAGTCTCTCCCCGCGCCCCCGGCCCTGTTTGCACAGGGGCATGTTTGGGATCCCAGTCCGGCTCTCTGCTGGGCCCCTCGCCTAGCAACCGGAGAGCCCCGTGCCCCCCAGCCGCTCTGTCAGCCAGACAGCCCTGCGACACAGTCCCCTCCTGCTCGGGCCTGCTCGGGCCTGCTCGGGCCTGCTGGGCTCACTCCGTCTCGGGCCACAATGGTTTTATGTGCAGTACACCACCCGGACTAGCGCCATTTTCTGTACTGTCCTTCAAACCAGTGGCTCCAACACACTTTTCAAAAGATATAGGTCACAACGGCCTCCCCTGTTAAAGGTGAAAATGTGGCATTAGGCTAACAGAGGTACGGTGAAACTGAAATGAAATAGGTTTTTTTCTGAATATAAAAATAAGTCCATTAATGTAATGTACCAATGCTGTTTTCATTAGTACATAAGAGTGGGCACTGTTGTGAGATGTTTGGGAGTTAACATTTGGCTGAAAAGGCAGTTCTGGGAACACTGGAGCTTAGTGAGGGCGAGCTGTGTGTGTCGGGATGGGGGACTCAACCCAGGTGTGAGAGAAGAGGCTGTTGCGGCGTTGCAGTTGGAGGGGAGCTGGGCTGGGGGTTTGACAGATCGCTGGTGCGGTCACTCAGCGTGGCTGGGCCGGGGGCCGGGGGCTGGGGGCTGGGGGCTGGGGGCTGGGGGCCGGGGGCCGGGGGCCGGGGGCACAGGTGCATTGTGGGAACCGGCCGCTAACAAGACCTGTCTCCCCCTGCCCAGGAGCTAACAGAAGAGGGGATCCCCTTCCTCATCCTTTTCCACATGAAGGACGACAACGAGAGCTTGGAGAAATTCCAGCAGGAGGTGGCGAGGCAGCTCATCAGCGAGAAAGGTACAGCCTGCTCCCCTCCAGGGAGAGTCGGACGGAGAGCAGCCGGAGGGAGTAGGGGTGTGCCACATTAAACTACACCAGCTGCCGATTCCTTTTCCAGGGATGTTCCAGGGAAGCTGGAATCTTTCAGAGAGAAAAGGCCTAAAAATTCCGCTTTGCATTTCCAGACAAATGCATAATAAGCTAGAGGAAAATGATCGGATAATGAGGCGTTCTTCTCTCTTGATGATTCCATGGTGCTGCCTGTTCTAATCTTGACACAGAGCTAGCCTGTAGAGTTTCTCTAGCCACTGAAAAATGCTGAGTGTCGAGAATTCAATTCCTGGGTGTTACGAAGTTCTTTCAGCAGTCCTACTTAAAACAAACATCTGAGGTTTTTCTTTTCACCACCACATGTCTGTTGTTCTCTACAACATTTATTGTTACTGGTTGTTACAATTTATGATGTACCATTTTGTAATGTACTGTCTACATTGTGTGGTGTCGTCCGCTGTACTGGTATGTCCTGAGAGATTGGCACGAATAACAATTCCAATGTTCATGTACATATGGCATTAAACTCCTCTACTACTACAGCTACTATTTTTATACTAATATACTAATATTGTATTTGTAGAAAAAAATAGTGATGAATAACAACTGTTATATTCCTAGTTGGTTTCTGATTACAGCCGAAAGCGTCTCATAAATTTGTGAAACCTATCATAATAGGAGAAAGCGCTGTGGAACTCGTGTAGTCAGGGTGAATGGTCATGAATATTTTTGAAAATGCCCACAGTCCACTATAATCCAACGGACGTCAGGGTATGCTATGAATTGGCACTTCCTGTTGCTTATCCTGCTTCCTGTCTGTGCTGTAGGCTCCATTAACTTCCTCCACGCAGACTGTGACAAGTTCAGACACCCACTGCTGCACATTCAGAAAACCCCAGCTGACTGTCCAGTCATTGCCATCGACAGTTTCCGCCACATGTACGTCTTCCCAGAATTCAGCGACTTGACGTAAGTACTTTGCTCCAAGATCTGATACTTTTTTTTTTAATTAAAAGAAACTTTTAATTAAACAACCAATAGCAGCATTTTCCATTTCAAACCTACGCAGGGTAAGGTGTTTTAATCATGGCTTCACAACTGCAACCCTAAGGGTTATCTTCCAGTGCTGAGCACCTAGTGATTAAGCCCTCATTACAATATGAGCCCAAAACTCCAGGCGCTACCTGACTTGGGTTCTCCCTGTAAACACTGGATTCAATTAAATTGGCTCCACGTGCTTAGTAAAGACCGGACTTGTGAAGGAAATCGTGATTTTTTACAAATCTGCACGAGTGATTTGAAACGCTCTGACCTTAATATACAGTATAAGGAACCACTGCAGGCCATAACACACAGGTCAAAGAATGTTATTTTATCAAAGTACTTTTCTGTGCTGCTTTGCATTCAGCTGTTGTTTAACCTTAATGAATTCATGTGTAATTGTTTTCAGGTGAGAGGTCCCTTCTCTCGTCAGTTATTATCCTCCAAACACAGAAGCCCCCCCCCCATACTCCTGTCCATGGCGGACTGGGCGCAGACTCCAGTCTGCTCCTTTTCTCTTTGAGGGGAAACGCCTGAGTGATGTTCCCAAAGCTCTGAGATGGTGGGACCACTCAAGCTAGGTTGTGTTCTGGCTGGGATCTCCCTCTTTCTTTTCGCCACTGTTTCAAAAAGCCCAGATGATGCCAAGTCTTCACAACAGATACTGGTCCTTCTCAAGGCAGTGTGCTGTTGCAGCTCAAGCGACGGTACAGTCCCTGTACCTGGTAATGCTCAGAGTCCCGCGGCTCAGTTCCCTCAGCTGGCTGGGGAAGTGCTTTTCATCTTGGCGATTACAGCGCATTTGACATTTGCTAGATAAAATAGATCTGTGTACGCTGGCTCTTTGCGGCTAGTGACAGCAGATGATGGGGGATGAAATTTAAATTGATTGTCTTCCCCTCTGCGTTTATCAGGGCTGCGCATGCAATTACCGCTGCTCTGGAGGAGCTGTCGGGGGCCTGGCGTCGATACGCGCTGCCTGACTGGCGCTGCCGTTTGGGAACGGGTTGTTTGAGGCCTGCAGCCGTGTGTCGCGGGAGGCGCGAGCCCAGCAGCTGCCCAAAATGCCAGATGTGCACCAGCACATCTGGACATATTCATGCAGCGCTGTAGAAGAGCTAGGCTCTCAACACACGGTCCGCATGAGAGGCCTCAGACGGATCTGAATCCAGAAGACCGCTGCTGTGTCGGCGGCTCTCAAGCCCCTTGCTGTGAATGAGGAGGTGCTCCAGCCTCTGGGCGGTGCGCTCCCCAGCTGGGCTCCTGGCAGCACAGGCCTGACTGCTCGTTTTTTCCCCAGGGTTCCTAGTAAGCTCCGCCAGTTTGTTCTGGACCTGCACTCCGGGAAACTGCACCGAGAGTTCCACCACGGACCTGACCCCACAGACACCACCCCGGGGCAGGTGAGTTTGGGAGAGAGGGAGGAAAGCACAGGGCTAAGGCAGAGATCGCTCTGGTCCTGAGGGAGCCCTGTGTCTGCTGCTTTTTGTTCCAGCTGGTCCCTTAATCACCCGTGCTAATTACTGCTGGGAATTGATCTGCTTGCCGATTTCCTTTTTTTTCTGCACTTAGGCCTGGATTACAGAAAAACCCTAGCTAAAGTATACTATAGCCAGCAACTTCAAATTAACAATTTGCCCCCGTATTTTTCACTACAAAGCTCGTAACAGGCAAGCAATGGATGCAGAACTGACGCAGGTGGGAATGATAATGTATCCGAACGCTTTCGCTACGAACATTAGTTTTGCCTTCTGTGTTGGTCCATTCGGTTACATTTCAGCTGTCGCACCCGAGTGAGGGGCTCCAAAACTCAGCAGCTGACACAAGTTCTAAAACACACGAACAGTTTTTCTGTCACGGCAGAAAGGACGTTTGCAAAACGCGCCTAAAACAGAAAATTGAAATCAGGATATCTGGGATTAAGAAACCGGCCGCAGCAGAAGAGGACGGAGAAACAGTGTTCTAGAGGTCTGCACTTCTACCTCAGTGGCCTCGGACTTCCCTGTGCGGAACGCAGAACTGCCAGTGGAGCCATTTCTACAGTGTACAAGGATCACTCCTGAGGACATTTGACAGACAAGAGGACTATGCGTGTATTTGAGACATTTAACTCCACTTTCCTCTGAGGTTGACTCTCAGGGTAGCCAGCGTGAAATATCCCGCTGGCAGGACCGTTGTACAGGGTGGACTTCTTGTGCCCAGTGTGGAAACTTGGCGTAAACCAGGCTCAACCCTGAATCTGCACGGCAGGGAGAGGAAACTACACACTGCCCTCTTGTCCTCCGTGTTCACTCCACGTTTACCAAATCGTTATGAGTTAAAGCTCCCATTTACCTACATTCGCAGCTTGAATCAGTTTTGAATTTTTATACAGTGCATTCTTGTCCGGAGCAGCATTTGAACTCTTTCTAAATCTGTTTTCAATACAGGGCAGGGAAAAGGTACATGTGGCTCACCAGAATTTTTACTCCTAATGTTCAAAAGTGATCTGAGTGATTCGGCTTACATAAGTATACAGCAAAGCGTTGGAAAAAATCTGTGAGACACTGGGCAGGTTACCACAGCCGTGTCCCATGTGGGATCGGAGCCCTGTGCAAATGGAAGCTCGGTTTATGGCGTGAGGGTCCCTGCAGCGGAACGCCAGCTGCGACAGCCCTGACAGTGAGCACAGCCAGAGACTGCGGCACCACCAGGGCTCCTGGTTGTGGGCCATGCGGGGATAGCTCTCCGAGGTTAATCGGTTAATCTGGTTTGGTTAATTTGCAGGAGGAGAAGAAAGAAATGCCCAGCAGCCCCCCAGAGAGCTCCTTCCAGAAGCTGGCACCCAGCGAGACCAGATACACCATCCTCAGGGACCGGGACGAGCTGTAGCAGCAGTCTGAGACAGCGGGCAGGACAGGCAACAGGCGAGTGCAGCCGGAACCATCACGAGTCTTGTGGACGAGCAACCAGACCCAACGGCACCAGGAATAACCTATATTTTCATAACTCTTGCGTGTACAATTTTTATTTTGGATAAAACGGAGAAAACATTTCTCTCTTGGGGGGGGGGGAGGGTGGGACGGACAAAAAATGTTTTTATTTTTATTTTTTGGAGCTTGTAAATATGTCTGTGCTTAGTGGGTCTTTCTATGCAGTAGCTAAGAAAAAAAGCAATTTTGTTTTTTCCTTTGGGTTCGCCCTTAGATGTTTTGTACAACTCATACGAGACTCTGCAGATGGATGAGTTGTCCTCGTTAAATTAAAAAAAATATTGCCGTTTTATTTAAAACCCAGTGCGATTCTGATCTTTGGGTGTCAGTTCCAGCTCTCCTGTCTGAAGTGAGTTATTCATTTTCATGTGTCCAGGGTGAGAACGTGGACGTCACGTGTGTATAAGTCCTTCTGCAGAACTGCAGCTCCGCTCACTGCAGTTCGTTCCACAGGCGTGGGCGTGGGAGGGGATGGGGGGAGACGTCATTTCTTAAAAAAAAACATGAGGGGAAAGGAAATGCAAAAAAATAAAACCTTTTACAAGATCTCTTTATTCGTCCATTTATTTCTCTGGTCAAGTTGTTTATGTAATAACACAAAAGAGAGTCATACGCAAAGGAATATGTTTTGCAGCTACACCAACAAAACCATGTTTTCATTGCATTACATTCAGGCACTGATCACTGCACAATTTCTAACACTATTGGCTCACTAGAGAATAGCATGATGCAGAACATGCCCTATAACAGTCTGTGCGCTCGTATGTGTGGGCGTGGCACAATAGTGTTATAAAATAAAAACCTGCTGAAAATGAGGACCTCTTGCATATAGCTGCACATACATACACATACGTGAAACCATTCACTATGCCATCTGATGCCATCACTATGCCCGTGAATCAACCTGCACCAGAATGCAAGATGCCTTTTTGGAGGCGGCAGCCAGATGGGGAGTTGTTCAAAAGGAAACCTGTACTCGGAGGGTAAAAGTTTAGAAACTTGCAACGTGAGGGGAAGGCAGGCCTTGTGACTAATGATTAAGAACACCGACGGTGCAGTGTTCTGAGGTCACTGGGACTGGCCTCCGTGACGTGACTGGCGCAGAAACAGCAGTGTGGTCTATGCAGCACATTTAAAACACAGCAGTGCTTTGTTCTGCTCTTACATCAACATGTATAATATAGTGCTACCATACCGGCTCTGTGTGGTACATCAAAAGTTGCCTTCATAAAGGGGCTTTCCAGCTTACTTAAGTCACGGCTCTCCATTGATGATCTAATCACATTTCTAAAGACATGCACCTTAACATTTAAAAAGTTTTTTTCCACCATTCCTGAGCTATGTTTTTGTGCATGATATGGTCAAAACCTTAATATCCTGTCTTGTTCTCTGAAGTGCATTATTATTGAACAATTGGACAGCAAATCTTAAATTATATAAAACCATAAGATGGTGGCATCAGTCCTTTGGATTTAATTTCACTTCTTAATGGAAGTCATGAATAAAATGTTCGATCACGTTTTGTTACAGGTCTTATGTCAGTTGCTAATTAAAATACTTGTAGGAACTCAGTCCTTGAGTGTAAGAGTTGCCTGTGCTTGATTCACACCGTTTTGTTCTAAGATAAATTAGAGATGTCTTGCTCAGAGCTTAGGGAGAAAGTGTAATAGGCCATTCCCTGTGTGATAATGAAGGGGGGGGTGGTGGTCACTGTTTGAGATCCTGTAAATCAAGCACTGTAAAGAAGCACTGCTTTTTTCCCCTCTGTAACCCATTCTTCTGCACGGGGGGGTTATTGCTAACAATAAGGTTATGTACTGTCAACATATCTTGGGTGAGTACTATTTGTATACCACATACAGTGATGTCCACTTGTTTCCCTACATCACAGTCACTTTTTTATCTCCAGTAAGAATAGTGGGAGTTCCTCAGTGCACATGCAGAGCTTGCCAACTTTGGCTCTTTCAATTCAAGCCATTAAAGGCCTTTGCTCCAACCAGGACTAAATGATTATTTTAACGATTCTTATATGGTACGTGTTGGCAAAAGTTCTTGATTAAGATTAGGACTAGACTACTATTATACTACTATCGTACTTCATTATACAACCTAATTCAGGGAAGCTATTCTGACTTCGAATCAGATTTGTACTTGGTATCAAATAAATAACTGATAACCATTTGGAATACTGTGCAGCTAAATGAAAAAGCCAAATTTGCCTTCATCCCTCTCAAAGGAAGGCTGTTGACCACAGCTCTCATCTGTGCCTGTGACTACAGAATGTTCTGTCTATAAACGGAGAAGAGTTTGAACAGGTCTAGTATTCATCATGAAACTTTATAAACTGGTCTCCATTTATCATTGTGGCCAAAAATGCACACTAATCAGAAGGAACATAAAATCTGGCAAACGAATCAAATGAAATAGCAATGGAGAGGAGCTGTAGCATATGAAGGAATATGCCTCCTTCACTTATGTGAGAATACTTTTCACTCCACAGCTGCAAACCTGTTTATGACCTAAAACACTAACTTCTTTTGGTACGTACTTGTATTCTCAAACACCACACCCACCCAGCCAGCCACTGTTAAAGTCACAGTTTGACAGTTAAGTATGCAACCACACTGTAATCTTGCCACATTGTGACTAAATAAATGTACTGGCCTGAAGGACACAGCGTTTCCCTTTAAACTGGCTTCTTTGTCTTGTCTTTGGGGCCTTCTTACAGAGTTTCTATTGAAGCCAGCTAGGGTTTTTACCACTGCTTCATAGGAGATAGTAAAAAAAAATCCCTGACTGGTACTGTGCTTCTAAGATTGGAGCTTGCGTAGCCACAGAGCTTACGATCTGCACCACACTTGTCCCCAGAGGCCTAGAGGCTCCTGCGGTTTTCAGAGTCTTCGGTCTCATCTGCCAATTACTTGATCGTTCTCTAAACCCAACATATTTAACGGTTCTCCGTGTCTAAAGTAGTTGAAGGTGCCCTTAAAAACCTACTGGTCTGTCACTTTGAAAACATGTGATTGTACACAATTCCACATTTTAAACTTGGAAAAAAAACTACCAAACACAATTCAACACAATGAAAGAGATTCAGGCTGGAGGGATTGCACGATGCCATAAACCTGTTCCTTTCCAGAAAAGCCTGCGCTGTCACTCGGTAAGAGAGACAGATGACTGAACAGAGGGTCCGCTGTGCTGTTGAAACCGTTGCTGAGCTGTCCAGATGGCTTCCGCGATCGAGCAACAGATCAACAGGAGCAACTGCTTATCCAGGGATTCCTTAAAGAGCGCACGAGTTCTGCTCTTTGGACCTTTCCATCACGCACAATTTTACAATTTACCACACTTTGAGGAAGAGCACAAGCAACGGTAAACCTAAGACTGGCTTCTCATCTCTTACTACCCTGTAATGTTTTATAACAACACTATTACCAGCAGGACCTCAACATTGCATGACAAAAATCGCCAAGCAAAAAGGCTACTGCTGCATTCTCCTCAGTTGCACTTACTTTGCATGAAAGGCTGCTCATTCTGATACTATAAAAATCTATTGGGGAATCATTCTGAGGAGCCCACGATTGTCAGGGCAAGTACAAAGACCTTACCACAGCCTTTGACAGATTATCCCTGCTATTACAATAGTCGGGCACAAGGTGGTACTGTGTGATCTGTGCTTACAAGTGTACCTTAACCATTGCAATGAATATTGTACTGGATTTAAGACAGAGGCAAAGACTGGAGAGATTTACTTACAAATGCAATTATTCAGAAATGAAAAATAATATTCACACTGATAAAAAAGAACCATCCCCGGTTTTCCTGTGAAAAAAATTTAAAATGATCTGTTTGCGAATTAATGTTTCAGCTTCTGTCCCCTTCGTTGTTGACAGAGCACTGCTATGTCATCTGAAAGTAATCAGAGGTTTGTCTGCCTCTGATCATTTAAAGACTGCAGCATTTTGCCATGCTTTGCTGTGGGGTTTGGATCTAATCCTTAAATAAATCAGTACAGCACAGGCAAAAAGGATTCTGTCTACTTAACCTGTCTTCCCGTTTAAAATAGGCAACAGCATGACATAGAAGAGGGTCTTTATCTTAAATGCTTCCAAACAGAATAAATCTAATCCACTCCAGTAGTCACCGCTTTATGGCTACGAAAATCTGTTGACATTAGTTTCTCCTACATTTTATTGAAAATTACACAAGTGACACCAATTATCTAATTTGAGTGGTGAAAGTACGCTTCGTCTCCAGGTGTTCACAATTTGGTTTATGAAAAACACACTGGAGACAGAACAGTGCATCCCTCTCTCTGCACAGCTGAATATGTGCCAGGTCCTCTCACTGCACATGGGCAGGGCAGCAGGAATCTGGGATATTAGAATCAGCTACAATTTGAAGGACCCAACTAGCAGATGTTGGCCCATTTCCTGATAGCTGCGGTACCCAACCCCAAGGGAGTTCAAAGAATTCAGGCTCTCGAGCCTTTGCATCTGATATCTGTAGCAGCCACCTAGTCCTGCTGTAAACAGAATGATAGAAAGTCCTTTTTTCACAGCTCATGCACTTGCATCAAAAAAACAACAGCTTGAAACACAATGCACCCTGGCCTTGCCCGTTCTCTTGTGTCGCAGTGCTCCGACTGAAGGCCATCAGTGTCAGTGGAGGCACTCGCACTCGCACTCGGTCCCCCAGTGGTAAAGTGGAGGAACTGCAGCCCAGGCACGAGCAGGAACCGCTCAGCATGCTCAGCTCCCCAGCTCCCCAGCTCAGGTCTGTGCATGAGCCGAGACGAGGCCTTGCAGCAGGACAGGAAACTGCTGCAGGGCTTCATTCCCCCCCGAGCTGTCCGCACCTTAACGGCCTTGTAGAGAAAACCGACCCAAGGCTTGCAGTGTATCTAACCTTCAATGCAAATTCAGTGACAGATTCCAAATGTCTCAGCTGATGGTGGCATTCTTGTCTGCCAGAACCCAAATGCATCAGCCCACTCAACAACAGCAAACAAGCACAACGCTACTTTGAGTTTGCAGCTAGTCAAGGACACACAGGTCCTTGGATTTGCTCTGGGCCTTAGCCAAAACCAGGACCCAGGTAGGACATTTTTTTAGGTGTTTTGTAGGCATTTTACCATTTACATACAGGGGCAATTCCTTGTACGTGTTCCTTTCATTTATTTCGATCACTTGAAATTTGACAACCAGTGTGAAAAAATGCAAAGACCAATGCAAGCAGCCGGGCGACAGTTTCACTTGCAGCTCGTCGTCGGCTCAGCCTGGCACACGCCTTCTTCAAATAAAAGTGCCACCTGAGTCACATGACTCCCCATTACCCATTCATATGTCAGACACTTTTTCTCTTAAATCATTCTCTCCAGCATCATCAACTGATTCAATAAAGTAAGTGTATATTGCACAAGGCCACTGTATTGTAAAATTCCCTCTCCCAAGCTACAAAACCTGACACAATAAGCTCACAATCCTTCCTTGTAGAATTTCATATATTATGTGCTTTTCAGTGAAATGTTTTAACCTTTGTATTACCTCCATGCGATATCTACTCCCCACTGTCCCCTGAGTACATTACTACTGGTTTTTATATAAGGGGAAATTCAGGGACCAGACAAAGTCCTGCAACCTCCTGTATCTTTACACTGAACCAAAAGACACTCCTTTCTTCAGATCTTACGACATTATCAATTTAAGGTACCCTGGAGCTCGGTTAGCCATTTGTGATGCTTGTAATTCATCCTGCACCTTAGCAGGCTGCTTCTGCTTTCCACGTAGAAAGTTTCAAGCTGCACTCCAGCGCTCAGTGAGGCAGGAAACGCCTTTGTCAGATAAGACCACCCTCATGAGCGGGGCTCACCAGTTCTTCCACCAGGCGAGCCCAAGGGGTACCTGCAAGCCATCTATTCCAAGAGCTGTCTTCCACAGGGCAAAACTTACAACTTCAGATGAGAGGCCGTAGGGACGGGCCTGATGATTTTATGGCAACTTGTGCGATTGGAACAATTAGAACAGGCACAGGAAATGTATTTGAGTAGCACCTTTGGCAAAGTCATTCAGATTCCCGTCTATATACTTTCTGCTCCCGTAAGACAATAAGAGGTCTTGCATTGACTCACAGGTGTGATGTTTCCAGGGGTTAGGGAGCTAGGCACCTAAAAAACAATGTTCATGGAAGGCAGACTCTTCCCCTTGCCGAGTGGTTCAGTGAATCCTTGGTGTCACTCTCTGATCGGGCTGAATCTGTGCAGCGCTGGGGGACAAGTGGAGAGAGGCCGACAGTGGAGGGCTGCTGTCAACTCGTTGCACAAAGCCAGGTCCAATTCCCACTCCATTTCTTTTTCAAAACTCAGTTACAGTGAATTCCAGGCCCTTTCGTGACCACACGTCACGCAATCCCTAGAAAGGGGCAATGGAACGGATGAAAAGGGAATGGAGACGAGAGGTAAAGATGGGAGCCGATTTGACAAAGAGGTGGAACGGGAAAGCGAGACGCACAAATGGGACCCGCTATCCCCTCGCCTCCCCCAGACCCTCTCCTCTCCTCCCCTCACTGCTTCTTCTTGTCCTCCTGCTCACAGAGCTCAGGGCAGCTGGTAGACAGTTGCTGCAGCTGCGTGTCCACCTTGGCGCGCCGGCTCTTCTGCAGCAGGTTGCCCCCGGCGTATCCCAGCAGCCCCCCGCTCACAGCCGCCGCCACTCCTGCCACCTTGAATCCCGCCAGCAGCCCCAGAGGGCCCCCCACGACCCCACCGATCACAGCGCCAGCCACGGGCAGCATCGCCATCTTGTACCTGGCAGCCTGCAGAGAAAGAAGGAGACAGATGACAGGGGAGGGGGGGGCAGCCAAAGAGAGAGAGAAAAAGAGAAGCCAGAAAGGGGGGAATGGGGCAGTTGGAGAAGAAATGGGAGAATAAAAGAGATGGAATAAAAGAGGAAGAAAAAGAAGAGAAGTGAGGTGATAGTCAGAAAGAGATAAGGAGATGAAGAGGGGAAGAAAGGGATGAGAAAAGAGATAGAGATGTAGAAAGAAGAGAGACAAAAAACAGATGTTAGAGACAAATTACATTTAAATACAAAAACACAAAACAGCTAAAAAAGAAACATTTCATCATTTTTTTTTCAGGCTGTAACATGAATGAAAGCCAGGTTCTCTCAGCACCACATGCTTCCAATTTTTCATCTGCATCCCATTATAACCCATTAAAGATCTTTTCTTTTCCCAGGTTCCTGTGTAAAAGGAGAGGGGAACAAACTGCAGGAGGAACAGCAGGGCAGTCACTTTATTAATTTTTAACGTGGAAGCATTTTCGTTTTTTTTTTTTACCAATTTTCAAATGTCACTCAAACTGAGCTGACAGACTAGCAGCTGTGTTCTTATATCACTGTCTGGCCAGGCCTTCTTCTGTCACGACAAACATCATCGGCCGTAATTCAACCAACGTCCCAACTCCCATTGGCAGCCCAGGGCTCAGCTCAGGCAGTCTTTGTCTATCCTGTGCTTCAAGAGGGACTGGGGAGGTGAGCTGTGGCATGGTGAGATGGCGAAATGAATAGTCTTTCCAGTTCGCTGTTCACTGATTTTTCACACTGATGGGTGAGTACGTGGCCACATACTGCGTTCATAAAGGTTTAAGTGTTATCCTGGCAAAAACAAGTAACAAGCTGATTAAGTTTTGTTTCTCTCACAATAAATCACTTTTAAATGACGCCATTTACATATGTGTGTGAAACAGCAAGTGAAACTAACAATTTGTGAAAGCAGTATGGGCAAAACTTTACAACATCCATCTGTTCTATTTCAATCCTATTTCATTAGAAATGGCGGATATGAATAGCCTATTAATATAGCTTGACTTCAAATATGTTTCATATTAACTCCACAGGAAATTGTATTTCATAATAACATTGAAATAACACCTTTTGTGAAATGTTACCAAAACTGGTTCAGATGTAAAGATCTACAATTCTGCCTATACTGATCCTTGTCTTTGAACTGAACTCACTGATGGCCAGTCCAAGACGTGGTGGAAGGGCATTTTGCCGACATTAAGAAATACCGCGTCTCAACATTCTCTGATATTTAAAAAGCAGCACACAGCTCCCATAAAAATAGAATGAACATCAAAATTCAAACCTTAATACAGAACTGGCAGTTTTCACAAATTTAATTTAAAACCTCCAAACTTTAAATGACTCATGAACATCCTCCTAGTGTTACTATAATTGCACCTGGTAAGATAGAAGATAGCGTTCATCAAACACTTTCTAAGGGGCTGCCAACTTCTGACACTCCTCTGATCTCCGATATCTTCTGAAGTCAACACTTTTAAACTGCTGTTTACAGACAAATTAATTAACGACACTTGCCTACAAAGCGAGGACATATTTTTTCACTCACCCTGTGCATTTAATTGCTTTTTTTTCCATAGCATTACAACCTTCTTTATTTAGGTCTTAACAGACATTCTGCTATCATAAATGAAAACAGCAGTAGAATTTTAAGAAACTGCACTCATCAACATCTGTGAGGGATTGGACCAGGTTGTGCTCTTAATTACTTTAAATGTGATGTTACATAAGAACATAAGAAAGACCATTCAGCCCATATGGCTTATTTGTTAGTTAATTCCTAATTGACCTGAGGGTCTCATCCAGGAATTTCTTGAAAGAAACCAGGATACTGGCTTCAACAACAAGGTTGAGTAGCTTGTTTCACACTCCCACCATCCTTTGTGTAAAGAAGTGCTTCCTATTCTCAGCTTTAAATACACTTCCAAGTAGTTTCCATTTGTGTCCTCTCATTCGTGTTTCACTGTTCATTCTAAAGAAATCCGCTTGTTGGACTTTGTCAACGGTTTTAAGGATTCTGAATACTTGCTACGGATCCCCTTGTCGTCTCTGTTCAAAACTAAAAGGTTCAGCTCCTTCAACCTGGCATTGTACAGTATAACATCCCCTTAAGACTTTGTCAATATATTTGAGATTTAGAATATCTGATACCTACTCTAGTAGTCTCATTAGGATTACTCACTTTGTCTTTGTTCTCGATATCTCGATAGTTTAAATCCTTTATTTCTAACCCTGTAGTTCAGGTCACACCACAGACACTGTCAGAGGCCTGGCCAGCGCTGAGAGGGACAGTCCAAGCACAGTCCTATAGCTTTAGTATAAGCTCTTCATTTTGCTGAACAAAATCTAAATCAAGGCTTCTTAACTCCAGACCCCAGAGGTCTGCTTAACCCCTCAGCAGCCAAAGGCTGTGGAGAACTTATAAACTGGTCCAGTTAAACTTTAACTAGATCAATACAGCAATTATCCAAGGTGAAGAGCTGTTTATAACAAACGGACACTAAATGTAAAAAATCTGCTGGGAAAGGGCTGATCTCAACCAATGATCCAGTTGTGAGTTACTGTGCATGTACATCATTCTTCCATTTCAGAAATATCGACATTCCTCTCATGTCTCTGACTGTAGCTTCTCTTGACTGCATCTTCTCTAGAACTGATTCGCCAACACCATACTCGCTGGGGTATCTAAATCTACACTGAACAAACCTCAGTATGTCCACAAATGTCAGCAACCAGAATCCTGACCAGGTCACATGCAAGTGCTCACATTACTCTTGTCCTGGAATCCTTGCAGCTATCCTGGCTTCCTATAAGGTTCTCGTGTGGACTTCAAAATCCTCATGTACTCCTACAAGGCTCTGTATGGCTTAGCACCTCTGTATGTGTTTGATTTATTATCTTCCTACTCTCCAGCTCGCAACCTTCAATTGTCTCTCTGGTGTCCGGTTTGTCCCCCCAAGCTTGCTTATTCTCTATGGGTGCCAGGACCTTCTCTTGCTAAACTCTTGTTTCTAATTGTGCTAATTATGTCGTCTCCTATCATTGTTCCTTCTTACTGTAAAGCATTTTCAGAAGCTACTTTTGAAGGTATTATATAAAGTTTTTTTTATGATATACTGTAATATGTCTACATTAAGAATGCCAGAGATAACACAGCATTGTTCTTTTAAAACAAAAGACTGAATCCGCTGTTGTTACTTTTTCTACTACAATCTGCTCTCGCGGTTGTTACTTTTTCTTCTACAATCTGCTCTGAAATCCTGAGTTGCCATTTCACCTCCCTAGCTGTGCTGCCCTTAACGCTGACCCAGAAAAACAAAAACACAAAACCACACACCTCCTCCAGACGTTGCTGTCGGCCCGCCACACAATCCTCCTGCTCACCTCCAGAGCGCGCCACTGACCCCACCCCCCACCACGTCTTCACTACTGGAGCGTTCTAGCCCCATTTGCGCCCAAGAATCGGGAGTTTTCTGCTGGCAGAGCACCATGAGAACTTGCCGGCAGCTTGTGGTACAGTACATAGCTTCATGATAACAAGAATACTGTACTGTGGTACAGCACATAGCTTCATGATCACAAGAATGAGGAGTACAGAAATGGGCAGCCAGCACGTCATCACTTTGTCATTGCCGACCAAGGTGAATGAGAACGTCTTTTGGTCAGGTCTTATGACATTTTGCCAGAGGTGGGGGTGGAGGTGCTGGGTAATTCTAGTTTCTCACCTCCCTCCAATCATCAAAGCTGATAAATACATTAAACCACCAGACGTCTGTGTAATCCACCTCTCTATTCTATACTATGACTCTGCTGTAGCTCTATTACTGTTTATTCTGTTTTTTACCAAGGAGTACGACAGTAGGCCACTATGCAACGTCTTTGAAATGCAAAGCAAATTCTAAAACTGACGTATTTCTCCTAATCACAAGACAAGGTAGTAAAGGTGTTCTGACAACCACAAGCTTTTTTTTTTGTTTCTTTTTAGATATAATACAGTAGAGCAATTTTTTAAGGTTTAGTTTTTTAGGTAGGAGTGAAAAAGGCTTGTGGAAAACTGAAGAAAAAATGTGCCACTAAAAACACTTTGGAGATGATTGTCCTGAGGAAATAGCTGTAATGGCTTCTATAATCTCTGGGCTGCACCAGGTTCACTCCAGCCAGGAGAACAAGGCAGACTGGTGGGCAGGCAGCCAATTTCTGTATTGTAAAGAGAAAATAAAGGCCTGCTAAATTAACACTTAAGGCATTTCCCCTACCCAGCCATGGCTAACCCCTGCTTAACCAATCAAGAAGGTAAACAAGTTATTAAACGTAACTGGAGGTGAATTTACTCTCTCCACAGTAAGCTTGTGACAGCCGCCAGAGTGGTGAGAAAGAAAGACATTAAAGCTGTAGTGATTTTATTACGGAAAATAAAACCAGCTTTTCTATCTGTAAGGATGCCATGACTCTACAGTGAAGAGGAAACACTATATGTTTCAGTGCATTACAGTGTTTTCCACATAAATGCTCATCTATATTATGAGATGGGAACATCATTTAATAATAAGTATTATTATTAATAATATTATTTAAACTACTATTCTTTATAATATTGTACTGCCTAATTTGTACAATAAGTAGAAGTGGTTCTCTTTATATTTTTTTTGCTATTCTTCTATATTCTTTAGTATGTTTTCGAGAAAAATAAAAATATATCAAATGTGTTCATAAAAATACGTTTTGTTGTTATACTTTTTTTAATTGATACTATTGCTCATTGATCTTGAGAAAACGTGGTGTTTCCTATTTGCATGAAGCAAGTGATTTGACTAATCATTCTGTACAATGCCATGGAAAAGTATTCACTCCCTTCCCTTTTTGTTGAATTACGAATGATGTATGCAATTATTTGAAAGCGGATATTTTAAGTAACACATGAAACCTGATCATTGGAAGGAGGTGAATATGTTTACAAGGCACTGAATGTAAAGAACGATTATCCAAATCACCTACATCATGAAAATATGACATAAAAAAGAACCTCGTAATATTATATAAATTAGAAAACTCCTACTTGTTGTATAAAACAGCAAGAAAGTGACGGTACAATATTACAAAAAACAGTCACATAAAGGTCATTCCCATCTCATAATATAGAAAATGAGTATTGAGAGAGTTTCCTCTTCATATGAGTTCCATACAGTTAGACAAGCAGTTTTGTTCTCAGTAATAAAAACACTACAGCTTTATTAGTAAAATGCTTTTTTTACAAGCATTTGTACTTCAGGAAAATAGGAAAAGTTTTCCCTGAAAGGGGGGTGAACATTTTTACGAATACTTTTAAACGTAGCAATTAAATCAAAGGTACTGTTAGTTCATATTCTTAAAGAATATCGCTCAGCTGTTAATTGGTAACATTTATGAACAATTAGCTGTTCTGTGAATTTAATGCGGTGAAGAAAGACTTTGACCAAAATATTTTCTTCAATAAAATATCTGCAAAAGGTAACTTCATTAACTCATTTAAAAAACACTGCAATTACAAACTCCTCACTTCATCGAGGAAACGACACATAACAGGTTGTTTAATAGAATTAGATTTGAGAGCTCTTGCTTTGGTTTGGTTATTGAATAAATGAAAGCAGTTTGGGAATGTGGCAGTGATTTTAAACACCAAGGCACAAACCTGTTTTTATCAGTGTTTCGCCCGTATAACAGTGTTGCTGGGTTTGGAATACACATAAAACCACTCAAGATGCCATAGTGACTGGCTGGAGAACTCACAGATATAAGCAATGGCCATCAAAGCACTGCTGAGGGCAATAAAGCACAGCTCTGGCCCTCCAGATCAAGAGGGGCTTGTCTTGCCGGCCATCCCTGCCTCGCAAGGAACAACACAGAACAGACGCAGAGCGGGCAGCCCAAAATAGTAAAAATACTTTTACTTTCATTATTAGTATTAGCATTTCTTGCTGGTCGTCCTGGAGTTTTTTTTTTAAATTTCAGAACACACTTCAACAACAAACAAAGCCATTTATTAAAGGCTATTTCATAGCAGCGTGGGCTTAAATGTTCTTTTTCTACTCTCGGAATATTGTCTCACATGGACTCGCTGCGAGAGACCATCCAAACAGAGATCGATTTCCTTATTTCACTCCTCTTTTGCATCCCCCCCACCCCCACCCCACTCCCTCGCTCGCTCGCTCGCTCTCTCTCTCCCCCCCCGACTGCAGGTTTGTCCCCACTTCCCTTCTTCCGTTAATTGCCGGTTCCCTCAGTATTGCAGGAGGCGGATCAATGGGGTAAACACTGCAGATTGCTGGCAGGCAGAGAGCCATCGATTCCTCAGCAGGCGCTCTTCCCTACCTGCCCCAGGCTCCGGGATCCTTCTTGAACGTTCGCAGCAGCAGTGTTGACATGGTCTTCAATGCTGTCAATCTTCTCCTGTTGGGACTGAGATGCGATGGAATTATGTGTGAGCAGCCCTGCTGGGAAGCAGCGGTAAGCCAATACACACAAATTTAATACCCCATAATCAGGGACTCGGCAGCCACTTTCATCTGCTAGTCAATGTAGCTGCTACAGCTCCTAATGGCACTTTATTAACACCGCCGTACCGACCTTATTGCTGCCTTCTCACCCTGTTGCTTTATTCCTCAATAATTTTAGGATGTTTTTCTTACTGTGTGCATGTTTTGATTTCAATACATTTAGAGGCAGGCAGGCAGGTGGGGGCAAGTATTTAAAAGCTTTTCCAGATAACAGACTGGTAAAAGAAGGAAAAGTGTGTACCAAGATGCATTCCGCATTCTTTATTCTTATTTTTCTTCAATTACAGGTGCAAGACGAGGTGAAGGGAGCTGGGTTTACATGGCGGTGCAGGGCGCTTATAAAACATTCAGAAAGCAGCAGCTGTCTCTCAGTCTGCAACTGGGGAGTGCCAGTGGGAGCCCCTCGTACCTCCCACCTTCATGAGAAGCAGCTCTTCAACCCACTATCCACTCAGCACCAGCTGGAGGCGCTGTGGCCAAGGGGTGCTGGCAGTGTGGGTGCTTAGCCCAGGAAGCAGGGTTAAGATGTCACAAATCCACACTCACTGTCCTTCTCTATAAGCATACAACAGGCAGCTCCTCAGATCTAGCTGGAATATACAGTTACTCTGGATCATGCAATTAGGTACAGTTCAAGACACAGAGCTACTAGGCTTAGAATGGAAGTATTTGCTTGTTCAGTCAGTTGTCTATAATTGCATAATCAGAAGAACGTAGGAAAGTTTACAACCACAAGGAGCACGTTCAGCCCATCTAGCCTGTTCGGTAGTTATTAGCTGGTTGATCCAAGGATCTCATCCAGTAATTTCTTGAAAGAAGCCCAGATATCGGCTACAGCAACATGGCTAGCTTGCTACAGACTCCCACAGCCCGAAGAAGTTCTCAGTTTTAAATGCACTTTCATGTAGTTCTCACTTGTGTCCTCTAATTTGTACTTCTTTGTTCATTCTGGAGACGTCTGCTGGCAAACGCCTTTGAGGATTTATACTTGTTATCAGGAACCTCTCCTCTGTTCAAAGCACAGCCTGTCAGTGTAGGACATTCCCCTAAGCCACATCATGTAACAGGTTGCTCTCCTCATTCATTTATATTCATATTGATATAGGAATTTATATCTTTATTGACTGAAAAATCAGGAGTTACGCATTTGTATGGAATAAAATGTAATGTGCTCTTGCACTGTGCTGATCTTAAAAATGTGCTGGCTTATTTCAGCTTTCAAGGGGTTCAATGGCAATATGGTGTTTGAACCTGCAGGACTGCAGTGTTTACTCAGGCCTGTGGTGAGAACTAAAGACAACACCAACCCAGCCACGGAGAGAGGCATTATCAGCGGAGGTTCACACAGGATGTTCCAAAGAAGAACTCAGAGGGCCTGTTATGCAGCATGTCTGTTCCTTCTCTGCTCCATAAAATCATGATGACACGGTAACTTTAGAAGTACAACAGTGTGGCAGAGCAGTTGACTGTCTTTCCTGTACAACTTTTCTTTGCATAGATGTTTAGGCCCTACCTGTTAAACAGTGAGGAGACCTGCTCATACAGAGCAGGTCCACACAATTTAATCAGCACTTAACTACACCTAATCCCTTGGGGCTGTGATGAGCAGTAGTTTTGCCGATTCAAGTCTCAATCAGCCCGAGGACTGAATTCACAACTGGAAGCAACCAGCACTAGCTGTGCAGCCACGCAAAGGAACCAAGCCTTTTAAGTCACTTCGGGTCTTAATCACAAAGCACTTTCCAGCAAGCGAGTTTCTCCCTTGTTTCAGAAAGCGAGAACGGACTCCAAATGTTACAAAATGCAGCAGCGTCAGTCATGCTGGCTAAAGTAGTTTTAAATTTGTATCCTGTAACGCTTGTGTGCCACTTCATAGCTTCCCTGTGTTATCTGAGTATTTGGAATAAACAGATAAAAATTCAGCATGTCTGTGAAAATGAGAATACAGGCCCTTGATATCTAGCCCTGAAAAAAGTCCAAATGTATGCAACCAAATCAGCCTTGTTTTAGTTGTCTTCTTCATTTAGTGGACAGAGAGGAAAGAAAGAAAGCTAGCTTTTTCTAAGCACTGCTTACCCAACTAAAGTATCATCATGAAAATGTAATTCACTGTTCCCAGACTGGGTTTGCTGTGGTAGTATGAGTGTGTGAGTGAAGAAGAGCTGCCTTAGCCCCCCCCGAGTGTACAGCATACAGTCCCCCCTTTTCCACACAGCCACCACCCCCGTCTGTCAATCAATGAAAACCCCAAAGGACACTGCTCCTCACAATACCCTGAATACATCTACCCTCTCTGCATTTAACATGGGAGTCCCAGATCTACAAAGGAGTTAACCAGGGGAGTAATGTGGAATTCTCTGACTGTAATCTGTCATTTCTGCAATTAAATCAGAGACGAAGTGTGAGCTGCCTTCACGGTCTCAGTGCACACAACAGTCGGGCTGAGGAATTCGTCTATAACTTCCTACTAATATTTTAAATATCCAGCAGTTCATACATGTACAACTTGTGCTTCCCTTGTTCCTCTAAGCTTTTCTTTTTGGGGACACATCTTCCAGAGCAGCAGAGCTCAGGGGTTAAAATGGGGTTTACAGGTGTGAGAACAGATCGAGATTTGTTTTTCACAATATGTGGCCTGAGGCACCTAGGTGGTAAAGCAACAGAAAATATAAAGTAATGAATTCTGTAGTGCCTTGTGTCTTCATATATGTGGAATTCTTGTGCAGACAGAGGTGTTCATTACTTTTTGGTTATCGTTTTTACTTCAACACTGAATACCTTATCATGTCTTGCTACTATCATTCTGATTCACTGGTAACCTCTAACAAACAACTTGATGAGGTTTGTGGATCAATAAACTACCAGCAGCTGTGCTAGAGAGATGGGCTGACTGGTCTCCCTCCGTTTGTCACCTGTCATGTGTCCTTTATGTTCTCTGTCAAACAGCTTCTCCATACATCTCGATGATTTCCGTCTGCTTCCAGGACATGTTTTTTTGAAAACAAAGATGAGCCGAGGGGTCTATTACGAACTGTAAGGGTGATCGATACTCACATGGACCAGCTCAGCAAACTCATTCACAAGGCCATTTAGCTCTAACAAGTCCTACAAAAAATGAAAAAAAGAAGGTGAGGAACATTCAAAGTTCACCTAAAAACAGAATGACAGGCACAATTTACTCATGCTAATGAAGAAAACTCCTTAACATCCAGAGCTGCAGGTTTCCAACGAAGGCTTTCGCCTGCACTGATAGTAGGTGAGCATTTCTCTCCCTTCTGTCTCTGGGTGTGTAAATCTGAAAGCACGAGGTGTTGTTCTGCTGGGCTATACAGCGGTAAATACTGTACAGACATGCTGTCCTGGTTACCTCCTCCAGCGTCTCCCAGGACTCTGCAGCGTTCTGGTCTCGGGGTATCTCTGGCAGGGGCAGCTGGGTCTGAGTTTGGAGGGGAATGCCGCTCTCCTCGCCGCCAGAGAAACTGCCTGCCAGAGGGAGAGAGAAACCTGGTGGGAAGACTTGACACGAAGGCCAGCAGAACGCGTGGATGTGAAGTACAAATTAGCCCCTTTGAATGGAAATCCCAGCAGGCAGCTGGGTCCGCCTGGGTGCGAACTCATTTACTTCACCACTCACGGGCCGAGCTGCCTCTTTGCCCAAGACACCAGAGTGGCAGGAGGAGTGCCCGTGATGGCGGCACGTACCTAGTGCGGTGAGCGAGCGGGAGAGACTGGGAGCTGGGGGACTCTCGGGGCCCGTGGGCTGGACGCCTGTCGGCGCGGCGGTCTCAGAGTGGAGCCGCAGGAAGTCGCCGGCGGCGATGGAGGCCTGCTCCCGCGTGGGCCGCACCAGCCTGTCCAGTGCCCTGGCGTCCTCGCTCCGCACACGCGCGCACAGCTTCTCCATCTCGCGTATGTTGGCACGCAACTGCTGCAAGACAAGGGCACATCCATCGCAGGTCATGAGCGGGGCTGCCAGCTTGCGACATGTCTTTTATTTCTTTATTATTATTTATTTTATTTCTTTATAAAGAAAGGTCTGGACAAACATTACAGATTACACCAGCAGCACGACAGAAGAAGCAGCCTATGCTGGCCATGAAAAAACTGCAGTAGTCCCATTATTTGTGGTAGAAATCCTACTACATAACCCAACCGTTGAAAAGCTCAAAAAACAGCTGCAGTATTTGAGCTTTTCAAAGATCTTCAGCTAGTGATGATTAAAAGAGACAAAGAAGAATCCCTGCTGGATTCTGTCCCCTCGTGGATAAGAGCTGGGCCCAAGCACAGACTGAACTCTATGATCAGGGGTTCGAACCTGTGTCATGTCACTAGTTGATTGTGACTTGAGTGCATGAGGGATTCAAAGGTGGGTTTGGAGATGCCTACCGTTCCTCAATCTTTTATTTCACACCTGTTTTGGTGATCCATAAAAAAAGTTAAAATAATAGTCTCTGTTGGTCACGTAAAAACCACAGCAGTCCCATTATTGGGGCTGTTAGTTAAATTTACAGGAAGGAGGAGTGAGGTAGAAATCTTGTCTCACAACAGCTACATGTATTTGAGCTTTGAGAAGGAGCCTGCGAATGCTGTACTGAGATGAGCTGCATTAAGGATGGTCATCCTCCAGGCTAGTTTTGAAAAGGAGCTGACACATTCCATGTGTTTGCCCCAGAGAGCAAAGGGTTTTAAATCAATGAATCAGCCTCACACAGTATGTCTGAGTGAAACAGGCTTTAGGGTCAGAGGCTACGGACTTATCAGCAGATGTACCTTACTCCCATGTGTTGAAGAGAATATTAATTTATTCTGAATAAACACACGGGATAATATGATTAAGCTGTCAAAGTCTGGGTAACTGTCCAGTTAGTAGAGATACAAGGCAGCTAGGTAAAAATGTTCTATACCAGTCCTGGGGAGTCACAAAGTCTGAGGGTTTTTATTCAATGTCTGTGCTCTATGGTCTAATTGAGCTAATCATTAGCTTAAATGGACAAACTAAACACTTTCCAAAGGTCTTCAGGTAATGATGATTTAAAGAGACAAAGAAGAAAACCTGCTGGATTCTGTCCCCTCGTGGATAAGAGCTGGGCCCAAGCACAGACTGAACTCTATGATCACGGGTTCGAACCCGTGTCATTTCACTAGCTGGCTGTGACTGAGTGGATGAAATGACTCAAAGGCGGGTTCGAAGGAGTCTGCCTGCACTTCCTCATTCGCTCCTGTGTGCAGATAAGGGATTTATAGCTGGGAGCCAACATAGGAATCACGCTGTTGGCTATTTCCAAATCGTGGGGGTTTAACAAAAACAGACAGTATTTTAAAAATCCAAACACCGCACAATCTCAAGCTGGCTTCCATAGTAGCATTTGAAAAACAAGATGAGACAAAAGAGATCTGTCCTAAGGATGAGAGCTACAGCAAGTACTCCACTGGCTATACTGACTGGCTACCTGAAGCTTTACTAAATGGTATCAACAGCTCTCGTTAAGGAGCCAGTCCTGCAAGAGGGGTAAATTCAGCCATGCCCAAGCACTCCTAAAGATCTTCAAAGGCTTGATCTCTCTGCTATAACCTTTGTGACAGTTCAGATATTAGTGTAACGTGTAACACGTAACATGAGAGAAGTGCATTTTAAACTTCATCTCGATTTGTGTGGTGTTTCGGTGCTTCTACCAATGTTAGGTCTTACCTTCCTGGTTTGATCTGTCAATTGAAATGGCCTCTGCTGTCCCTGGGTTTAGGTCCAGCAGTAACACAGTGCACAATGTGCCAGTGTAAGAGGGATACCACAAGCTGGGCTGCATTTGTTTGTACTTTTGCAGTACTGTGTGCACTGCTACGCTTATGTTGGTAAAATGAATCATTAAAAAAAAAAACTTCCATTATAACATTTCATACATCACAGCCTGCTGTTTCCAGTATCCTTGAAATACACTTTGTTTAGTAAAGGGTTCTTTGCTGGAGCCAGTCTAAAGCAGAATAAATGCATTTCATTTTAGCATTACTTTATGTACCAGTGTGATGCAGCCTACTCTATCGGGGAGAGAAAGAAAACAGTGGGGAACACATTTATGAGATTTTAGAAGACACAGCTGATGAGAAAAAAAACAAACGAAACCCAATTTCTCCAACAGATCAGACTGACCTATTCGAGTTGCTTCAGAGCCGTTAAAGACAGGAAAAATACATGAACAAAACAGTATTTTAAGAAAGGTTAAGTTGAAAAGCAGGTTCTTTAGGAGGAGGTGAAGACCTGAGCCCAAAATAAGCAGCACCTCACATGTAACATCACACTGTGGGAGAAAAACACAAAAACAGCAGGGGTTGTTTTATTCTGATTAACTTAATAAGGCTTCGCACGGCAGGGTGACTCCTCTTTAGGACGCTAACTGCAGATGTGCTATCGTTACCAAAGAGGTGGGTGGTGACCAAAAATATCTCAGATCCTCCTCCGATGGGCTGCCTAATGTCAAATACTAACCGTCACCCAACCGACACCAGAGCATCGGTGCATGAGCCCAGGCCCAGAGCACAGCCAGCCTCCCACCTACAATGCTATCTAACCACATATCTCTGCACGATCGCAGAGGTGATAGAGCTATCACCCCGAAATCTGCACAGAACACACACGAAAAAGAAGGGCATCAGAACAAAAATCAAAAACAGAAACAAAAAACACCTCTCTGTTAACACTGGACTGTTATTCTGTGAGTGTGACTGGTCCAAGCCTGACAAAAAAAAAAACATTCCCCAGTTTTACTTTTATTTACACACATTAAGACAACCACTGTGGTTCAAAATCACCATGAGAAAAACACAAAAGTGGTTTTCATTTAGGGGCCGACATCAGAGGTACAAGATGATTATAGATTCCAGTTGCGGACACTTTAATAACAAAGAAGTGTTAAACTAGCGATTTGATGAAAATCATTTATTTTAATGTTTTATTCAGAATCAGCGATTCTGTGATCAGAACACATCCTAGCCTGTAGTTTTTATCTGATCTTTTAGCAGTAATGATCACGCTGGATCCACAGTGCCAGACTCCTGTTTGCTGAACTGGCTCTCAATTTCTTTCTTAGTAGGTTTATTTGTTTCACAAAAAAAAACTCATTTCAGAACAGAGGTTCTCCGATTCTTAAATTTATAGTGAAATTTAGCCTCTAATCCTAAAGTCTTTTTGTCATCCAGAAAATCTAAATATAAGCAGCAAGGACAACAGAAAAGCAAACCTGCACTGGAAGGCGGTAGACATTTCATCTGTGAGAAGTTACAGGAAGAGTCTGGGTGCTGTATAAGAAAGGTGAGTCTTTCTTGTGAATGGCTTTTCTATTTCATAACTACATAATCTCCTGTATTGTGGTTGACGAATTGGAACATCTCTCCCAGAGACACGTTAGCGCAGGCAAAATAACCCTAATTTTGGAGCTCTTTAAAAACACTCACTCTAAAGGTAGTTCTTATGTACAATAAACAGGATTTTATTTCTAATTACGTTCTAGCCATCAAGAATAGAGATCAAAACCTCTGAGAAACTGAACAGTCCATAATTCTGTGGGACAAGACCTAGGTTACAGTGCGGGCATTATGTGACCAACAGCATTACGTGAGTGTGGTGAATTTGGCACTGCTGGACCTTCTGAAGTGGTATCGTGAAGAACTAATGGGCTTTTCTGTTTAGAAGAAAATATAAAAAAAAATCTGGATTCTAGCCATCTTCTGAAAAATAGTAACACAACAGCACATTCTAGTTTTCTTCACCCAAAGCATCTGAAAGTGAAGTTGTTTACTATTTTGTTTGGACACAGATTAAAGCACCTTTTATTGACAATATAAATGCCCTTTGGGCTTCCCTGCGATTGTTTATAGCTGGGCAGCCTCTTGGAATAAAAATCTGCTTTCTTTCGCGTAGCCAAGGCAAAAAAAGAACGAAAAAATATGAACATGAACAAAAACAAAGTCAACAGAAAGCCCACAGCGGTGACAATCAGGCAGGCGGAGTGGCACACGTCCTCGGAGGCTCCTTGGAGACTGCACCCCACTGTGCAGAGAGGCCTCTTGATGAACACAGGCAGGATTAGAGCTGCCAGTCCTCTCCCGCCGTCTCCTGCTCAATTCAGCTGGGGCCGGAGAAGGGCACTTCAGCAGAAACCGGGTAAAACACTCCCTTTCAGTCTCGCTGGCTCTCCCTGTGTCTCTATGTCTGTACACGCCTAGGCAGAAATACAGCAGCCTGTCTTTCCCTGGAATAATAATAATAATAATAATAATAATAATAACATCACTTTAACTCTTAACAATTTCTTGCATTGGGAATTATCTTTTCGCATACCCCAGCTTGCTCTCCATGAGACACACAGGCACACAGACAGGGAGAGAGCCTGGGGTCAGAGCGCAGGGTCAGCCATTGTACGGCACCCCTGGTGCAGTTGGGGTTAAGGGCCTCGCTCAGGGGCCCAACTGAGTAGGATTCCTCTGCTGGCTGCAGGATTTGAACCGGCAACCTTCCAGCCACAGGCGCAGATCCTTAGCCACAGAGCCACCGCTCCGCCCCAAATGGGCTGCTGATCAGCAGTTGAACAGCACAGAGCAGACCCGGCTGCAGGACCACAGGGAGGAACCCTGGGTTAAAACACAGCTAATATCTGCACCCCAACTGCATCTACTGTATCACCAAGGTATACCTTCTCCGCCTCCGAAACCATCTTAAATTGAAATTGTAGCCAGACAAGTTAAACAACATGGTTTATGAGACAGATAAGGGTAAGACTATGTTTAACGCGACTTATCTTTATCTTTCTTTCTAAGGCATATAAATCAAACAGGTATAATGAATTATTCCAGAATTGTAAAAAAATTGATAATATCGTTTGGCTAGTCCTGGAGAATTGCACTACTTCTTTAATACATATAAAAGTGCAAAACCAAAATAACTACAAAGATAAATCCAAATAACTGGCAAGAAAACCTTTTGGCACACAATTCTTTTAGTCTTCTTACCAGACTTTCAAAAATCTGTCCCTCTCACAGATCTTCTGATTCACGTGCAAATGAAACTTTCACTTTCACAAAGACGCAGTCTTGAACCCTGGTTCACGTTTCTTAGTTAAGTTATATTCAGTGCTATTTTGACTTGTTACATATCAGCAATTGTTAAGGCTTTGATGGAGATCAATTCTACACTTAACTCTCACATAAATCTCAGGGGTCTGTAAACACTAGTTCTAAATGCATTCCTCCTGTGCCTTCATATGTGTACTAGCTGTTGAGGCAACACATTCAAAATATAAAGGGTTCGAAATTTGTATTATTTTGTAACCTAACGAATCCTTCTCAAGGTATTTTATTTCACACTTACAGACATTTTATACTGCAAATTTGGTTTTTACACATTTGCTGCAAAGACATTACTCTCTGTGTTGCCCACATAATGATGCCATACTCTAAACAAGCATTGTGCTTAAAACCAAAAAGCAGAAACATTTTATTTCTTAAGTATTTGTCTATTTTGCACCTTCTTAACTCACGCTACTATACACACAAAGTGTAAATGTTAATTTCAAGAACTACTCAAATGCCTTTGATTGGTTATGCCTGTCCAAGACATGACATATTGACAGTGGATGGCATTCGCCAGTTCATGCTGCCCTTGCCTAGTACTGGAAAGTTCAGGTAAAGCTAATCTGATCAGCTGATTACGTTGCTGGATCATGTCTTTCTGTTGTCCCTCAGGCTTGCACTGAAGGTATGTTTCTAACATCGAAGTTAATCAGTAGCATTTATGATTCTACGTCAACTTTTGGGGTGCAATCAAACAACATGGACCCCAGAATACAGCTTTCACCCACAAACAAGAGCCCAAAACCTGGGGTCAAGTCCATGTCTGGGGCCATTGAGTGATAAAATCCTCAATGAAACCGCACACCCACTGTTTCTGTGAGGAAATGTTTTTATTTTCACCATGGAGAAAACTATTGTTTGGTTTTATGGCTTTGAGTTCAGCCACTATTAAAAATAAAAATTCCATTGAGTGTTTTAGGTACAAAGCTTGCTACCACAAGCAGAGATCTTCCACACATTAGAAAACTACTCTAACAACTTTACTGGAGTAAAACTGTTAACCAAAAATACCAAAATGCACTTCCTTGGTTTCCTCAAAACATACTGTACTAGTGCCGTAGTGGTGAGGTAAAGACTGAGACCCATCCTCCTTTGTGGCAGTTGTGTAAAATGCGGAACATGATACTTTCTCAGTCAGCAAGACAGTAAAATGAGCATTAACAGGAGGCTAAACTGCAGGTCTTACTGGTGGAAATGGCGAGAAAGAGGGAGGGGAAGCAGCAATAACTGTTGTGAATCCAGCAACATAGTGTAGGTGAGCTCACCGTTTTTAATTTTAGATCTGCTCTAATGTGTTCAGTATGTGGCCTTCCGTAACTCTGCCACTGCATGAGGGAGGCTGGGCAGAGAGAAAGAGAAGCAGAGAAAGTGGAAGAGTGTGACAGGGAGGGAAAGGACTGAACATTCCATGACACATGTTCCTCATCCCCGGGCTGCAGTTCTCGGTATCCGAATGGTGATGACATCACTGCCTAGTGCCAGAGGGCACCTCCCTGCTCTCGTCAGGCCTGCTGAGGATTCTGGGATACAGTATCTGCACTACATCGCACATAATCTTCCCAGCTCCTTGCCCTGACTTCACCAGGCCAATTGCTCTCAGCTCAGTCAACCGTCAGCCTCACCCCTGCAGGTCTCCCTTACTGGCACCCAGCTCAGTCAGATATCACGTACTGGCACATTCAAACAGCCCATGAGTTAAAACAACCCATGATCTAAAATCAGTAATGTGCTGCTTTTAAGAAAGACTGGTATCCTGAACTTATAGCTTTTCTCCATAGCAAGTGTTCACTGAGTCAAGCCCAATTAAAGAGTTACCTTTAATCATGCTGACAACAAAGAAGTGATGTTTGTTATTCAAGAAGGACATTACCACATATTTCACTGTTCTTGATTTTCTTCAATCATGGGTTTTTGAGTTTTAAGAGAGGAATTCACATAAAAGCAGTTACAAACAAAAATTAGCCCATCTGGCCTATTTGTTAGTAAGTTACTAATTGATCCAATTTCATCCACCTAATGATGCTATGATCTTTGACATTTCTGAAAAGAAACCAGGGCATCAGTTTTAACAACATGGCTGGGTAGCTTGTTCCAGACTCCTACAAGCCTTTGTGTAAAGGTGTGCCACATGTTGTCAGTATTAAATGTATTTCTATGTATTTTCCACTTCAGTCTTCTGGTTCATGTTTCACTGCTGATTCTGAAGTCCAATGGGTTCACTTTCCCAGTGCTTTTTCAGGATTTTGAGTACTTGTACGAAGTTCCCTTGTAATCATCTCTCTTCACGATTATAAAGGTTAATTTCATTCAGCCCGTCTGTGTAGGATACTGACTTAAGCCCTGGAATGTATCCAGAGCAGAAATATATTTTTGTAACATGGTGATCAAAAGTTTACACAATATTCTAAATGAGACCTTACCAGTGCATTATACAATTTTAACATAACATTCTTTTATTTAAATTCTAAGCTATTAACTATATATCCTATAAAATTATTTGATTTAAATTTTAAGCTTTTAACTATATATCCTATAGTTTGCTTTTTAAATTGTTTACCGCATTAACCAGAAGGCAATTCATTCAGTTGTGGTTTGACAGGGATTTTACTGAATTTTACACATCAGCCTCAACAAAGAGACTTTTTTTCAGTTTATGAGTAACAGTGTAAGATTAATTGCAGTAATTGCTATTTTTTTTCCGAAAGCTGACACCCAGAATTCACAGTAGGTGCAGGTATGGGTGTCAGGTAATCCATTCTGCTTCTGTTTGCAGATCTCTGAAGCACAAACACATCAAAAATTACAATTAAAGAGCAATTTTTAGGATGTATTAAAATGTGCTTTCTGAGCAGTTCATTTTTTTTCAATAGCCAAAAAAGCTATCCAAGCAACAGAATGAATCCTTTAAAAAACACAGCAGGTAAGTCTCTACAAACCTTTGCAAATTTTGCTTTCAATAGGAAGGTTAGACAGAAAATAAAATAATGTCAGGAGAAATAAAATACGGAATTATTAAATACAATATGCTAGGAGTCAGGAAGGAGCAGGACTACATCTGTCACATCAGCTGGTATTACAATACATCAAGTCTCGCAGATTTGCTTAAATGCAAATTTCTAAATAAACAGCAATAAAAAATTAAAATCCTTTTACAATCACACCGAAACACACACTCCATCACTTGGAAGAGCCAGCCTGCGATCTCACAAGCCTGAGCACCAGGATTGTTTTATCCAATCCTTTACCTACAGAGCACAATAGCTGATACAATACAAATTAATTATATTATGCAAATCACTGGTTTCGGCCATTCATTCAGGACAGGATAATTGCATGTCTGTTGATTAAAACAGGATTGCTGTGTGTGGCATCCACTTGACTAAGCTGTGGGGTCTTAAAGAACACGACTATCAATCTCTCAAAGAATGCCTAATGTGTTATTTTTATTTTTCTATTATTTTTTTATTTATTTTTAATCCCATAAACACTTTTGGAAACAGCAATTAACCTTGGAATGGTAAAAAAAAACATTCTGAGCATATTAAACTCATTATCCAAGCCGAGGATAGCCTCATCAAAGTCTGGATTTCAACCAAATAATATGAATACAAAGTATGCTAAAAACAAATCCCTTTCAATGGGAACATATTTTGCAAAACAAATAAAATTAGATAAAAAGGAGCAACAAAAAAAAATGTACATATGAAAGCTTTCATTTAATCATGTAGAATTCCAGTGAGATTGAATAAATGTGTTTTACTGTTTGAAAATTAAAGAGGCAGGCAATATCTGAATACGTTAGACCCAGAGTAAGTTAGACATCAGAGTGTACTGGGTAAAATAAAAACAGCTTTGTAAAGACAACAGGGACATGCACTAAAAACACCCGTCTGGGTTGCATCCTGTGGAAAACATGTCTTTTCACAACCCAACTGGAAGAATCCCCCCACTCAAAGGCTCAGTTTCCTCGTGGTTTGCAGAAAAACGCCGATATTCAGCGCCGTGAGTCAAGTACTGTCACACCTGTGCGAGCACGTGCGTGTAGTTGTGTGTGAGAGTGTAGTCACAGCTGTAGTTGCTCAGGCATCAGTACTGATGAATGTATGTGCGAAGAGTAGTAGAAAGTAGCCCTACCTGCACAGTGCGACTGGCATTGATGTGTTCCTGGTGCAGCCTGTCCCACTGCTGGCAGCGCTGGTACTGGAGAAGACGAGAGAAAGACTCTGTAAGCGGTAGCCCTATCCAAATCCTCGCATTCAAACTGCCCGAAAGCAAAAGCAAAAATGCTGTGTAAGACATTGCACGTGTAAAGCATTTTTCATCCCGCAGGATCCTGGAGACATAGTTACGTACTGGACAAGACCCTCGTCCTCCATATCTAATGTTCAACCCCCACATGGGTGACATGTGACAGCCATCGTGGTCCTGCAGCCCCACAACAAAGCACAACAAAGATCTGGTGAAGAAGTGAGAAATTGCTTCACCTACATGTATTGAATTAAGAGAGAATGTTAGGTAACACACTTTGCTCAAACCCAGAGCAGAATTTAGCCAGGTAAAACATCCCTATTCTTACAAACATTGGCCTGGGATGTTTCCGGATCAGATGCAGCTAGAATCAAACCTGTTCAGGAGCTATAAGATTGCTGTCTGCCAAGAGAATAGGGAATCAATGGACAAAGGAGGAAGTTAAAAATACAGTATATTGTGTTGTTAAACTGAACATCCGTGGATTAATAACGGTGTACATTATTGTGTGCAAAAACCCATTTTTCTACATCTGACATCTTCAAATATGTTTCCGTCTAAATAAATTCTTCCAGCAAACTGTGGTCCTTCATGCTTCTAAACACAGGACCATATTGTTTCTTTCTGGCTACTGGACGTGAAGCCAAAAAGTACCGTATCTGGTATGCACCCCCATTTTAACTGAGGAAAACTCCAGTAATTCCTTCAGGAAAACAAAGACTATCAAGACTATCTCCCCAATCAGGAGAGCCTTTCCACAATGACGACATTCTTACAAAGAGTGGTAGAAAAATCAAACAGTAAGCCCGTACTGCACACTCTTCTGGACCCCTTAGGGATCCTTATTCAACAGATCTCACCAGATGCTTTTTCTTCAGTGCTCCTCTAACCCATCCCAGATCACAAGAGTACTTAATTAACCATTCTTTGCCTACTAGTGTCGCCGTAAAGCAAGCTTTTGCTCTTTCCTACCCCACCTCTCTTGTATTAGTCTGAACAACTGGCTCTCACTGCCAATAAACCCGCCTTGCTTATTTTTACTTTTTACACACGGATGATAATCCAAGCAATGAATGAACAGACAGGTGGAGGATCAGACGAGTAGTCACACGCAGGACCTGATGAGGTCACAGCTGAACTTTCCACACCCCAGAAGAGCTTCGAACCGGCTACCTCCGTCAGCGGAGCTCTCACCTGCTGCTGGCCTCACCCTCCCTGTTTCCGACAGCTGCCACAGCAGCACTGTGCTGCAACACGGATCAGCGCCAGGATAGATGCTCTCTCTTGCTTTCCAGTCACAAAAGAGCGTTCCTCTCACCTATGTGCAACTGTGTGACTTCATTTTTAATTAAAAAAATGGCTCCTGAATATTTTTATTATGCTTACAAAGCATGATCCGCTGCCTATTGAAAACCAAACTTGTTTTCTCGTGCCAGTTAAGTTCTGTTCTTCTGAAGAAAATGATCAATTTACTGACCACTAGTCTGATGTCTCAACACTCTTCCTGTCCAACTAGCGAAGGCTGGCCTGTCATGATTGTGTCCAGGCACTGGCCTTGGTAAGTTGATCCCACAGATGTTCTATTGGACTCAGCTCTGGAACATAAGGCAGACCACCACAAAACCTCAACCTTTTTTTTTTTCTTGAAGCTAATCTGTTGTAACTCTGGCACTGTTCAATCCACGCTGTCCCGCTGGACAATCGACTTTTCTGGATTGGCTTGCAGGATCTGAAAACCTGCTGGCTCAACGACGTTGTCAATGCATCGCCGAGCAGTAGAGCTGCCCTCAATCTGCAACTGAGACGGTCCTGTGTTCCTCCCCACATCATGACACTTCCACCCCCCACCCCTCAACTGTCAACATGACGGCCTCCAAGCAAGTCCACTGATGTCATGCAGAAAGCAAGTTCCAGTCAATTCTGCCGACGTATAGGCTAATTCTTCCTGGGATTTCTCATGCTGTGGTCACTACAGTCAGAACACAACTCTGCAGATGGATCGGATGGATATGACAAGTGTAGGTCATGGAGCTGACCCTCTGCCTTCCACTGGATGTGGCTTGTCGGTTTTCCAATTTCTCTGGAGCAATCAGCCGCTTGTTGAAATGGAATATTCCAATCACCAACTTGCTTCACAGACAGGTTACCTTCAATCATGCTGACAGCAAAAAATGATCATTACTCAAGCAGGGCCTTACCCCATATTTCACTGTTCTTGGTATTCTTACATCGCGGCTCTTTCTGCATATTCCTTGCTAACTCTGAGTGATAAACACCTGCTATTTTTAAGAATTCACCTGACGGTATTGTCGTATTCCAATACTGCTTAAACAACCAAGGCAATACTGCTTAAACAACCAAGAAACTATCTGCTATATATAACTTGATATATAACTATATCAAGAGAGCTACTGATATATTACATTGCTTTTGACCAAGCACTTCTGCCAGATCAAGGGCCATCAAAACACAGTGCTCCATTTAGGGAAAAAGTACCTTCCTTTATTCTTCACTATCAAGAATGAAGAAATCAATAGTGGAAATCCCAGGGAACAGAAACTAATCCTAAGTACTAAGGAGGTCTTCCCACAATGAACTATTATTTGACTTCACCCCACTGCAGCACGATGAGGCACCATCCTGCTCCCTTTCTCCCAGCACAGGTAAGGGAGAGCAGTTCTCGTGCCCCAGTCCAGCTGGCAGATGCAGGAAGAGGAGAGCCTGCTGCAGGTTGGCTGCCCAGGGCCGTGCCCGCTGTGATCCCCTCTCCCCTGCTGGCAGTGACAGGTGCCGCCCTGCGTGCCCCCGTGCCCTGCTCTAATCCTCCCACCCGCCCGCCCCTCTCCTGGCGTCACTGCTCCTCAGGCTGAAGGGATTTTTGTACACCAGGTCATTAGCAATTCCAAAAACTGCCTGAAGAGACGTGGATAGTCTGGGACTTCCTCCCATCGTAGAAGTGTTTGTTTTAAATAAACGATCCAAGCGTAGCTATCCACCTGACAGCCACTTTGCCCAACAGCCAAAAGCTGGCTCCTGCTGCACAATGAATTCATTTCTTTTCCCAAAACGTGACAGAAAGATGAGTCAAGTGTAGCTCTCCCCCACATAATCAGAGCAACCTGCTGGGCTGCACGCCCTGGAGAACTGCTCTGAATCCGAAACCAAGTTCAAGGGGTCTCACCGCACCGATACCGCTGTAAAACTTCAAAAAAGAAAAGCCCCAATTATAAGAAAAGGGTCCACTCCTTCAAGGAGCTCGGAACAGCATCTAGCGGTTTTCCCCTACAGATCGCGCTGCGCTTTACCTTCTCGATGTTGATCTGGTGCTTCCTGAGGCGCTCCAGGTCGGTGGGGATGGCCACCTTGATGAACTTGTGGATGGGCACCTCCAGGCGCCGCAGGGGCAGACTGCCCGCCTCCTCCGCCATGCTGCCACGCCGGCTGCCCTCCCAGCCCGGCCGCCTGCGGAGGGGGAAGGCGAGGCCATGCTCACAAGCCCAACTGGCCTGGATAAGGTATGACAGCCTTGAACCCGCCTAGAGTCACTGTTCTGTGTTTCTCCAGACAGTACAGCGGTTTTCCACCGCCTGTTACTTTTAAGAATAATAGCAATAATTTAATAAGGCAGCCCATCCATTCTCTAACCGCTTTATTCCATGAAGCTGCCTTGCGCAACTCCGAATGATGTCCCGGAATTTTGCTGAATTAGGAAATTGCCTGTGTACACATCACCACATTACATCACTTTCAACAGCTGCTTGTTGAATACAGGATCTCAGAGGAGCCAGAGCCTAGCCTGGCACACAAAGGGACATCACTCAACCCAACCGGACAGTCAGAATTACTTTTTATTATTAATAATTGTTGAAACCACTAAATCATATCCCACTGTTGAAAAAAACAAGAGTTGTCTATGATTCTCCATTGAATGGTATAAGTGGTAAAACTTCCCATTGGCCTTTACCAGTCATGGCCTCCTAATAATCCTCATCCATCAAATAGATTTATCACTGTTCTCCTCTCCATTGATAGCTGGTGTGTGGTGAGTGTACTGGTGCACTATGGCTGCTGTCACATCATACAGGTGGGGTGGTGGTGGAGGGGAGTCCCCATTACCTGTAAAGTGCTTTGAGTGGATTGTCCAGAAAAGTACTATATAAGTGTAAGCAATTATTAATTATTATAAGTCTCACTTTACAGCAAACAAACCTTGGATTATCCAGGCTCAAAACCACTACTACTTTCACAGTACTGGAGAGAAAACTGTGAAGGCAAAAGTGATGTGCAGGTGATGGGCAAGTAGGCAGATACTGACATCTTCTTAAGCAAATATCTGATAGTATTTCAAAATAATTTCCACAGGTTTCTTAACAGTTCACCAGAAAGTACTGAAACAAAGCAATTAATCTCAGTGGGAAAATACTGAAAAACTAAATGGTGCTTTCAATTGCAATTTAACTGTCTGATTCAAAGTGATCTCCACAATTCGTAATAAATCCTGAAATGCAGTGATTTTACTACAATGTTGTGTTAAGAATTTGTGTTTAATAAACCTGGGCCTCAGGCTACTCTTGGATAAATCTGGGAATTCCTGTTTAATAAACCTTTTACATGGGTCTGGACAATAAGCAACAACAGCACACAGTTTGTTATAAAATATAAAATCAGCCCATTCTTTTTTAACCCGCTGTTACTCACTCAAAACAGTGAATGCTTCTAGGAAACAGGTTCCCTCATGATCAAGGCTTTGATTGTGTCTCAAAGTGTGAAAGGGTTTGAAAGTTGATGAGACAGTATTCTCCTGACAGATCTTCAAACATGAACACAAATTCACCTATAGTGCCCTGAAGCAGAGGCTGCTTGTTTTATAAAAATATGCTAGTCCTGTCATGAGTAAGCTTGATATAGATAACTTCTATTGAATTATTCACTGAAATAACATTTATTCACTTTGTTATTAAAGCACTTTATTTTACTTTTAAAAATGTATGCAAGACACAGGTAGCAAATTATTGTACATCTGTCTACCTTTTGCTGAGGATTCCTGGAATGAATCCACTATTGCTGTTTTTAGTATTATCAGCACTTCTGAGAAAAGATGTTGATGTTATTTATAGATATGCCTTGTAGTTTTTGATTTTGGTATTTTTACTTTGCACAAAATACTGTAACAAGACCTTCTAAAGTTGTGTTAAGCCAACTTTGATACCTACTAATTGTTTTCTGTTTCTGAAAAACTAAAGTGTTAAAGTGTTCATTGACAATTAACTTTATATTTTAGTGTGTTGATTAATCGTGATTTTAATCCTGCCTCAAGTCAATTAATTTAGCTGCAGTGGGAGAGACCCTTGTTGTTTAGCGAGCCATCACCAGAAAGACTCTTATTCTAAGAGCTGAAGAGTCTACGACAGAAACAGACTGAAAAATGGGACTACACAATGGCCTGAACTGATACTAACCACAACGCCTCTGCGTCGCCTACGTTTCCTTTCAAAGGAGGGATTACAGGTCATTTGTTTTCATGTCATGGTCATGTTTAAATTGCCAGACCTCACAGGTTTTATATAGTTAACATCAAGATATGGTAAACAAAAAAGTAAAAATACGCAATCTAACACAAGACTGGTGTTACGGTATTAGTATTTTGTGCGCAGCTAAAATACTAACATTGAATAGGAAAACGGCAAGTGGATTTATGACATAAAACTTAAAAATCTATGCCAAAAATGCAAATGTCTGTACTGGATGTGTTTGCCAGGAAGAGAGAGCAATCGTTACATCATATATTAGGGTTCTTCTGCAACTCACAACTAACATGAGCCTCCTACCCGTGCTTTGATACAGAAGACAACGGTTTAGTTTACTCGCTTCGAATTGGAAAAGTGAAAGTATTCGCAAACAGTTTTTTAATATTATGAATCTTCAATCCATTCAGAAGTGAAAAGGTGTTGTAATACAGATTCGAATCACACGGCCGTAATGGGAAAGTTCGTTAAATTTCACAGGGAAAAATAGCTCTATAATCAGACCACCTATATACGTTGAAGACGTATACAGTACGTGCTGGACACTGTCATTTCAAAACACCTTAAATAGACAGCTATACATTGTCAAATCAAGTGTGCTCATTGGAGTACATAAGTTCTTAAAATGTAAGTACGTACCTTGAAACAAAACTATAACAGTATTACTCCCCACTGTTAATTAATGCGACAACTTTCTGTTAGTAAACAAGACTCCAACCTGTTTCCCAGTGCGCCTAAAAAATACTTCCGGTCTCACATTGTGTAGCAGAGAAACAGACCCGATGATGAAACAAAAGAAGGTATGTAGAAGGCCGGTTTGAAAAGGTAGTGAAGGTAAAATGAACGGAAACGGATAAAAGGCGACCATTGATGAACATATTTAATTTCACAATTTATTATAACACAATGGTTATTTTTATTCTTTCAGATGTAACCTCAGAGTCACTCTAGAGCTCTCAGTGTATGGGGGGGATGGGTGTGTGGTTGTGTTTTTTTAGGTGGTGTGAAATCTCAAAGGGATTTCACCGTGCAGTGCAACCTTTAGTGCAACAATGACTAATAATTTTTAAATATCACTTGTAAATGCCATCGATAAAAAAAAATCAAATAAAATCAGCAATGACTAATTATTTTAGATAGAAATAAATTATAACATTGCGCAAGATTTGTTTTAATATCCACATCTGCCTCTATAAGGGTCAGCGTTAAGATCGTGATTACATCTACATATCCTCACGTCGCCCACTCTTGCCCAGACAACAGGTTTGAGTGTGGCAGTTAGGTTAGATGTTCGATTTTAATGGTTAATGGTCATTTTTGATTAGCAGTATAGTCAATTTTGTTTTAAATACTGAGCGGCATTAAAAACACAATAACACCCTCTTAAGGAAAATCAAGCAGTAGAACACTTTTCCACTCATCTAAATTCAAAATAAACTAGGGAATGGTTTGTTTCTGAAGTTGTGGCAGGTGTGCAGCAGTGACCACATTTTTGTCGAATGTCATTTGGACTGAGGATGTCATGATGCAGGTAAATTATGTAGATCTCACCCCTGTAGAACACCGCAGTGCATATAAGATGATCATCAATGAGCATCAGTGGTTGGCTTTGTCCCAGGATGTCCAACACAGCAAGACAGGACTTGCAGGATATTTTCAGAACCTTTGGAACCAGTTTCAGTCTACTATTTCAGTCATTTGGGCTTGAAACAGGCCAGGTATTGACACCACAGCCTGAAGAAGCTGGCAGACTCTGTTTTGCGGTGCTGCAGGCTTTATCATGGCCAGGTCCTTGGCATGGCATTGGCAATGTTGGGCTGCAAATGGAGGCAACCTTGGTCCACGTAAGAAGGGAGGATAAATCATAGTTCAGTATGGCTGACTTGGCTTGCTGGGTATCTGTCAGGGCGGAATAGTGACACAGTGGTTAGTTGGGGCCCTGAGTTCAGCTCCATACCTGGGGTGCTATCTGTGTGGAATGTGTATATTCCCTCCATGTTTGTGTGAGCTTCCTCCAGGTGCTCTAGTTTCCTCCCACAGTCCAAAAACACACTGGTAGTGTAGTTGGCTTCTGGAAAAATTGGCCCTGGTGTGGGTGTGTTTGTGTCTGTTTGCCCTGTGGTGGACTGGCATCCCATCCAGGGTGTGGTATCTGTCAAACCCACTTCTGCAGTGGATCAAAACTGGGCCTGAAATCCTAAAGGTTCTGACTATTTAGTTGTATTTTTAATCAGAACCTCTTGTACACATCTAACACACGTCCTAGCTTCAGAAATGAGATCTGTTAAGTGCAAGAAATGCCCCTATTTCAATACAATCCAGAACAACATCAGTGCTCCTGGGAACTGGAGCTCCACATTACAGGTTTGTTTATTTTGTGAGACTCATCAATTAAGTTTCAAGCCCAGAGTGTATTCGGGTGACTGGAGGACTGAGGAGATAGCTATTCCAGCCACTGTGGGACTGTGCTGGCCGACTGGTCCTTTGTGTGTCTAGAGTGGAGCAGGATTGCCTCTCTTGATCTCCCTCTATGCCCACTTCTATGGTGCATATTTCATGAATGAACTTTAAAACACATACAAGCAACACTCATTCAGGAGCGTCATTAAGGGGGGGGTTGAGTTTCTGTGAACTCTGATCTCTGAATGACTCAGTTTGATCCATTGTTTATGTAATCAGTACCACTTAGGTTTCAACATCTCCAGTCTTTGACCTTTTGAAGCTACCTGCAATGCGTGCAGGGCTGAGGCCGTCCAGGTACTCCTGCCTGTTTTTGAAATGTCACTAAAGCTCCTTTCAATTCGGAACACTGTTTTCCTAGAGTCTAGTCACCGTTTGTATCGTGAAATTGTGACTGGGACCAGCTGCAGTTTCTTGGGAGTAGCAGAATTGACAGTAGGGTGTCTCTGGGTAAGGAACAGGGAGGGGGTGAGGCTGATAGGTGGATTTTGTACACACACACACACACCTGCTCTGGCTGCTCTGTCAGAGCCCCAACAGGATGTTCCCTGCTCCCTGACTCAAGGAGGGGATGACGGATTAGCTCCTTATTTCTGCTCTCCGTTCAGCAGGGGGAGTAACCCACTGAGAGCCCTTATGGAGGACTCCTGCTTAGGGCAGTTGTGGGACTGTTTTTGCAGTTTTCTCTATTTAAAGCCACGTCGAGGTGCAGCTGAACTTTCAGACTGAAACAAGATTAACCCCCAGGCTTCTGTTTCCTCACTAAGGTCTCGATCTCCTCTGGCTGCAGGCTTCCTTTCAGAGGCTCCTGATCCTTTTCCTGCATCATGGATGGACACCTCTGTGTTTAAGTCTTTTGAATTCCCCTTTCCTGCCAAGTTGTCTTTTTTTCAGTATTTTACAGTGCAGGGTCCTTGTGTGGACCAGCTGTGCGGGTGGAATCGTTCGTGCCCCATGGGTCTAGACACATGTGATGATATTGCTCCACACGTTCTATAAACACGGGCAGAGAGGCGGAGATGAAAAATAACAATTGTCGTCTGATGGTTTAAATTCTTGGGTTTTGTTGATGGATCTGTATCATAGGATCCTGCCCATTAAGGCTACTTCATCCATCCATTTTCTAGCTGCTTTATTCAATACAGGGCGATATAGGGAGAGCTGGAGCTTATCCTAGCAAGCAAAGAGCCCAGGGCAGGATACACCCTGGACAGGACACAAATCCGTCACAGACGCAAACACAGACACACACATACTCACAACCAAAACCACTTTTCCCATAAGCCAGTTAACCCCTTTCAGTATGTCTTTGGACTCTGGGAGGAAACGGGAACACTTGGAGGAAACACACACAAACACGGGGAGAACAGACAAACTCAATACATATAACACCAAAAAATTTAACCCAGGGCCCCTGATCTGTGAGGTAGCATTGCTAATCACTGTGCCACAATCCTCCTTGACCCCTGACTTTCTTTGGGTTCAGATCTGAATGGAAAGCCCATTCTCTCTGGTTTGCTATAAAATTTCTACCTTTCATACCATATACAGAATAATCCACTTACTGGTCAGTTATTAGGTCACTGAGGTGCAGAGGGCAACTTTTAGTGTAAGAATCTTAGCATTATTCAAGTGAGTCCATATTTTGATTTCTGTTCCATTCTTTGATTTCAAAATCCTCTGCATGGTAAGACCAATCAAGGTTGAATTAGAATATCATGTATATTCAACATAAAATAAATATACTATGAACACAGTCATGTGCTATATAACATCTTAATAACATATCGCGCGGTGCTGTGAATGTGTGACCAGGGACTGATCAATGTAGCTATTTGTTATGATGAATGTTTTGAACTATTTGACATGAACATACAGCTGCTGAATAACAAAACCACCGGTGTGGGAGGATGGAAAATCTGAAAATCCTGTGGTTGAAACAGAAAAGGTTAAACGCTTTTAACATTTGAAGATATATAGTCGTTACCGAACCAGACATTAAAATGAAATGTAGGTCCGTCACCTAATGATCTGGCTGGTCTCTTCTCTGAGCTTAGGGGGGATAAAGGCTCATGGGACAGGATGGTCAGAAAATATGCAGATCGCTTCCTCTTCAGTCTGACACGGAAGAACCAGCCCACCCCCCTTCTCCTAAACGAGCAGACAGGGAAACAGAAATTTTCTTCTCGTCTGTCACTTTCCGCTCCTGTGGTTGATGGAGCCTCTCGAACGCCAGGCAGTGGGGATGGCGTGCTGACGCGTTCTCACAGGAGGCAGGGAGGCAGGGTGCTGGGGGGGGCAGCCCGCTCTCTCAGGCTGTGAGCCACAAGAGAGAGGGCACGTGGGTGGGGAGACAGCCAGGGCCCCGCTTGATCCCACCCAGCCGAATGGCGAGACAAGTCACCTCACGAGGCCTTCCGGTGAAGCCAAAGGAATGACTTCTTTAGAATTATGCCAGAAGTTCACTTAGCCCAGCCATCTCTTTGTGAACTTGATTTGTGTGAGAAAAAGTCGTGCGCCTGTTTCCTGCGTGTTTTTGCCTTCAGGGTGCTTTCAGTCCTTTTTGATTTGGTTTCAGGCAGTCAGATAACCTCCCATTTCACACTCGCCAGCTAACCTCATGCTTCACGCTTGCTAGCCGCTCGACAGACAGAGAATTTAGTCACCCCAGACGTCTAGACCCCAGCCATGCAAACAGCATTCTGTGATCTTAGTTCAGGTGGGTAGCTGCGTCAGCATGCGTAGGCTGCAAAGGAACAAGTAATAGGTTTATTCCATGCTGAAAAAAAGAAGAAAGAGAACACAACGTTTCGGCCGTGGAGCCTTCTTCAGGTGTGAGAGAGACAGGGCAGTAGGCAAAGGTAAAGTAGCGGGAGAACAAAGGTTGGGAGGGAGGAGGAGTGAGAGGCGGGAGCAGGGGATAGAAAGAGAGGCCAATCAAGAGGTGTGAAGTCAGAATGGGTGCAGAGAGGTGTGAAATGAAACTTCCAATGAATGGAGAAAATTTAAAAGAACAGTAGTCTGTCGTTAAGGGAAGGGAGAAGGTGTGATCCTAGCTGCAGAATAATTTTAGTTTCGGTGGTCTTTCTGATGTATGAGTTTGGAAAACCGTCTTTGAGAACACAGACGGAGAGATTAGAGTGGTCTTGGCCGTCAGAGGTGAAATGAGAAACAATGGGCTTGGAGAGATCTTTAATCTTTACAGCCCTGACGTGTTCTCTGAAACGGTCTCCGAGTCTCCTTCCTGTTTCTCCAATGTAGATGGCTGGGCATTTACTGCAAGAGATACAGTAAATAAGGTTGCTGGAGGTACAAGATGCTGTCTTCTGTGATCTTGTTGAGTTATAAAGACTCGCACAACCTGCTCTTCAGCTGCCTCTCTGTCTGTCGCCCCAATATAGCAGCAGTGTGGAGCACTGGGTACAGTCCTGGACTCGTTACTGGAAGGTTATGGCTGTTGTACCCTTGAGCAAAGTCCTTCAGTTGAATTGTTCTGGGAGAAATGCCCAGCTGTATAAATGAGCACAGCTAGAGATTGCTCTGTATGAAAGCCTCAGCCAAATAAATGAGTAATACTCATCTTATTTTGAAACCTAGATCCGTGCCTTCTAAAGCAGCCCTGATGAGCAAGTATTGGGAAGACTGCAGCATCAGCACAGAGAATCCCTCCAGTAAAACTCTCTGTTGCTTAAATAGGTTTACATGTAAGTTCCTTTTGAAGATCAACCAGATAAAATGGTAATAATTAGTAGTAATAACTGCCCATAGCACCAAAAACGGTCTTTTTGTTTTGACTTTTCTTTTTCTTTAAGAAAACTCTTTTTCTTTTTTTTCAGTGGCATTGAGATGTCTTCAAAGGAAGGATCAGAGGGGTTAAATTTGTTCTTGTAATTTGCACTATGTACCGCATCTGAGAACCCAGAATTTCGCTCAGTAGGAAGGAAGAGAGGTCCAGCCAGTCAGAGGTTTCATCAATAAAACCTGAAAGATTAAGTTCTCCAGGAGACATGGAGCTATGGCCCTGTTCTGACTAATAAGTGTTTCTCTTGTAGTCTGGCAAACAAAATCCAAAAGCAAGAGTATTTTGGAGATGTATTGCAGTGTGATACAGAAACTCACCTGGGGTTTGCTCTGTCACCTGTGTTTGTGGAGTTCTTGAATGTTTTTAGATGCTTATTTGGCTTTTGGCTTGACAAATCTTTAGGACTTTGGTCAAAACAACTTTTATTAAGCAATGAAGTTTTATGTGGGCTTCAACCACAGTTATTCTGACTTCAAACTTCCATTAAATCTGCAGAAAAAAGGAAACTGGACCATGTGAAAGGATTCTGATTTCGGGGAGGCGTGTTTTTGGCGAAACTGCAGCAGGACGACCCTTCTCTCTGCGGTGACGTCAAAGAAACAGGCAGAAGCCGGACCTTGGCCGAAATCTCAGTTGGCGTTTGGGGTGAACAACACCAGTACACCAGCGCTGGTCTCGTGCAGGGTGTGGGAGGGGCGACAGTGGATTGAGCAGTCAGAGGGGGGGGCAGGAGTCCCAGGGGGGAGATGACCCCTTTGCCCCCCTGACCCTCTCTGTGAAAGAGGGCTCGTCGGGGTGGATTAAGACACAATGGGCGCAGGCCGGGTTCCACCGCGCAAAATTAAAGCGTGGAAACGCTGAGTGGATTGGTGAAATTTAAGTGGCAGGTGTGCTGTAGCAGAGATAAACAACACTGTATTAGCCATCTGGATGAAAGGAGCGTGCAGCTCAGCTGAATAGAGGCAGTTTCATGGCTCTTTAATATTGCATCAGACCACCAGCACAGGAAGGAATTAAACCACCTCCCACTGCTCCTCACAGGGACCTGCAAAGAGCCTGCAGCTGCCCTCCCCTTTAAGGTGTGACTGTTGATCTTTGATTCTAATGGGTTTTTTAATTAACACTCAAGGGTATCTGTTATCTGTCTGACTTGATCAGTCTCGACAATTAATGACTGACAGCTTCTTTAAAAGCAAGGTTTTTCCTGGTGTTAGATTCCGCCCTGTACTTTTCAGGAATTTCATTTTTCAGACCATCTCTGGAAATTGCAGCGTCATCTACAGGAATAGCTTCAGTTTTATTGTCCCAGTGCTTTGCGGCTCCAGTTGAATTCTGTCTGTGTACCTCATATTTCGAACGGCCTGGAGCACGGCGTTGTGTATAGTGATGCTCCAGCAAGACACTAGGCCATTTGAGAATTTTATGTAGTTCAGCATGAAAAGGTTGAATGATGTAGAGTTTCTCTGCGATAAACTGCATGTAGGATCAAGTGAAGGTGAAGGTATAGGAAGAGGTTCTTATGTTTATCTAGACATGTGAAATAATCTAATCAGTACTTTCACTTTACCATGAACAATTTTCTTGATTTTTTTTTTGCTACCAATACTTTCAGTGAAGCAAAACATTTTCAATAATATTTTATTTTCCAGTTATGGTTATGCACGCTGGACCATATGGTGATATGGTGGTTAGTGCTTATTCCTCACAGCTCTTGTGTCTTGTGCTTGACGCCAGATTTGGGATCCTTCTGTGTGGAGCTTACATGGTCTCTTGGCATACACATATATATATATGGTGCTTCGTATTAATATAAATGTCCAATGTCCATTCTTCCAGTCACGGTACAGTGTAAAAGATGCTGTTCCCTGTTTTTTAAGATAGCAAAGCCTTGCTACCTTAGCAGGTATAAAAACTGAGTATATTATTTTTTTATTTTAATTTCATTGTCCCAGAGTTGCGAATTTAAAGAGCAATGCACAAAATGATAATACAGGACTATAAAACAAGGAATATTTTACAATAAATAGATCATTACAGACTCCTAATAATGTAAAGATAAGACAGGGAGTATCTACAGAGGAATATGTTTATCTCTTTAGTAAGTCAATGCAAATGACTTCACTTTGAATGTAGGGTTTACAACATACAGCAGATTTCTCCCTGATCAGTCTACACTTTCAGATTGTTTAAAAATATTTTAGTGCCATTTCTCATCAGTTCCATTTGCAGATTGAAGACTTTGCAGGAGCAGACTTTTGACAAAAATTAAACAAAAGATGCAGAGAGCTAAAATTAGCCAGGCCAATTGTACATTGCGGTCGCAAATGTGCTTTTTGGAAGAAAATTGAAAAACTGGAGCAGAGCAAATAGAGCTCAATAGGAAAATTGGCCTGCATATGTCACAGTGGTGTGCGTGTAGGTGTTTGCATGTGTGTAGTGGGGGATATGTGCACATGTGTGTGTGTGACTTATCAGACGGAGATAATGAATCACCAATCATTTCCATCCAAGAGGCTGTGTAGATTGTAATGGTGAGGGGACGTCGGTGAAGGTGACGAGCCCTTGGTTAGCACGAGAGACTGATGGGTAAGCCAGAATGCTGTCTTGGCTGACATCTGTGACGAAGGTGGCCACGAACCCTAAATGCGCTGCTTGTCGGCTGTTTGAAATCCTTGAAGTTTCTGCTTGACTCTTAATTTTTTTTCCATATTCGTGGTGAAAGAATGCAAAGCTCCTCCCTGCACCCCTCCAAAAGAAGGAGGGTATTCCCTGACGTTTGTGGACACAGAATCAAACCTTTCTACAACCAATTCTACAAAATGCTCTTGGGGGGGAAAAAGGAATATTCCTACCTGGGAAAATGATGTCCGAGACTGTTTTGCTTTTCCTCTGTGTGCTTTAAGGTAGCTATGTTTTTGCTATAGGGATAAATAACTGTACCTGCATTCATCTGAATACTGGTCTTTGGCTCTGTGCATGTTTCTCATGTTCTGGTGAATGGTAATGTGCTTGGCCTATTAAAGAATGGTATATTTCGTGTGTGAAAGAGACAGACAAGACAGGCAAAAGTGCCAAGAAAAGAGAAAATAAGTGGTTCCCAGTCCTGGTCCTGGTGACCCATGCACCTGCTAGTTTTCATTCCCTCCCATCCTTATGAGATAATTAAAGCCTTGATTGATGTAAGAAGTAGCTTTATTGGAATATTTGCGTTTTGCTTCTAGTGGCAAGTTTGGTATTTTATTTCACTGACACAATACAGCAGTTAAATCACCAACATGTTTAAGAGCCGGGGACAAACAGTTCAGATTAATTCAGTTCGATTCAGTTTGTATTTGTATAGCGCTTTTTACAGTGGACATTGCCACAAAGCAGCTTTACCGATTTCTGGGCCTGAACCCTCAGAGGAAAGGAAAAACTCCCTCAGACTAAAGTAGGAAGAAACCTTGAGAGGAACCAAGGCTCAAAAGGGGGAGCCTGTCCTCCTCTGGCCGGCACCAGGTTCATTAAATTTTACAGCTATGAAAGTCGTCTACTTCATATTACATGGTGGGGAAAAGCAGACTAGTATTTTGGGCTCAGTCATGCAGGGTGAAGTCCAACGGCGTCCAGAATGTTCAGTTAGTTTTCCTCGGCTGTGATTTTCACTGGGAGGTTGAGTTTGGGGGCGGGGGGGGGGGGGGGGTCAGGAGAGAGTCCACCAGGGTCGGTCAGTCCGGTGGCCTTGTGGAGTCGAGTCTGGCAGGTGCTCACGTGAGCAGGCCTGCAAAATCAGAATCTTCTTCTTCTTCTTAGGTCGAGGAAGTGTTTGACTGTATAACGGAGGGCTCGACTGGAACAACAATTAACAGGTGTGTGGGTCACCAGGATTGGGAACCACCCCTTTCAGGGATGGTGTGACAATAAAAAGCTGATAATGCGAAATGCTCCTTGCTCTTGTGATTCATCTGGGGTGTTTTTGTGAACAAGGATCAGACCAGACATCTGTTTCAAAGGACAAATGTTACATCAAATGCTGCAATCAATGCAAAACTGCCAGATGGGCTAAGGCATATCCACAAAGGTGTTGTTCAGGTTTTTCTTTTTGGTTCTCCAATCCCCATTTTCATGTAGACAACACAAAGTTCATTGTTAGAGTGAAAATATCCTCTGATTAATCTATTAAACCGTAAAAATGTGTTTGCAGTTCCGAAATAATTTGTTTGGAAATCAAATTAGAATGCTGCTTAAAAATGAAATTGCAGCGCTATGTTGCACTTCTATAACACTTCTGCCCTATTCCATTTTGTTTGAGAGATCTGTCATATTTAAGGCCTTGCAGGTGTGTAAATATGGATAATTCCAAATATTCTTCTTTTACAGGTTGCCCATCTCTTGTGTGAATCTCTAATACACTGGTTTTTACAGTAACTTGAGGATTCGTTGTCTGCTCACAGCATAAATAATAATCCCATGAGTGTGGACATATATTACTTTGAAAGTATGTGCAGCAACTGGCAGATGACACTGAAATAATTTGGTGTTAGTGCCTGAATGGTGTACACATATAAAGCATAAGACGCATTTGGGGTGACTATTAAAGATTACTCAAGGAGGCCCATTTGCAGATACTTTTCTTATTAAAATTAATGTGATATAAAGTGTAGATGAATCTGATGGCTTTCAGAACCTGTGTGGGTGTGTAGGAGATGGCAGCATTTGTGACCTCATTGCAACAACACTCCCACTCTTGTGCACTGTTCTATGGGAACTGGGTCTCAGCCCTGACTCTTCTAGCGCAATGCTCTGGTCGCCTGCCACGTGTCATGACCAGTGCAAAGTGTGTTTCGAACATCATTTATGGATCCTGCAAAGATCCATAGCTTTGAAGGGTAAAAGCAGGGTAGAGCACCTGCTGTACCGACCTACAAATGTTTACTGTGGTCAGTTTGCTCATACATGTTTCATTTGTGTGTGTGTGTGTGGGACATGTTACCCAGCCATGTTGTTGAGGTTTATACCATGGTTTCTTTCAAGAAAAAGCAGGATGAGATAATTCAATCAGGAAAGGAGGGGGGGGGAATAATTCTTTACACAAAGAGTAGTGGGAGAAGGGAACAAGCTTGTTTTTCAAGCCGATGCTCTAGTGTCTTTCAAAAAAGAGCTAGACAAGATTGATCCTTAGATCAATTAGCTGCTATATATAGCTACTATAAATAGTTTAGGTGTCCAAAGACTGAAAACTGTAAACTGTTGTGTTTGGGTTTCTTGAACACCTCTTATAAAAATAACTGTTTTATCATTCTTATTATTAAAGCAACACAAGAAAACAATACTTCTTCTTAAGCAGCAATCCTTTAGGTTACACAAAAGTAGCAGGACACACTAAGGGCTGTGCAGGACTTAGGGAGAGCCCACGTGTTTTCCTCAGATAAAGCTGTATGTTTGTGTGTGGTGGAGTATATTCCCCTTGACAAAGACAAATGCAGCCAAGACTTTATCAGACAAAATAATAATTACTATTTTATGATTTCAAAGTGCTGAACAGAAAATCCAGTGAACCAAAGGAAAGGAAAAATTAAAACAAACTAAAGAGACATTTAAAACCAATCTTTTTTTTCCCCAAAAAAACAATGCACAACTCGTACCACAACGTTTGAAAAAAGCTATCAGATAAAAACACTTCAAAATATTAGTTTGTATTTTTTTTTAAAACCACGGCCATATTTTTTTTTTAAACTTTCAGTCAGTGTGGGAACAAGCCCTGCAATAGCTCTGAGAAAAAAACAGAGCTGATCAGAGCTGGCAGTATTTGCAATAAATACAGGCAAAGCCAATACAATATACCATGCATATAATCTTTTTTTTGTACAAATAAAGACATTATGCAACAAATTATCTCATATTAATAAATGGCATCAACAGTATAAACATACAAAAAAAGTACAAACGCGGAATGTATCATCTCAGCCCTCTGCATCTTTTCTAACTCTCTCTATCCTGCACCACCCTTAAGAGCTTTGCTGTTTTCTGCGAAAGAGACCCTTGTACAAGCCCTATTTAGAAGAAGATCCATTCTAGTGAAGCACCTCATCAATCGGCCTTCTCTGATCCTGAATTAGCCACCACCTCTCCTCTGATGTCTTCAATAAAAGTACTAAGTGCTCAAGCCTCATTCTCTTGGCGTTCCCACACTCCTCCCAGTTCCTTTGTCCTATATCACTACAGCAATTCAAGTTTGTGGAACTTCGTCGACAAAAGTTAGTGCGAATGGTTTGCTATTCCCGCTATCATCTTTTCAATTCTTAAATTCGGCTTGCGCCTCATGTCTTAGTATTAAAATAAATTAGAGTTCGAAAAAGAAATGAGGCCTTTCTATTTATATATATATTTTTAAGATAGCACTTGAAAAATTGCACTTTGAGTACTGGAGCTGAGAGCCATTGTCGGTTTGCTTTGTGTGTTGTGAATGTGTTCCATTAATTTAATGCATTATGTAAGAAAAAATAAAGGTGTCCTACTCCACTCTGATCTGAAACTTACTGTCAACCCTCAGATGCACCCTTCAGACAGGATATACACCAGAAGCGTCTGTCAAAAAAACAGCATTTGTATTTTCATACAGTTTTACGTTTTATTAAAATAATGAAATGTCTACCGTTTTTATTTTCATTTGCCCAAAATAGAAAACGTATTTCGGGACGTTCTGTTACTTACAACTGTATAACAGATGTAGTTCTAACAGTGCTGGCCCACGGCTCGGGTCCGAGACATTTCTGGAGATCACTACAGACGAACCACAGTCAGAACGTTAACGCTGCCGCCCGCGAAAGGACCGCTTCACCCAAGAAAAGTGCCTTTTTTTTTTGTTAGCAATTTTTTTTTCCCCTTCCCAAAACACAGAGAAAGGAAATACAAAAGCAGCAAAGCAGGTCATTTTTTTTTTGCCTTTGTTTGTTTTGTTTTTTTAACCCAAAGTTCTGCAAGAAAAACTGAAACAGTCCAGGAACAGTGAGTTTCTCAGCAATGGAGATCAAGAGAGTCCTGGGCACTCCTTCCTTCTTTTCTCCGGTTCCTCGTTAGTAGCGTCTGTGGGCCTGCGTAGGCCGCTGGGGGCTCTCGACGCCGGCCGGCCGCCTCCGGTAAGTTGTACTGCCAGGTGACGGGCTAGGGGCTGGGGTGTAGGGCGGCCCCCTCAGTAGGGCAGGGTGTCTAGGAACTTGTCGATGACGGGGGGTGGGGGCACAAGGTCCTCCAGCTTCAGGTAGAAAATGCGCTGGAGCCCCTGGGTGCGCTGGGACCTCAGCTCTGCCCTTGTGTTCAGCACCCTGGTCAGCAACGCTGGCCCTTTGCTCACCCCTGTGCCCCCGGTGCCACCCCCCGCCCCAAAACTGAGGTGGTCCCTCAGGCAGCAGATGATCTTGTTCTGCATCTCCTCCACTTTCTTTGGTTCCTTTAACCCGTGGCACTGCTCTGTAACGGGACAAGAGGAAAGAGAGTGTGCGCATGAGACACCAGCTTAGTAGTGGCGACTGGACTTCACGAAGGATCCAGATCGGTCCTAGACTCGTTGCCCACTCCCTGTTTTTCTACGGTAAAACCCTGGGAGTTCACAACAAGCTTTTACAGCCTGCCACCTGCTCATCACAACCCTGCTCTGTAAAAGTCCTCTTTCTGCAGAGAAGAAAGCATCTGATTCAGTTCAGCCCCCCACTGCAAATAAGATGATCATATATTGATTTATGTGCATAGGTAAGGCAATAATGTTGTAAAGAAGATTTTGCTATTGGTTTCATATTCCATGCATGGAACAGTTCATTAAAATAAAGCCCATCGTCTCCTCATGATCAACAACTTGGCATTTTTCCCCATTTTCTAACAATGTTCCCCCCTGACGCTTTCAGGGGAAAATAGGGAAATAAATTACTTTGCCGCCTTCCACCTGGCCTTCATTCAGTATTGAAATAAATCCCGACACATTCCAAGTTTAATCACTGACTCGCAGCACATCATGTCACTGGACTGAAGGAGCCTCCTTCCCTCGCCAGGAAAAATTCCATTTGGCACTCCGAACTATCGAGCAAAACACTCTGCCTTCCTCCTACCTGTCTCAGCAGTGTGTGAGTTCATGCCTTGTGATAGACGCCCTGCTTTGCGCTAATTTGTTGCTGTTTTTTTTTGGCCATTTTTAAGAAAAACAGAAATGATTAACCTTTACTTTAGTTCAGTGCCACAAGGTATCTCGGGTACACTGCAGATGAAACTCAAGCAGTGGAAGGAAGGAGCAGGGAGCCACCATTGTCCATGAGTCATATAGAGGGGCCTTTTCTTTAATGCAGTGAGACCACTTTAACAGAGCTCACACTATGCCGATATCACATGCTCAGTGAGGTTAATACAAACACAAGTACTGAGCGCTTGACAATTAGTGAGATTATATACCACTCAGAACAGTGAAACGTGATTATGCAGTTTACAAATTAAATTTACCATGGCAACACAAGAGTCAGACAGAAGCAGTCACACTAGGCCATGAGCTCGTTAGTATGCTACTAATTTGTTCTGTGAAGGTTGCAGTGAGGATAGGGAGGGGTACGTGGTGAGGGTCTTTCATTCAGAAGGGTTTAAAGTGTTTCAGTTGAAGAATTTCGCGAGTGAATGTCTGACGGAGATGTTTTTGTGTTGTTTGAATCACGAAATACAAACCAGGTCAAGCTGCCATCGCTGGGACGCTGCTGTTCTGGGTGGAATCAATCAAAGCGCACCTCTAAGGGCCTTGGCACGTGCGTGCCTGACCGCGAGGGCACCGAAACTGGGAGCCATGCCAACTTGTGCCCAGGCGCCCCCTCATTTTAAAGGCCGGGTGGATCGATCGGCGCTCGGTGGCAGGAGACTGCTCCACTGCGCCAGCGTGCTCCCTGCCTGTTCTGCTGGAAAGGGGAAGCTGTCCCCCCGAGTTCTCTCAGCTTTCCGAGCCGCTGCTCTTTGCTCGATAGCCATGGCAAATATTATTAATTCAGCGAACCCGGTGTGGATCGATATCCCTCGTCGCGCTAGGCCTCACCTGCAGCTCTCCCTCCCCTCCCCCAGCAACGCCGCTGGGACTGTACCTCGCCGAGGGCTGCAGAGGGGAGGAGGGCGGCCACCTTCCACGCAGCTGAAACGGCTCTTTGGGATCTCCGTTCCCCCTAGTGTTTTTGTTCGTGTGTGCGCCACTCATAAATAGTGATGTATATATAAAATAAAAGGCAGACAACACCGGCATGCCCGGCCCCTCAAGTGCTGATACTATAGAACACAGGCGTGCTGTGTCTTTGTCAGCACAGACTCTTCGCCTCCCCAGGATCTAATCAATTTCCTCTCCCTGTTCGACACTTTTAGCCCAGTCGATACGCCCGGCTGACGGCGAGATACAGGGGGAGGGGGTATCAGTGCCGGCACAGCACGGCGACCCATTTGTGAAGTGTGCTTCCCCCGGTCAATTCTGAGGATCAGCAAAGTGCTGCAAGGAGGAGGAGGAGGGGGGGAGAGGTGAACTGACTTTTGTGTTAGTTTGAACAAGACTTGAGTGCTCTCCCTCTAACTTCCATCTCAGCGCCCCCGAATCCACTTTAGTGCAGAGAACATATATCGAACAAAACTGAAAATCTGTCCGTCTAGAGATGGACCGCAGTGAAGTTTAGAGTCTCGGGTCTCGAAAATGATAGTCAAGTCCAGGAAATCAAGACAATGAACCACGGGCAGAATGTTTGGTTAAGTGGTAGGTGGCTGTGAACAGTGGGGACGAGATAAGATGCTAACTGAAAGTAAAACGGTTATGAAAGTAACACATTTAGTCACTATCTGCCATTCCTAAACTGAGGCCCCTACATGTGGCACTACCCAGGCCCACCGCTATATTTTTTTATCTTCCATAAGTACTCTATGATATAATGTGATTGCCCTCGTGCTGTGGAGAACCTTAAAAAAACTGTTGCATGACAAAACTACAGAGGTTTGGACAAAACATGGAGAAAATGACACACCACAGTGTAGAGTGTAGAGTGATCTGAATCGACTGTGTTTTGATGCACTCATGAAAGGATCTGGCCAGTTTTGTATCTGGAGCGAAGAGGCTGAGTTTAATGTCTGAACGAGGCCGGCGTCTCGATTTGTTAAGTTAGAAAAAATATTGGAATAATACAGCACAGCACATGTTTTGACAAAAATTCCATCTAAACTGCTCTTCTTAAAATGAAAATGCGAAATATCACGAGACCTATGGAATTCAATTCAGAACTGAATTCCCCACCTCCAGAAGAAATGTGCTTTACTAACTCCCCTTCAAACGCTGCACCTGTAAATTATTGACTTGTAAGGATATAACCAAATTTGAAATTCTACTCTTCATTCTCTTTTTTAAATCTGTTTTTCTGGCACACCATTTGTTTGGATATGTTTTGGTTCTAAATCTAAATGTGTGTATATTTTCCCCCTGGAACACACCTCTGTGACATCGCAACTCAGCAGATGTTTGTCTGTAACATGTCAAGAGTTGTGTGCTGCAGCACTACAGTGTTGTTTACCTCACATACTAAAAACAATCTCTCTTTGGTGATCCTGTACTTGTGTTTCTTGCTCCCCTTGTTGCCGGTTCTCAGTATACACAGACATGAAAAAGAATGAGCAGTACAGTGCTTGCTTAGTGACAGCACTAAATCACAGTTTTTACAGAGTTTAAACAGAGCTGAAGAGCAGGTGGTGCCGCCTGCACCTGCAGAAGCTCTCGGCTGCAGCGGGGCAGCTGGGGAGAGATGGGGGCTCAAGGAGAATCATGGGAGAGTACGGCAGGAGACCAGCTGGCCTGCGCTTCATGCCAGAGCAGAGTGGGGCTGCAAGGGCACCAGGCAGTTGCCAGAGCCCCCATCCCTCTGTCTCCTGTGGAGGAGCATGGCGGTCCTCTGCCTAATCCTAATCCTAATCGTTTTCGATCCTAATCTTCGCTCACTCATTCATTATTTGTCATGGACCCCTTCCTTCTTGCAGTTCATTTTACAGTAATTCCCAGCAATCAGTTCTGGTTACACTGTAACCAAGGCTAAGGAGAACAAATGGACGTTTATCCTTTGTTTTGATTTTCTCACAAAGTGCTGATTTTCTGAGCTTTGATAGCTTCGGATAGGGAGAAAATTTTGGATGTTTTTGCCTTCGGAACTGAAATTTTGAGGCTGCTGCAGCATGAGCGGTCGAAAACAAAAGTGCCTTTCCTGGAGAAGTCTAATAAAACACCCCTCATGATACCTTGTTTGCATTAGAAACTCCCATGTCTATTAATTCAAGTCCTGTTTCTACTGCCTGCTAATCGCCATGCCCCCTGTACTGGGCACAGAAGAGATAGACAGTAAGGCTACATGGTTAGCAAATCACACATGGTTCGGGGTAACAAGGTGGGGAGACCAGCTCTCTTCATCATGGGGTTGAAACTCTAAGGGGACAGTATATACTAGCAAATCCACCATGCATGTCTTTAGGAAGTGGGGGAAACCCATAGGAAGTCCTTGAGAAAATGGAGAGAACATGCAAGCTCCACCCAGATAGGTCAGAATCAAACCCAGGTCACTGGAGCAGCAGTGCAGCAGTGCTTGACCATCATGCCACTGTGGTGCCCATTGATTCACGAGTGCCTGCTCATTGGATCAGTGCTTCCACCAGTCAGAAAAAAATCCCTTTCATTGCCTCAACTGCCATACATGTAGGCCATGTTCCAGCAGCCGTGCAGAGCTGCCTCTCCCTGCGTTGTGCTGATAACGACTGCAGTGTGGCGCCCACTGGGAGAGGCCATGTGCTGTGCTCTGGGTCCCGCCGCCCAGTCAGTCAGCTATCATTATAGGGCGGCTGCCTTGACTGCCCCCCCTGCCCCTCTCCATCCGCAACCCCCCAGCCACCCTGAGCTCCGGCTGGCTCGCTCTCAGCCCTCAGCCTGATGAATATTCATCCGCCCGCCCGGCGAAACAGCCCTCCAAGATGTAATTATCCACACATAACGAGACGGGGAGATTGCAGCAGACACCTCGGACGAGGCAGTAAGAGCCCCATCGGTAGGAAGTGTTTAACTTCGCCCAGATCTCCGCAAGATCGGGGGGTGAATATGAAAAAGGTTACGACTCAGAGTAGGCCATTTGTCCCCTCGCATTAATTATTTAGGAATAATTAGCTGACAGATCCAAGAACGTCCTCAAGACATTTTGTCACACATGCCAGTAAAACCGACTTCCACAACAGGGCTTGCCTTCCAGTCACCAATTTCCTATTAAATAAATAACTTGTTTTCAGGTTCCTCTGCTCTGTGTTTGTGTTGGGTTTCTGCGGTTAACTACTTAGCAGCAGCGATACAAGGCCATACAGACCATTTAGACCACCAGACACCTGCCACTGTGTTATACTGAACTCCATTTGCTACATGCGTGTACGACCCACACAACTGAATAACCTAAGCAGTCGCCCCTTGATGAGGTATTAAGGCTCCAAAAACATGATCATGGTCTTTCTCTCCACAGTATGTTTTATATGTATTTTTCTTCCTGTTCACATATAAAATTTGTTACATGTGAACTCACAACTGGCAACCCACTGAAGCTAAGCAGGTGTGAGCCTGGTCAGTACCTGGGTGGGAGACCTCCTGGGAAAAACTAAGGTTCCTGCTGGAAGAGGTGTTAGTGGGGCCAGCAGGGGGCGCTCACCCTGCGGTCCAGGTGGGTCCTAATGTCCCAGTATAGTGACTATACTGTAAACAGGTGCCGTCCTTCGGATGAGACTTAAAACCGAGGTCCTGACTCTCTGTGGTCATTAAAAAACCCAGGGCGTTTCTCGAAAAGAGTAGGGGTGTAACCCCGGCGTCCTGGCCAAATTTCCCATTGGCCTTTATGAATCATGGCCTCCTAATAATCCCCATCTATGAACTGACTTCATCACTCTGTTCTCCTCCCCACTGATAGCTGATGTGTGGTGAGCGTTCTGGCTGCAGTCGCATCATCCAGCTGGGGCTGCACACTGGTGGTGGTGGAGGGGAGTCCCCATTACCTGTAAAGCGCTTTGAGTGGAGTGTCCAGAAAAGCGCTATATAAGTGTAAGCAATTATTAATTATTATTATTATTAACATTTGGGAAAGGGAATATAAGCTGTGTGATGCATTATTTATATGTTGGTCCAGTGTATTCTTTTCTTGTGAAGGGAAAGGCTAGATGGCCCAGAGGGAAGACTGTAGGTGGCCAGTCAGGTGCAGGATAGTTCACGTCACTGCGGCGGAGGGGTTGAAGAACAGCGTCCACTCACCTCTTAACAAGACTAGTGCTGCCAGACAGGCAAAGGCAGAGATGTCCAGGTTAAGGCTCTGCAGGTCTGAAGAAAAGGCTTTGATGGAGTCCAGCCACTCCCCAAACCCACGAAGGCACTGGAATCGGTGCAGCACCAGCCCATTGCAGAAAATAAACTTGTCTTCTGAGAGGTTTGACCTGCAGGGAGAGGCAGAGAGAAACAGGTGATCATCCCGGTTTAATATCTCCCAAGTATCTGCCAATATACTGTACACCAGTTAGCACTGTGGGGTTGAAGTTATTTAGATCAGGAGTGCACGCAAATGGACATCAGTGGTCCAGGGTTTCCTGAGCACTTTAATGTAACGTTTCACCCATTGAAAAGATAGCCTACTCAATCGCTGCTTGACAAATATGAGTTAATTGCTACTGTCAAAAATAATGTTAATTGTAGTACATCAACCCAGCGGACGTCTTCAGAATGAACAGTCCAGAAACACAAACCAGAGGAAAGTGTGTCAAAGTGCATTTAAACCAAGAACAGGAGGCACTCCTTTACATAAAGGGTTGTGGGAGTGTGGAACAAGCTAACCTGCCATGTTGTTGAAGCCGATACTATGGCTTCTTTCAGGAAACAACTGATTTGAGATCCTTTCAGTTACTAACTACTAAATGGACCAATTGCCCCAAGGCCTCCTCTTTTTTGTAACCTTTCTCAACACTGAAATGAGAATCTGTTGGTTAAACACCAGCTGTTACAGAATGTGCTGCACTCGCTCATCTTTACAGTAAATGGAGTAAAGGATAACTTCATTTCAGACCATTTCAGTGTATTTTGGTCATAGAAAACTTTAACTAATTTCTGCCTCTTCATTGGAAACACAAGGCTGACTCTTGAGTGAGAAAAAGCCAGGTACAAAGAGAGTCCTGTGGAGATACTATGTGAGCCACATGCTCCCAATACATACAGTAGGCTCACTGGTCCTACTGTTAATACTGCACTGAAACATCAAGCAAGGAAACAATTAGAATAACAACAAATTAGAAACACTGGCAAAGAAGCTTACTTCAAAGATACAAATGTAAGTAATTAACTTGTGTTTTCCAAATTAAACCATTTTAAAACATTCCTGAAATTACTTGAAAAGGCAGCAGCAGGTCATGTTTATTCTAAGAGGAGAAATCAGAATATAAGTCTGGAGACATTATGTTTGACATCCTGATACATATGGACCCTAAGACTCTTAATCTGTTTTCATAGTTTCTTTTTATAGGTGCATCATTTTGTAAATGCTCTTCATTCTGCTTGTACGCACACTGTGTAAAAGTGCTGTGATTTAGCAATTCAAGTAATTCAGTATTTTAGCAATGACCATACAGTTAAAGTTTTGAATTTCAGGTTTTACATGTTTAGTGTTGGCTGCATTAGATGTGTAGGCAACAGGATCACAGTTTGTCTCAGTTTTGTCATGTGAACTAAGGAACACAGGACAAGCAGTTTTAAATAGCAAAGGAACAGGGAGAGGTTAGTTTTAAGCTGGGAAATAGAAAAAGACAACAACGTTTCAGCCATTGAGCCTCCTTCAGGTGTGAGGTCTGCTTAGCGCGAGGTTATGCTTATACCTTAAGAAGCCTCAACAGCCAAAAAGTCATGTTTTTTCATTCTTGTTAGCGTTTCTTAACTACTGCTTGTACCTTTGTGGGTTGCAAACTGACTTAGCTCCTCTCTCAACCAGTTTAAATAGTATTGCACCTACGATAGGAATACTCATTAACCTTGTTAACCTTGTGGAACAAAAAAAATGGCGAAAACTGTGCTTATGATGCAGGAGATAGGAAATCAGATCAGAACGTTCTGCCTCCTGAGGTGTCCTGGGCCGACACCACTGCAGGAGTGACAAGTGAGTGGGGCAAATGATGAGAGGGGTAACTGGTGGTTTCTGAGTGTTCTCTATAATATAATATGAAATCGTAATATTTTATTGTCTGATTTCTCTGAAATTGGTCTTGCACCAAAGCAGCTATGTTTTACATACACAGAAATTGACAAAACATATAATGCTATAAGTAAACATTACAGAACAGACATCTACCCATACAGTATCTACTCATTTCACACCTCTCCTCCAGCAATCCACACAACTACACCAGAACCCTGTAAATGTACTACCCCCCACAATTACACAAAGTCCATCTCATTACACAATCCACTGACTGTACTTGCCCATAAACCATTAGTCATCTACTGTGAACTTATTAACCGATTAACTAGTATGAGTATGTGGTAAAAGAAACCTTCATTTTGTTACGTCTACATTGAGGGACTCTGAAACATGTATTTGAAGGCATGGGTTGACAATCTTTGTGCAGAACATGAGACGGTGATCAGGGATCATAATCATGTATCCGAGTCCGGTGAGTCTGCCCTCTCCCCTGTAACGCCCTATACTGCTGTCCTAACCTCGGGGCAGGGAGGGGGAGGTTCCGAAAGTGACCAGGAATATTAAAAGCTAATTTTCCTTGCTATGGTCCTGGCCCCAGGGTAAGGCAATCAGAAAAGCATGTGCTTTATTAATGTTGGCTAATGGATGTAAGCTTGTCGACATCTGCCCTGGAGGCGCACAGTGTAAGACAGGATATATTCAATACTAGAGGGGCTTTAAGGAAGACATGGGATCCGTGCTTGGAGAGCAGGGAAGCATCACTGGGAAATTAAAAGGCAGAAATGGCCTGAGCTGACATGCAAGTTCAGAGATTAAGTCGGGCCAGTGAACCCGTCAGGAGAAAAATTTCTAGTTATATAGCTCATCTGCTGATCTGCAGTTAACTTCACACAGACTTCCAGGAGAATTATTTATAAGATTACTATTTTTTTTAACTCTTTGTGACATCTTAATAGAATAGATTTTTGACTGCTGTTGCACAAAGGCTCCTGATTCGATTATATGTCTGATTAGAAATTTCAAAGGTGCTTGGCGATTCTTTCCCCCTTGGTGAGTCTGGCGCACTGCAGTACTGAGACCTTTGAAGCCGTATCACTGCCCTGGACGCTGTCAGGACAATCTGCAGAGCTTTCTGCGCCACATTTTCAAAACACTCGGCAGTCTCCAGGAATGAAACAGTGGGTGCCGATTGCGAGAAATTGGTTGAGCAAATCGTCTTCGTGCGGGAGGAGAGAGACAAGGGCCAGTGCGGCAGAATCACAGATCTGAAAGAGCGGCGCCTCACTTTCATCGTCACCGCAGGAACTGTCCTCAGAGAAGGACGCCACCGTGATGGGGGGGAAGAAAATCAACTTCTGTGGTATCATCCGCACAGAAGAAAATTAACGTGCACACTGGCTCCGTGTAGCTGCGGTAAAAGGAAATTATAGCAGTCTCTCTGAAACACTGGGCACAAGCCTGTGTCTGTCCGTCACAGCAGGGAGAGGGTTACTTATTTATTTCATTTGTTGTGTTTGTTTTTAAGAAATAGGGGGGAAAAAAACAACCTAAAGATTTGTAATCCAGAAAGCTAATTAAGAATATTTTTTCAATGAAGAAGGTGTGAATCTCTTGTGTCATGAAGCAGTAGGGTGCTGTCTGACTGCGTTCTTTGTATGAGCTTACAGTTCACACCAAGGAAATGAGACACAGTTGCAGACCTGGAGAGAAAATATTCTGAGAGCCCCCTTGGAAAAAGTAGTTGCTGAAATATGATGTAACCAATGTGTTTTTTGTTTTCCAGAATTTGAATGAGCCACCTGTGACAAATGTATTTACAAGATGTGATTCACTTAAATGTGATTAAGATCATACGAACAGTTATCAACAGGAGGAGGCAATTCAGCCCATCAAGCCCATTTAATAATTAGCAGCTAATTGATTCAAGGACCTCTTCTAGTCTTCCTTGAAAGACGCCACGGCATCAGCTTCAGCATCATGGTTTGTTCCATACTCCTACAACCCTTTGTGTAAAGCAGCCCCTCCCGTTCCCAAAATTAAAAGCACTTCCACATAGGTCTGTTAGCAGTATGTCCTAAAAGGCCTCAGACGGCAGTGAGCATCGACTGTAGCGTTATAATGGCAGCAATGAAAAATTCAACAGGCGTGGCTTGTTGACAAGCGCTGTCTGGAAGTTCTTGCCTGAATAAGACATCACAGTGATGCCCAACGTTTCTGCACATAAAGGAAAACATTTCAGGAGGGTTCTCTCAGAATTTAACTGCATCAGGAAGGCAGCTGTCAGAAGGACTTCAGAAATCCAGTTCTGCCCTGAGCTTTTGTTAGTTAATTGACAAAAGTGGCTAGATTTTACACAATAAAGATGTCTTACTGGTGAGAGAGATGTCTGTGGGAATTTTAAGGCAATAGTGCCATTCATTTTGGTAAATGTGAGGTAAAATGAAAAGAACTATTTAACTAGATGTAAAATCAACTCATGGGTAACCAAAATAAAGATGAGAAGTAGTGCATAATTACTTGTTTCAGGTTTGGAAAGACAGGGCAAGCAATGTGAAAAATAAACCGTGCCAGCAGCAGTGGAGGGGGGGGGGGTTGCTGCCTTCCCCCTGCTTGCTTGCTGTTTGTGGGTGCAGAGACAGAGGGCCTGGTTGAAGACGCGGTGTGCTGAGAGAGCGTGAGTCAGCGTTCCTCAGCCCACGGCCCCTCAGCAGGGCTCCACTGTCACCTCCCACCTGCAGCCCCTCACACACCTGCTGCTAACCCGGTCACATGGCCCGCGGACACCCAGCTCTTCCTCCCGCGGCTCGGGAACACGCTGCTTCGGAGGATTAGGCCGGCTGAGTGCTTCTGAGATCGCGCGCCTCGTTGAGAAACGCACCTGTCAACCCACTGCCACAGGGGTGTCTTCCAGAGCTGCTTGCTGTGGAGCAGGCAGTACCCTGTGCTTCCTATAAGCCGGCGCACACGGTACGCTGAGCGAGGGGCGTCGCTCTGGATATCTTTCCCTGAAATATCGTTTTGGGAATCGTCCTTGCTGCGTTCCAAAAAGTTTAACACCTTCTGCAGTGCAGTGATGTGTTTCACCGGCCCTCTGTACTCAGGCCTGTGATGGTTTGGTGAATACAAGTCCCACGTTCCTGTCTGATGTGTTTATTTGGACGTGTACATATATGGGCACCCTGCTTGTGCTTTGCTCCTACTCCAAACGAGCAAGCTAAACACCTGCCAACAGTGGGAGTTATTCTCTGAATAAAAATCCTCCCAAATGAACAAGAACCTGTTCAAGAATTCAGCTAAGGGGAGACAATGAAGATACTCCTAGTCTTAACACGGAATGACAAAATTAATTAAACATAGAGATCTCATCTTTGGTCTGTTTTGCCCCTGGAGCCCCCCGTTAAGGGAACCTTCAGACTGCACTGAAGTTGTGAAGGAAGGAAAGGGGGCTCTGTGCTTTGACACTGAAGGCCTTCCCTGCAGAAGGCTAGACAGCCCTGCTCAGACCCCATTCCAGACCGCCCTAGCTTGCGGTCCTGCCGTTCATTGTGAGATCCCACTACCGCGCACAAAGGGGAAAGAGCCTGCGGTTCAGAGCTGGGCTCTGCCGCTGTTGCCTTGATACCTCCCAATAAACTCAACCAGCCGGATTCTCTGTGCGGTCAGCACGATGCTATGGCAACAAGCACCAGGCACTGGCTAGCACTCTCACACTCCGCAGGTATTTTTTTCTTTATTGATTGACCGCAGAGGAGCACAGCGGGAGAGAAAGACCCCCTTCACACTCCTCCCCTACCGCCGAGCGTTAATTTAACTGCCGACACACACACACACACATACCAAAAAAAGCCTTGGGACATCACAGCTCTTTAAGGGATAAACAGATCAATTTCTTCAGCTCGTTGCTGATCATTTTACCAGCGCATCCTCTAAGAAGTTGCGGTGAGCGCCTTTTCAGCTCGCCCCCGTTCCCTCATCCAAACACCTGAACACCCGGCATCAGGAGATGGACGTATTTCAGGATTCAAAATGGAATCAAGTGGCGTGCTGTCACAACAGTGCTTGCATGCAAGCACGCAAACAGGGCCCAGGATTCTTTGAGAGGGCAGCGGTGGTATCAACCTCCAGGCTTGCAAAAGTAAATAAAAACAGAAAGAATCAACGCCTGTGAATCAATTTGTGCGACAGCTTTAATGAAGTGGGTTGTCATCAAACACCGTGCAGATTGCAGAGCAGGACAGAGTAAGCGTGTTTCTGAATACTGGGAGGTGGCAGGAGTGTTTGGAACGGGGGAGGTCAGGGCTGAATATCATTAATAAAATGAATCATCTTTTTCTTACGCAGCAGCTGAAAAGTCTTCATTTTTGCAAGAATGCGACAATCTGCACCTTCTCGTTAACGAGGGATTATTAATATATTGAGTGGCGGTAGAATATGTGTTAATGATAGGAGTAATTTCACTAAAAGCCATTGTATGCTTTGAAATAGGAGCTGTAAGTGCAGAATAACTGATTTTTTTTATAATAGTCTGTTGTAAGGGAGTAATCTATAAAGTGATCAACGTTGTCGATTTATACTCGGGCATAATAGTCACCACTAATTTTGTCATAATCGTTCCCCACTTCACCTGCTAGACTGCTGCACGTATCACACCAGCTACCCCTCATGTAGCTCAGTGCTGGAATTCAGGCTGCGGGAATTAATTCTCATCTGGACTGTCCAGCATGGCAGAGGCAGTAAAATGTAGCCCTAACCGTCGAGAACTTTCACTTCCACCTTTGTTCCCCCCCCCCCGCATGGCCCCGCCAGTCTTCAAATCGGCCCCCCTGGCGCAAAGGCGATATAACCGTGACAGAACAGCAAACCACCAAACTCGGCTTCTCACCCAGGGGGTGGACACAGACGCTCGCTTCGCCTCGGTGGAGGGGGTCTTACCTGTTGGCGAGCCGCAGCACGAAGAGCTCCAGGAAGGCGGAGTCGATGAGCAGGTTCTGGTCGTCCCGCGGCAGCTCGGAGAAGCCCGGCAGGCGGTCGGCCCAGCTGCGCGTGACCTCCATGGAGCTGGTGAGCAGGCGGTAGAACTGCTGGATGTTCTGGGCATCGGTGGAGGCCGTGGGCTGGTCAGTGGCACTGAACTGAGGGGAGAAACCGAGGGCCTTGCTCACACACCGGCCAGCACCGGGGTGACTTCCTGTCTGGCTTTCAATAACAGGAAACCCGCAAGCAGGCGGCGTGACAGAATCACGTCAGTCTTTGAGGATGCTCGTCTCTGAGGTCAATACGACAGGCCTGCCTGACTCCAGTCCTCAGGGGCTTGCTGTCCAGCAGGTTTTAACAGTCTCTTCAAAAGCTCCAGTTTATTAAGAACAAAGAAATGCTTTAGCTGGCCCAATTAAGCAAATAACGAGTTTAATTAGGTAATTAAGGGCTCAGGTGGAAGGCAAACAAGAACCCTTCTGGCACTCTAGGAGTGGTGTGCTCCTGCCCTGAAAGGATTATAAACCTTTCTTATGAAGTTTCAGCACAATTTTCCTTCTGTTGTAATTGTACAAACAAAGCAGTAAATTTAATTTGGTATGAAATTCTTCAGCAATATGACCCATTAAAAATGTTAGCAAAAGGAGGGAACGTGATTTTTTTAACTTCTATAAAAACTGCTGGGTATTTGTACAAGCATATACACACATAACACTTAAACGTATTTGTGTAAACCATTTGTGTTCTTTATTTTTATTACATCTATTTTTTCTGCTACTGTAGCTTTCTTTAAATATGTTTTTCATTTGGGGACCATCAGGGAGGCTACAGGGGGCAAATTATTAAAATTAGAGATCAAGAAAAAAGCTATATTCCAAGTGAAATTTTAAAGATTGATACAGAGGGACTTATTAGTCTTGAAAAAGTGTCAATGTTTTTCTTCATGTATGAGACAATGCATAGACTGTGCCAAAGCAAAGACCTTCATTCAGATCAGTATGTCCTAAGAAAGGTTGAAGTCTTCAGATAATTGGCTGTGTAAAGGTGTAAAATTTGTGAAGGGACAGGGGGGTACCCAGGACTTGAAAACCAAGCTTTGATTGGTTGAATTTAGAGCAAGTGTTTTCTAAACAGCCAGTCAGGCGGCATTACATAGAAACAGAAGTCTTTGTAGGTGTACTGGACACTAATCTTGCATTTTAACTATTTTACTTTCCATCTGAATTTAGACACTGGTATCTACAATTAAATTTAAGCCCATAGAATTAGTGACAAGCTAAATTGTTATATGAAAATCTCTCAAACCAGCATCTTCTGTGTTGCGTATACATCCAAACACACACGTGTGTGTGGACACTCATATACACACATGCACGTACACAGGTATGCACTCGCACCTGTGTACACATGCAAACACACGTGTATGTACACACACACACATACACACAGGCGCGCACATGCACACACACATGCACAACACACACATACACACAGGTGCACACATGCACGTACACAGGCATGCACTTGCATTAATGCAAACACACATGTATGTCCACACACATACACACAGGCGTGCACATGCATGTACCCAGACATGCACTCACGTATATACACACACACACATACACATACACATAGGTGAGCAAATGCACACACACACATGCACGTACACAGGAATCCACTCACACACGTGCACACACACACACACGTACACCTACACAGGAATGCACTCACACACCTGCACACACACACACATGCACCTACACAGGTGCACTGACAGCTCACCTGGCTGTAGTCAAGCTCTCTGGGTGTGGACTCTGTGAGTGCTCGCACTAAGGCATGGAGGAGGCTGAGGGGAGGGGAGGGCGGCGAGGGCTCAGACTGCAGCGGGCTCTTTGGTTTGGAGGGCAGGCGACCTCTTCTCCCTTTCAGGTTGTCGGTCCGGACCACTGTGGAGGAGAGAGGAGAGGGGAAACACAGGTGAGCCCCAGGTCCCACTGCACTCCAATGCAGTTAGCATACAGGGTTCCTGCCTGAGGGGTCCCTCACTGTGACTAACTGTTGCGTGGAAAGTGCAAAAAGGCAATCAATCGGATGCATGCATACGGAACAGTTGAGTTTTCCCTCCTCCGGTTTGACGCGGAAGATCATCTAACAATCAAAAGGGGAAAACTTTGCCATTGGAATTGGCTGCTGCTGAAGGTCAGTTTTGTAAACATTACACAAGTGGTTGAATAAGCGTGGCACAGAAATGGCATGTGATATCTGACTGCGCTCACAGGTGCCCACTCGCTATCGAACCATGAGGCACAGCAGCTCCTGTAATTAGTGTGCTGGCTTGCTAACCGCTGCTATAGTCTCCTCACATTTTTCTAATCACTGCGGTTTTCACAATGACACAACTAGCCCGTCTGTCTTTGCTGTGGGTGGAATCTACTTTCCAATTGTGTCTGGTGGCCCAAGCTGATATATAAGATTTTATCCGCCTTTGGGTTTATATTGAATCTCAGTGATTAATCACAGGTTACCAACCGATATTCACGACATAATGTCGGACACCAAACGGATTTTGCCGTTTCTGGAAATTCCAGGTGCTGGAGGGTATTTCTTCCGTTACATATCAAACGCAGTAAGAAAAATGTGCTTGCCCTCTGATTCGTTAACAATCATGAAGAGAGCTCCGGTATAGAGGAGAGAGGCTGTCGTGACGTAGAAGCTGATTCACTGGGATCTTTAAGAAAATGCCCCTGTGATTCTCTCGGCTCACGAAGACACTGTCATCAGCAAGAACAAGAACGAGCAATTGTCAACCACTGCTTCGTAAACTTCACAGTGCTTTTATTTATTATATTCTGTGCTGTAGTGTGTTATCCCAACAATTGCTGACCAGCAGGGGGCAGAACTGTGCACTTTGGGTCTTCAAACTGCAAAGCACAGAAAAACTACACAGATTCCCGCAGTTTTCTCCCCCCCCCCCCCCCCAAGGTTGCAATCAGGTAGAGAAATATGCAAGGGGAGAAAATAATGTGCAAACTCAAAATTCGAGGAAATCCTTCAAAATCTTCAAATCTTCTTCGAAATCCTCATGCTCACCTGTAAGGCTCTGCATGGCTTGACACCTCAGTACCTGTCTGAGCTATTATCGCCCTCCTCCCCACCTCGCAACCTTCGCTCTTCTAATACTGGGCCTTCTCCTGTTATGCCCCCAAGCTCTGGAACTCTCTCCCCAAGGATATCACAGAGTCACCTCCTCGAAACTCCTCCTGCTCTTTACCCCTCTGCTCCTACCGTATTCAGTACCACCATCTACCGTCTCCTCTAAATGTGTATTCTCACCCTGCTTATTTTGTGTATTTTTTTTATTGTTGTTGCTGTCATTCTGTAAAGCGCTTTGAGAAGCCACCTTTAAAGGCGCTATATAAAATAAAGTTCATTATTATTATTATTATAAATCAAACTTCACAGATGAGCCTTCCCCGGGCTAGCCGGGAGAGCCCCTGCTGTATGGCAGCACAGAGCAGCTCTCCTGCGATCGCGTCTCTACATTAACGACTTCAGCTGGCGCAGCTCACAGCTCGCTCTGCCGTGTCTCCAGACATCAGCGCGTAATATTCAGCAAATTACACACTGCCAGCCCGGCTCTCCGGCTTGTGACAAAAAAATAGGTTCAGTCATTAATAATCCTGCTGCAAGTGATTACCGCTTTGGGAAGCTAATTACTCTGCACAGGAAATTCCACTTCCATGGGTTTAAAGGGTATCACAGTGCTAATGGCAGAGCCTTCTGACTGACCACATTTGAGCGCAAGGCAACTGGCGCTGGTGGGACCTGTCTAGCGCGGGCTGTGACAGACCAGGGCTGTGCTGCCGTATGGGAAGGGCAGCCTTGAAGAAACGCTCTGAAGCACGGCAATCAAGCGGGTTCATATCTGCCAGTCTTTCTGCAAACAACTTCCCAAGTTCCAAAGTTGCCTCTGTTAACAATGCTAAATCTCTCAGGAGCGAAGAGGATTAGTAAGGTAGCTGGATGGCTCCAGAGACGGATATACTGTATAGCTGGACAGCAAAATCTGCTCTCTAAAACTGTTTCTTATTTGGGGATCACTAGAACGAAAGATGCAGAACATTGTCCGAATATTCATTGACTAACTCAGTCCAACACATATGAATCTACATATAGATATATAGTACATTAATCTGATGCAGAGACAGTGTATTACATTCTTATTACTTTTGGGGGTGTAATGACCCATATCACTACTTAAAACAAAACCTTTTTAACAAACACAATCATGTCAAGACAAAACGTAACATGTTTTAAAGATATGCAGAGATTAAGTAATAGGTACAGCGAGGTGGTCTACGTGGGGGGAATCCCAGGTTGATGGCTCTCGAAAACAGATCAGCAAACTCTGAAAGACTGGCAGATATGCTTGACCCTTCCAAAAAATGTTTTTCACTCCCCTAGCTTTCATTCCCTCAGTTCCAAATGCGTAATGTAATGTTCTGTTAATTTTTAAACACAATTTAAACAACCAAATTGACACCATTGGTAATGTATAATATGTTTAAAGTAAGCCTAGGGGAAAAAAGGTTCAACTTTCACAAAAAAAGCTAATGCTGGATATTTTTTAATTATTTAATATTACCATTTGATCTTGAGTTTGTGAGTAAGTCTGTTAGCCAGGCCGGGAGGCGCAGCCGATACTCAATCAATAATAGACAACAACTTTAAATAAAACTCTTTGGGTTAAACGGGCAGGGACAACATCTGAGGCCTACGCCTCCTGAGGCTCGCCTGTCAATCGGCCTGGCTGGACCCTGGCGTGCGGACGGGGGGAGAACAGCCTTACCTTCCTTCACCATTCCCACACTCAGACACTTCTGAAAACGGCAGTACTGGCACCGGTTGCGTCTCCTCTTGTCCACTGGGCAGTTTTTGCTGGCTAGACAGACGTATTTGGCATTTTTCTGCACCGTCCTCTAAAGATGCAAAGGGAGGGTGAAAAAAAAAAGAAAAGTGAGGATGAGGGTGGGGGGGGTACAAGCGCGTATCTCTCCATTTTCTTTCCCCTTCCTCTGCAAGGAATTAAACAAGAAGCTGGCAGGTCAGATTTTAATTACAATGTGAAAGGCTACAGTGCCATTGGTATAATTAGATAAAATTAATTTCCTAACATGCTAGCCCGCAGGAAAAACAATTTTATTAGCGCTGGCCGCTGACAATGAGAATCAGTGTGGCGCGTGCTGAAGCTGGTCTCAGGAGACAGGCCGGGCTGCGTGATAAAATTATTTCTGAAACTACGGGGTCATCACATGATACCTCTGGGGTTTCCATATCTCGCCTTTTAATATCCCTTTGGGGATCATTTTCTACTCAGCTGCCTCCCGTGATTATTACTGACCTTATTAAAATAAAATAAAAATGATCTGGGTGCACTTCCGGTGCCACTGCTGTTCGAAGGAGAAAAATATGACAACATATAATTGAGTTCTCAACTCTGAGCAGGCAACACGACATAAGGGGTTACAGAGCTAGGGAGAACGGTGCTCCACACACTTGTGTAATTCAGGAGAGAGGGCCATTATACTCCTCACGCTCATTAATTCAATAGCTGCGTTATCACTCCAAGAATCAAGTTACACTGAAATAATAACAAGGCTTTGCATTTATACAGTGTTTTTCATCCGGAAAGATCTCCAAGACCTCACTTTCTAGGGAGGAGGTTACTTGCCTCTCCCTGCCACTGAAGGGCAAAACTTTCAGTTTCGTGCAAGAGGAGAGAAATTCATTTCACTTGGTCTGTCGAACATCGGGACGGTGGGCCAGGCCGGACCGAGGCTTCTTTTTCCGTTCAATCCAGCAAGAAAAAGCATTTTTTTGGGGAGAATGGGGACAAAAAAAAATTCCAATCCCGTGCCCGAAGTGTTAAACGAAAAACAAACCAGGCAGTATATTTGTAACAGGAGAAAGTCATATGATGAAATGAATACAACTAAAGTTCCAGATGTCTCCGAAAGGTGAAAAGAATTTCGGAACGGAAGGGATAAAGCTAGCCAGAGGAGTTGCTTTTGTGATGCTTTACAAATCTGGAAAAGCTTCCCTCATGGAATTGTATGAACTATAAAATGCATGGCTGAAAGGATACATTTGGTTGTTTTTTTTTCTTATTTCTTACACGTCAGAAATAAAAAGGCTCTGGTGTGAGGCTGTGCAATTCGGCAGTGAAAAGTAAGACTGTCTGCAACTGTACTGTAATGCCATTAATCTTTATTTATTTCGTTCGAGGAGCGAGGACCTCACCATTTACAGCAGGGGGCCTGACCATGACCAATAACTAGCCACAGGGTTATCGAGCACAAAGGCAGCTCTTCACAATGAGCGAGTGAAGTCTCCGTTCATTAGGAGAAAGCTACGGCAACATTTTCTCTTCAAGGGTTTTTATGAAGCCTGAATGTCTTGCCCTCCTCAGAAACAGGGCTTAACACTTTCAAATGCCTCTCGTAAACAATTCCTTAACTCATAGAGCTTATAGAAAAATATGAGTGTTCTGAACAAACCCATTTCTTCTTAGGATTTGAGAAGTTTGAAAATAAATTGAAATACCATTTCATCCCATAAATTGAATTAAATTAAATTAAATTTAATTCTTAAATTTGCAAACTGACACGACTTTTACGACGTCTTGAAAAATACAGCTCACTGATTTCACGATGATCGAATGTCAACCTATATTTTTGAAAATGTTAATTTATTTCAGTGTTTTTTACATCCACTGCGTGTTTCCCCCTGGCTTTTATTGTACATTACAGCACGTATTAGAAATAATCCCATGTTTTTTAAAGAGTCAGTGAAAGGCCATGAGTGGCCAAGTTAAAATTAGTAAGATCATTCAGCAATGATTTGGGATTTTCATGTCCAACTCCAAGTTGTCAAAGAGAAGATACTGCAGTAGGTTTCCATTTGACATCAATCCAGAATCTGCACATTCCAAAAGCTGAAATTCCAGAAGGTTTGGTGTGAGTGAAATCTCATATGAAAACTCCTAATTGCACACAAGGTTATTGTAGTGTATAACACCTGCTGAAATATCAAATTATAATAATAATTATATTGACTAAATCTATAAAAGAAAGGAATCAACAAAAAGAGAAGCATAGGCTAATTTCATGTGGAAATTTAAACAGGAAAAAATTGTGCTAACTGCAAGTTAACATTATAACGTTCGGACTGTTACTAATTCTTATGGAATAAAAATAGTTTGAGTGTGTAACTGCTTCAGCGTGTGTTGAAAAGGAACGAGAAAATATTAATTCCCAGCTGAAAAGAAGAAACACCACATTTCAGTACGCCAGAAGAAGCCTCTATAGCTGAAAATGTTTTTTTTCTTTTTCCGACTTTTCAGCCTGTAATCAACCTTTACTTGTAATACAAATTATCTCCAAGTATGACTCTTTTTCCAACAAAAACCCATATTGGATTATTGGATCATGCTGTGCATCTTTAATGACTGATTTCATCATTTAAAAATGCTACAAAGAATAAAGACTCCTCAAGATTTTTCTTAGAAGTACTTATACAGTAAGTACTTACAAGTAATAATAAAGGGGTATTAATAAAATAATATGTGCTAATATATTTATATCATCTTTAATAATCATTATAAAAAATAACATATTCTCCATTTATCTTTTGATCAACTTTATCATAAAGTCACTAAAAACATGTTTGTATGTTTAAAGATTAAAGATTTTGGGTTTGTATATTTTATTCAAGTATAATTTAAAATGTTTTGTATATGTTATAAATATGTAAAAAAATTGGTAAAATATGTAATATGTAAAAACTACTCAAAGAGAAACATTTTGAACAAACTAAAACTGCTGTTATTCATATATAATAAATACCACTACAGCCTAACAATATTAAACATCTCAGGAGGCAAGCTCATGAAATGCATGTCTTAACACAGAAATTGGATTGCAAGTATTTTTTGTTTAAACGTGTTATAATGTACTTCTTGTGTTCTCATCTCAAGAATAAAAAGTATTTCAAAATTAATCTTTTTAAAAAAATTGGATCTTTCAATTGTTAAATTTTTAATTTCAGTATCAGATATTTTTTCTTAATATTAGGTACATGTAGCATGTACCGTGTAGTGCTTCATGCTTCTATAAGGAATGAAGGCAATAGCACCACAACGGAAATCACAAATGGACAATATATTTTAAATGTATTTGTAAAATAACACAGCAGCAGTAGTAGGTGTGGAGCAGGACTCACACAGCAACTGGAAGGTTACTCTCATACATAGGGCACAGCTGTCGTCCCTTTGACCAAAGAACTTTACTCAAACTGAATTGTTCGCAAAATACCCAGTACAAATGTAAATCACTCAGGATGAATTAATATTCCCCCTAGCAACTCTGATGTCTTTCTTTGTTGGCCTCTATGCTAAAGCACAGGCCAGAGATGCCCTATAAATATATAAATCTGTGTATTTGTTTGAGAATTCTGTTATTGCCTCAGTTGATCCCCTAGTACGAACAACCTCCCAGAACAAAAAACCTTTTCTATAGAAAGATTTGTGGAATACGGAACATCTCTGTGGACGTGGAAGGGATTTGCATCAGGAGGTTCACACTGGAAAGATCCTAGTCTCTTCTTCGGCAGTGCTGTTCCATCATCTATCAAAATCAAATATCAGTTCTGTGTTTGGACAGGACTAAAAATGATCGATAAGTCAAAGAAGCCTCCGTTTATGATACCCTGCCTACGCGTGAGTATTTTAATTAGGGCAGTCGGATTGCTGTACTTCGAGGAGGCTGAATTAATTATTCTTCATGCCCTGCACTTTGCTGATCTGATTGTTTTAATGACGGGGGCTGGGATGGCGAGGGTCTCTGCCCTGCAGTCAGGCAGGCTGCTCGTTCACGAGCGTCTTCCCCTCCTCTGCTGCCGCGGCGCGCGGAGGAGACCCTGGCCGCCACAGGCCGTGAACGGGCATGGATGCGGGCGGCCAGCAGGCAGCGAGGAGAAACCGTGTGCTACAGGGACAGCTTGGCCCTCTGTTGGCACCGTTTAAAAAAACACCAGGCCCCAGCAGGCAGACCCCCCTCTCGGTGGTTTCGAACCTCTGAGCCTCGGAACCCAGTTGCATCGGTTGAATGGCATTCGTGGGTGAATACCTGTACATCCACCGAGCAATCGAAGTCTCCTGGGCAAATCTCTATCTTTACATACGTGGGCTTGCCCAGAAAGCAACGCACAACCTTTTTTTCTTCTGACTCCAATGACTGACTAATTGTTATGAAGACTGTCGGTTACAACTTAGCAACAGGAAGTGGGAAAGTTAAATCCTACGCTGAAGCCTCATTGCTTTCCTGATTTCTTGAAAAAGAAAGGCATATGAATTTGTGGGCAATATGTAGCAAGAGACAAGAATACACACTGAAATAGCACAGAATGTATAGGTGGGTCCTTTGTGTTAACTCGGTATTTTAGCAGGAGGAGTAATATGGCTGTAATACAAAATACTATATGATAATATTATTATGGAAGTAATAGGACTGAACATCCTATGTGATCTACCCATCCATTTTCTAACTGCTTTATCCAATTCAGGGTCACGGGGGAGCTGGAGCCTATCCCAGCAAGCAATGGGCACAAGGCAGGATTCACCCTGAATGGCACGCCAGAAAAATTATATTAATGCTTCGGATAAATCTTTCTTTTTAAAAAAGAAATCCACGTCATTTATATATAGAGAGAGATTTTGCATGGAAAATGTAACTAGATTAAAATTTCTGACCACATTTTGAGGGTATTCAACCGTATCAAGTAGACACAGGTTTTTGCATTAATTGAATAATAACTAAATGATCAGTGGAGTTACAGAGTTTTAAAAATGATCTCTAGGAGGTCAGTTCACCTTCTTAAAAGCCCTTCACTTTAAAGTTCTCTAGAACAGAAAAACTGCAGTTCTGCTCACACAAATGTGAACTATGTGTTACACCCAGTTGTTGTCCATGGTTTCGACAAACCAACAGTGGCTTTTAAAATGCAAAATGCGCTAACCCCTGTAAAGCTATTTAGAACTGAACTTTTTTTAACACAGACTGCTTCCAATGTTCACTTTACAACAAATATTTCAGGAGCAGGTCCCAAACATTTCAACTTGAATTACCAACAAAGCTGTTTTTTTTACTGACTGCAGATGACAAATCTTGACTGTGGCAACGCTGTAATGCCATACTGCTTCAGTTTGTGTCTTCACTATTACAGCAGCCGGCTCTGTGACGTGTGGCACATGTTTCTGTTCATGTTGGCAGCTCTGCCCTAGGAGTTTTTTTTCTGTATACTTATAAAGAGCTACAGCTTGTGTGTTTTTTTTTAAGTGCACATTGTATTCACACTGTAACCCAAATCTAATCCGGCCCTGTCGCGCCGCAGCTGTCATTACCACGGTGACAGAGGGCTGTCCAGCTGCTGTTGCTGCTTCCCCATTGAGCCAGAGAGCTGTCAATCAGAGCAATTGCTCTATGACCCCTGTGGGGATTTCCCTGTGTCTGTCAGACACAGTGAAAAACTGCATTATATTCTAGCCGTGACAGGCACATTACAGCTTTTTTGAATTAGGGGGAATATGTTGGCAAGTACATGCTTGGAAAAGCACTTTGGCACAGTATTTATTTTTTTGTTTTGAGGGAGATCAAAAACGTCACTGCAAAACTAGCATTCACCGACTGAAGGATATTGTATTTCTGAAATGTTCGGTGACAGCGCACTATCTGCAATGCTGCCTGAAAGCACACACTGACATACCATCCCACTCTAACTGATAAACCAAGACCATTGTACCAAAGCATGCGAAAACGTTCACAAATATGCAGAAAGTGCGGTTTATTAAATACTTGCTAAGGCAAGCAAACTAGAGAATCGCAGGTCTCCAGGCACATTCATTTGAATCTCTTCCGGTGTTACAGAAATTTTGGTGGAACTGTTTTGCTATGCACCCCCTGTTACACCAAAAGGCAGCTGGAGGAATGACTTTTAACCACTCTATATGCTCAGCTTCTCCCTGTTCATATCAACAGACTGAGCCCACCTCTTGTCAGCTGGGTAGAGCTCTAGGGGAATGTTGAGCAAATCAAAAGTCAATGCTGAGCACCTAGACAGGTGAGGTCTGCAACTCGCTCCAGTCAGATAGGTGAAGCCTCTGGTGTAAGATCTGAACGAGCGTCACGGCAATAAAACAACCCCTCTCTGACTAACACGCTGGGCTTCACGGCCTCACATATGAACTGTAAATAAAGCAGAAGTCGGGTGGCGCACAAAGACACCCAGCCCCTCTCCTGCGAACTGTTTACTCTCATTGAGCCGCACCTATCGGCGCTGCAGTAAAAGGACTGAATTATCCTTTCATCTGCGGAGGAGCTGATTATCAGCAGCGGGCTGGTGGTGGTGATGGCCCGGGGGCGGGTGCTGAGCCCCCCCCCCCCCCCCCAGGAGCGAGCAGAAGCAAGCCGGATAACCCACACAGAGCAGACTCATGACAGGGAACATGTGCTAATGGGTGAGGCTTAAATTAAAAGCCTAGCAGGGATCAGCCCCCAGACCCCCCCCCCTACGGCCACCTCAGTGGCTATCAGAAGCTCGCTGCTCTGCCAGCTGAATGTCTCAAAGCCTCCTCCTAATTAAAAGTTCTCCGGCATTTTTTTTTTTTCCAGGAAGGAAGTGGGTCAATTTTAATTGGCTCTCTGTCCACTGTTAGGGTTAATGTTAGGCTCATTAGGAGAGACGATTTGTTATCTTCCAATCCCTGCCATTTATTTTATCGGTTTCAATTTGCCTAATTGAGATATGAATTGAATTTGTTTATTGTTACTGATTTTATCTGATTTTCGAACTATATACATATAACATTAAGGAATTGACCCCCCTCTTTTTTCTGAAATTCAATGCTGAAATTCATTTAGTCACTATAAGCTGTGTTTGTGAAGTCCTGGGCATTACAGCACAGTTTACGTCTATTTTTTTTTCCCGAGGTCTGCAGAGCGCCCTCCGTTTCAAAGCTTGAAGAAAGATTTATCTAAATTTAATTATATGAAGATTTCCACGCACTTGCAGTTTGCACAGTACTCAAATATGTGTTATTTTAAGCCACGTTTCCAGTGAACAAAACATAAGAACAATTACAAACGAAAGGAGGTTATGCGGCCCATCTAGTGTGATGCCAGTAGAGTCTGTGGCTTAAAAGACATTTTCATGAACAATAGCTTTTGAACACAGTTCAAACAGTAAGAAGTATGGATTTGATTAAAAGACGGACTCGGTGACTTTAAACTTTACAGGCAACCCAAACATGTAGTGGCTTAGACAATGTAGCCTGCAGGACCTGATAGAGGCCTGCTATTGAAAGGTTTAGTGCCAGGATGTGCTTCTCTAACTCTTATTAAGAGAACCGAATATACAAAATATGTAACAGAAGCCGTTACAAAATGCATCTCCCGAGGTTAAAATTATGGGGAAAAAAAATGTTTTTGCAAACTACAGGCTCTCTCTGATCAAGCGATTAGATCAAAGTTCATTGCACATCTTTCATTTCTGAACAGTAATTGTACACAGATATTGGAAAAAAAACCAACTAATACAAATTCTGATTACATTTTGCACAGCGTCTGATTTCCCCCAATGTCTTGCACTCCTACTCAACTCCCCATCTAACCTACTTCCTGTTATTGATCAAATTACTGCAGAGCACCCCAGCTCCACTTCCTCAGCTCTGTCTGGTTTAGGAAAGGATTCCTTTACAAACCGTCCAGGGGGCAGGACTGAATCCTGTAATGAACAAAATACAAATTATTTTGCCCGAACCAGAAATGCTTTAAATGTGTTACAAAACATATACAGACAACACAAGGATTTAGAACTAAGCAGAGGAGCTCTGTAGGTATTTTGCTGCAGGCCTAAGTGATTCATTAGAGTAGTTCTACAACATGTGGATCTGATACAAGACCCTGGATCTACATACATACAAAAATGATTCCTTGTGAGACGGCAACCATACAGTGAGTACCATAAGACAAATTTAGTGTACATGTCAAAGATGGAACATGTGCTTAGTTTCTTTTTCATTCATATAAGCCGCGGCATTAATTAGTAAACAATGATTTTTGCACAGTTAAATGATTCTGGGGTTAAACCACGCTTTTTCGTTCGCAATCTCTGCCATTGTTTGTGAAAACACTGACAGATGTTGAAGTGTTGACGACTGGTGTCGACAGCACAGCAAATTACGTTAATGGGCAGCCATGCCCGAGGCCCAGCGGGCCCTGATTTTATTAATTACTAAATAAAGACAAATTGTAAAACTAATTGAAAAAGACTAATTTATTTGGCAAGACCATGGGCATTATTCAATTATCCTCATCCTCCTTTTTTCCCCACATACAAAAGAGGTTTGAGGAAATTATACGTCCCCGCTACCAAATAAGGGAAATTAAAAAATGTGATGTGGATTTCTGGACGGTTTTATTCAGATTCTCTTCCTTCATTATATCAATGTTGATTTCAAAGTGAATTCCCAAATTAAATTGGGACATTTTTAATTCTTTAAAATAAAAGAATGTAATTCAGATACTTTTAGATAACACTGTCTCAGCTTTTTAAAAGAGACTTTGCATTTAGTCTTTTTTGTCTTCGTTTTGTCTGTTTTGCTTTAGATCTTTTGCAAAACATATTCTTTAAAGAAAATGCCTGAGCCCCTACAGAATATGTCCAATCGCTCTAACATGGTCTCTTTATGCTGCTCAGTCTAGCAATGGAACTGTTGTTTCAGTTGAGCTCAACAGAGTTTTTTCAGCCACCCTACACACACAGAAATTACATCTGAAGTTTTTTAAAATCTGCAGAAATATTTCCAGTGCATTTACTGTACTTCACATGACTAAAAACGATAGTTTCTGGTTTCTTTCAAAAACAAATCACAGACAATGTAATTCAAAATCACAGCTGTTCAAAGATCATTTTCAGATGAACGTGTTTCTGAAAACTGCAATTCTGGGCGCACCGATTCTGTGGAAAGTACATGAGGGACACTCTGTGGAGCACCATTTTAGTAGCTAACACAGAACTGTTTGCACGAGTGTTGGTTTATGCAACGAAATTCCCCACAAAAAAATAATGAGCCCATTTTCGACACACCCTGACAGTGCTGTCTACGTCATGAAGACAAGATGAAAATGTACTGGCTGAAACAGCTAGTGTCCTGACTATAACCTTACCAGCCTGAATCTTCAGCAATTACAACACTGAGCTTTTTTGTCAATTTACCCCTAAGAATGTTACTGTGAAGATAAAAGCTTCCCGTAACACTCACAAATTTTTCTCTGATTGACAAATTCTTATTTTTGAAAAATATATACAGAACAAAGTAGTCAGATTTTGTGTTGCTGTACTTAATCTGAAGTAACCCTCCATACATTTGCATGGAGTTAAACTGTTTTAAGGGAAGAAAGAGGCAGACAGACACATTGCTGAAGAGCAACAATCGAGCATCTCTCTTATGGGCATCTAACAATTCAGCGTTCAGTAACGAAAGGCACAGTAATTCTGCATGACTGCATCTCACGCTTGAGCACAACATCAAAACTGGTTTGTCCATGATGACATCAACATTATTCAGCAATCCTCATCCCTACGGCAGCAATTAAAAGTGATCAAATGAGCCTACACAAACTACCTGTTGGTCAAAATAATCAACTCTGACAAGCATCTGTGTCCCGTGTAAGAAATCAGACCATTAAAAGAAATCAGACCAGCACAGAGAGGATATTTCACTTTTCTCACTCAGTAAGGATAAGACGAAATGGAACAACCTGTGCAATTACCGTGGCAACCACTTGTAGCAAAATCCCAGAGTTCCAATTCATGATGATCAGTGAGAGCACTTGATGCATTTCTGTGAGAGAGAGAGAGACTGTCTGGGCTCCTTCTGCGGTGTCGACTCAGGGTTCCAACTGGGCTCTTAGCTACTTAATTACTCCGCTATTACACTAGAAACGTTGCATCTTAATTGGATTACTGCCATGGCTAAAACATACTGCTGAATTGTTTAGACTTTCGATGGAAAGCACAAATTTCTGAACTGTATGTCATGTTAGAAAGCCCAAACTGCTTCATAATAAAGAGTAAACAAACACACAAATCCTCACTCATTTAACAGTGGCTTTGTCATGGGAACAGTACACACTGCAGAGCCTGGCGGCATGATCAACACACACACCTGCAGCTGTACAATACTTGCAGCTTGACTGTGGGAAACACGCACATATCTACTGCCTTTGAGTCCACATGTGAGATCCAGCTCCTGTTCAGGCTGCCAACAGGAGCAACACTAGGGGAACTGCAGTCACAATCGGCTTTTAAATCTTTTTGATCAGCTCTTAAATCTCACTAACAGTATAAATTCATTGACGTGCTAGAACCTTTTTACAAATTTCGACATAAATACAAAATCGGGAACTTTGTGAAAGTCGCCATGTTGTGGCAAACCTGCATTCGAGTTCCCACGAATTGCAACGTGATGCCACCCTTCCTGCTCACTAGTCACCATAACGACTAATGGGATGTGACGTATAAGTACGGGTTGGGCAGCAGACATTTCACCGCAGAAAGGGTCCAACGTGATCTGCATGCAGAGTTAACAAGAAAGTTGTATTTGTCGGCTCAGACCGTCTCAAAATCGAAAGCAATATTTCTATTGGATTCAAAGAGATGTCTTCACAAGCCTGCTTGTTTACAATGTCGTAGGGCCGCAACACATCACCGGAGGTTTCGTTGCCTCGTTCTGAATCGCAGAACATGGCACTGCGCATTCCTGGAAATTTCGCCCGTTTGGTGATGTAAATTGGAAGTTTTACGCGTTACTGCATAAGTGCTACTTTTATTGCGGTTTGAAATGCACTCTTCAATGCTGATTCTTACCAACCCTGAAATACCCTGAAATACCAAAACAGTGGCACCACCAGAGCCTTGCGTTGGGACAGCCAAACACCGTCCCGCTGATCTAGGAAATCGACAAGCGCGGACCGTTCCAATTTTTCGCTGACACCTAAAAAACCCGCGCCTCAGTGCTGCAGGCCTGGCTTGGGCCCCTCGCGAGAGAAGCTGGCGAAAGTGGAGGGGGAGACGGCACCTCCGTTACCTTGAAGAATCCTTTGCATCCCTCGCAGGTCCGGACGCCATAGTGCTGGCAGGCGGCGTTGTCTCCGCAGACAGCGCAGGTGCCCTCCCCCGAGGAGGGGACGGTGCGGCCCGGCGGGGAGGGCAAGCTGCCCTCCCCCAGCAGCGGGGGACCCTGGCCCATGGCCAGGGGCGAGAAGTGCAGGCTGCTGGGCTTGCTCAGGTGGAGCGGGTACAAGTGAGCCTCCAGGCCCGGCTGCTGCGGATGCGCCGAGGCGGAGGAGGGGGCGGAGGACGACGGCGACCTCTCGGGCCGCAGGGGCAGGCCCAGGCCCGGCTCGTAGCACATGCGGTCCCCGGCGCCGCCGTGGGGCGGGGACTGCTTGAAGAAGAGGGGGAAGCGAGGGCTGGATTTCAGGGGGCCGGAATCCATCAGGCTGCTGGAGCCCATGCAGGTCTGGGGCACCGGGGGCAGGCTGTGGGGGTCGTCCCAGATGGAGGAGGCCCCCGGCTGGACCGGGAATCCTGGCGTGGTGGGGGTGGAGGGGGGCGACTGCTTGAAGTACATGGAGGTGCTGGGAATGGCGTCCTCGGACTGGGGAAGGGGCAAGGGCGGCGGGGGCGGGTAGGGAGCCTCCTCCTCTTTAATGACCGGTCTTTGGGTGGAGTGCATTTGGTACAGGCAGGAGGGCTTGAGCTCGTAGCTCGGGTAGTTGTCCATGAAGGTGCTGAAGCTCGGCAGGGAGGTGGTGGCGGCAGCAGCTGAGATTTCGGTGCCTCCCAGATCCATGCCCAGCTTGGTGTAGTCCGGGTTCATGACGTCAGAGCTGTAGTCCCCGGGGTAGGCATAGGTCTGTGTGGCATAGCTGGAGCCAGGTGGGGAGGGGCCATACTGGGCCTGCACACAGGGCATATCTGAAAGGCAACCCAGAAGAAGAGCACATTAATGCATCTTTAGAGTGCAGGATTTTAATCGCTGTTGCTTTTGATCTATTTACAGGAATGACACCTAATCCAAGACAGGCGTAAGTCCCCCTGGTTTCAGGAAAGATCATTTAAACAGCTGCCCAGTCCCTGACCGCAATACATAATGACGCAGTATTTTTTTTCTTCAATGAAAATACTTTGGCTGAGTTAGTATTAGTTGCGGTGAGGATTTCCCTTTAAGAAAGGGGACACCCATAAGGTCTGAGATTTAGAGTGAAATTACAGTGGGGGTATTGTGGCCAAAGGAGTCAGGTGAGCCATCCAGTTCAGCCCCAATCCTCTGGGAAAAAGTTTCCCGGGGGGGAGAAAGACAGAGAGCCTGTCCCTTCGAACCCAAGCCCCCGAAAACGGCAGCCACGCGTTCATCTGGAGAAGGGCAACAAGCCTCAAGGACTTTCGTGATTATGTGCAAACAGAAAAAGAAAAAAAACCCCACACACCAGTGCTGAGAGAGATAAAGCAGGAAACACAGAATGGCAAGCAAAATCAAATGCTAATATCCAAATCTCACGAAGGAGCACAATGACAAACGCTGCTAGGAAAACTTCAAAAAATGACTTTCCTCATGCAAAATATATACTAAATTACACAAAAAAAAACAACGTGACCAATTGGGCACCCAGGGTGCACTACTCTGCTGTTTTTGAAATACTCGGCAGCCTGCTGACACCCAAGCAGGGTTTTGCTAATGAAAGAAAGCCAGTTCTGCACAAAACTCCATCTTGCACAGACTGCAGATAACGATATCCACCAGCGCATGCTAATGCCTTTGCTGTCAATATAAAGTTTCAGGGTACATGAAGCACAACAAACACCCCCCCCCCCCCTCCAGATAAAATCCAAACCTGGTTGAGACTTCCTTTAAAGCTCTGTTCCGCATTTGCGAAAGGCAAAAGAGGTTTGGATGCGTCCTGCCAGAGCACTTGAAAACTATCGGCTTCCCCTGATTACTCGACACAGATGTTGCATCAAGCTGTCTGAATGTTGCTAGGCATCAGTTATGCACGGTCTGTATGATCGCAATCTACATTACTTCTGCATTTCTCGGGAATGCCACCTCCAAGCACTGTGTTACAGTACGTGCCAGGATGCACAACAGAATGAGAAGACGGATCTTTGCTAAGCTTTTTTTTTTTTCCCCCCGAGACTGTCCTCATAACAAACCCAGTCCAGTCAGAGTGTATCACCTACAGAAGCAGATGGCTACGGTTTAATATGCATGGGCAAGCTGGTGCAAAGCAAAAATAAAAACAAGTAAAAGTATGTACAAAAGACCAGTTTAAAGGCAGTTACATGGTCAAAAAACAAACAGATATATGAAGAAGCAGAGAAACTTACAGACAGTGAAGCATTAGGCTGTGCCAAGGGAGAGAGAAGCTCTCAGTTAAAAATAATGCGGGTGCACAGCTCTACTGTGCAACAGCAGAGAGGACAGACATTGAGGAGGGCGAACCCACAGAGCCTCATTAGTTATACTCAATCCTCCGGGGCTGACCAGACTCTTATTCTTACCACGAACAAATTAGCCATTTATCCCCATGAAGGCCCGCGACACACAAGGCACGCAAAAGCATAAAAAACTGGAATCCTCAGATGGGTTGAAGACCTGGTACGGCAGAAGCCAACGCAGCCAAACTTTGTTTTCAAAAACGCCTTGTATGTTGTTGTTTTTTTCCTGTTCCCAATCCTATCGTTTCTGGGCTGGTTCCGAGAGGCATTAAAAACCCAAGAAAGGCTCCGGGTTTCAAAACTCGTCCGTGCCTCACAGTACATTTTAAATGAGGAAATTAGAAATGGCCAGAGGATCTTTCAGGAAATGGGTTTCCAACAAAAATGCTACCCTGCGGACGATGACAAATTCACCATGAGAAAGCATTAATGATGAATTGGGAAGAGGAAAAAAAATGTGTTTGTTGCACAAAAGCACATGCAGTTTTGCATAAAGGTAAGACTGAAATTAGATGGCTCTGACAGTTCTGGTATTTGATGATGAAGACACTTTCGCTTCTAAATGAAGAGGCCAAGTCTGGAATATTTTTAGAAGGAAGGCAACTAAAACAGGTGACCAACAAACTTTACACGGAAAACATTGAAGTGTTATTCCTGTAATATTTGCCTTGGAGCTCTATTTCTACAAATAAACTGGTTGTAATTTTAGTCTGTTTAACATTCAAGCTCATGACAAATTAGCAAGCAAAACAGTTATTGGCATCTATTTTTCTAAGTGCAGTAAAGTAACAGAACATGTTTTACAATACAAATCTAAATATACTTTACAAATGCTTAGAAGATGTTACAGAAGAATTTAGGCTTTAGTCGTGTGTTTAAAGGTTCACATTCGGTGATTTTCAAAATAATAATAATGTTTATTTACCTGATACTTTTACCTGAGCATAAGGTTACTTTAAATTATATCTGAATAAAAAAGGTAGAAACACTGGACATTGGTCTCCCAATATCAAAACTTAAAAAATATAAAAAACGATCTGTTTTTTAGGGATAAAAAACATACTGCTAGAATTGACATGAGTTGGATGTTTTAAAATGAAAAAAGTGAATTCTCTTTAAAGGAAAACTGTTACAATAATTTCACTGTTGACCCTTCACATTTTTAGAAATGTGTTATCATATTATGTACAACAAATAGATAAGTGAAGATCAAAAGAAAATATGTCTGGGAAAAGAGGGAAAATATTTTACACTGATATTTAAAGGGAGTATGCATATGAACTACTTTGTATGCAACTTTTCTTTATAAACAAAATTCTATTCATAATTTAAAAATAAATATTAAGTTATAATTTCTGGTGCTGATTTTTTTTTTTAGATACTAACCTTTTATGAATTGAAATATTGTGTAACGTCTAGACATAGTATTGTCTTGGACTACAATACTATAACTTGGGTTATCTTTAAGGTCACATCAAAAAGCTTAATTTAAAAAGTTTGAGGGCAATAAGCCTTTCTCCATATCACGGGTGTTGCATAACACAATTATCTGCAATGTGGTGTTAGCTGTTTAGATTAAAGAGGGGAAAAACGTGGTCGTGTGATGTGTGTGTGTTTACTTCTCCTATTGTACTTATAATAGGAGGCAGAGACCGGCGTAATCACTTCTGCTTGCAGGCTTACAGAAGTCATGATGTTTGCTCTCTAGAAGGGAACTGTCAACAAAGAAAAGGTCCCATTGACGTTTTTTTCTTCAACAGCTTTTTCCTCTGGTGTCTTCGTAATCACTAATATTCCGGTACGTAATGTTTGTTTAGTAAAATCAAGAGACTGTATCAATTATGTACGGCTCCTGCGCCGGCTGTCCTCAGGCGACTCTCGCGCTGCACAAGCCGGACTACGCGCGCACACACACCCACTGTGTACGCTCACAGGAAAGGAGAGAAGTTTCCAAGTGCGACAAACTTCGCAGCTACTTTCTCCCCAAGACATCCATTGTTAGGCTTTTAAAAAACCCGAATGACGCTCAGACTCCACATCATTTGTTCCCTAAATGTTGCGGTTTCGTCTGACGACAAACTCTCTTTAATTTCAAATGCTGTTTTTTTTTTGCTCTCTCTCTTCTCTCTCTCTCACTTTCTCTGCGTTTGGTATTCCGCAAGACAATTGGAGATAATTTACTGATCTTTTTCAAAATATTTATTTCCCCTTAGACAGCAGAACGAATAATAATGAGAAATTTTGTTTTCTAAAGCACCCTTAAATCCAGCCATCTCAAACCAATAGAAAATCGTTTAGGAAGAAATGTTACATTATATTCTTTTAATAAGACGTTTCATTTTTTTGTTAGGTATTGCTTTGACAGGTTAGTAAACTGGTGTTCTCTGTTAGATTAAATACTGAAATGCCAACAGTGTTATGATAATGTTGGTGTTGGTTGTGTAAATAGTAGTGTTCGGACATTTGGATGTATTTTTATATTAATGTTATATTATTATGTCAAAACAATGATGTACTTGGGAGAACTACACTGAACATAAAACACTACATTCTTTTCTGTAAACATATATCTTTGGAAAGTTTAATTGATATGAAAACATTATTTCCTAATTTTAATTATTTAGCACAGTCTTTAATAATACAATCATACTTCCCTTAACATGTAAGAGTAAATATTTAACATTGTACCATTCAATACTCTGTCCTTTTAAATATTTAAATTAGATGTCTCTGCTTTACAGTTTCACCCCAGCACCAAGCTCTGAAATACTAACTTAAATATGAAGTCTATACTGTTTTAGTAGGACGATAGTTGCTGTGTTAATGTATTATAAGAATTGCACTGTAAACAGGATATAAGTAGTGAAAATAAAGCAGTGGATGATGGCTGGAACCATATTTTCACTCTAAATGTAGCCATCCTGTATCCTATAGTGTCTCCAAAACGTGACAGGTTTTTATCATCCATTACTGAAGTTTTTTTAAATACAAGCAAAATACCTGATACTCTATTCTACATTTCCAAACAGAAACTGAATTTATTTGGGGTGTTTTCACGTACAGAATATACACAATACTTTAAACTACTTTACATGAACCAAGCCCCTGAAGAACATACTGTATTTAGACACTCATCGTTCAAACAAAAAATAAGGCTACAGAGCTTCGAAATACCTTATGAGTCAAACTTTCTTATAGGAAACTCACGACACAGCACGGCCCCCTTCCTCAGCCCTCCCCCCACGATCACACTGGAAAGGGTGGGTAGGAGAAATTAAGAGTTGATGACTTCACTGCGTGGTTGCGCTGTGTGCATCTACGCAACTGACCAGCACTTCCTTCCACACAGGAAACACTCGCTGAGGAACTTCATTCATAAGTTCAGTTTTCGCCCAAATTGTCCTTTTTCTCCTCTCTTTTCTGAGCAAATTCAACTGTCTCGTTCAAGACCGTGAAAAGAAAGGGGAGGTCTGTTTGTTTTCAAAAGAACGATTTTAAATCAAATTATTCAAAGTATGGACCGGTGTATTCTACCTTCAAACCTGTGCTGGAGCTGTGATGTAGGTGTCACTGCCTCCAGCTTGTTCTTTCCACTGGAGCACTGTGATGTCACCGACTGTGGACTGTCACAGCCCCGGCACAGGAAAAGATACGAGCAGCTAGAATTCCCCTATGGCTTTTCGTCGGATACTGCACTTGATAACTGAACAGCCTGAGCTTCACCAATTTTATCACCTTACCACAGTCTCCAGGGGTTGTTTCTGACATTTAGGAGAGAAAAAAAAAACAACTAAAAGACCTCAGAACGATTTTTTACTGCCTTCAAAAAAAAAAATCTAAATCGAAAAAAAAACACACTAGCTACAGTTTAAATTGGTATGTGATTTCTCCTACAACTTTTATATATCTATTATATTTACAGTTGGCTGTGATTATCGCCAACATACAGAGTTGAGAAAGATTCAGTTTACGCTATTTTTAGTTCAAATATAGCACGCTGTATAACTAAACATTACTTTTTTTTTGGAAGATTTGTATTCAGTTGTATTCAGTTATTCAGCTTCCCATATTGCTGCACGGATATGTCACTGGAGAGCTGTGGCGGCAGAGCGTGTCAGCGGTCTTTTCTGTGCTTGTGCCTCACGGTGACAGAGCTTGTACATGATATTTCAACACAAATGATGTCAAACTCACTGGCTTCCATCTTGCCCGTCATCCCTAGTGACCCCATTCAAGCTGCTTTCAAACCAGACAAGAGAAACCGGGAAGTCCCTAATACCCCTATCTCTCAGCCGTCCCTGAAGAGAGTTTACTTTCTGATCAGTTTGTATTTAAAAAAAAAAACTGGAACATAAGAAAATCCTCCCTTCATAAAGCTTAATATCTGACCCTACAGAAATGCCACTGCACTGATGCATACTGTATAAGTAATTACTACAAATACAGCATCCGGCTTCAGAGGAGAAGTTGGTCAGGGCCAACAGCATATGAAACTCCTTCGTCTGGGGTAGGGGGAGGTATTCATGACCCACCCTGAATTTGTGATAGGCACCAAACTTAATTTTCTTTTGTTGAAGACAGAACAATGATCTAATTTAGGCATTGTGGCACCTTTTCTGACTACAAAAGGTACTGTATGCTAAGAGACATAAAATAAAGATGAATTTGCCCTTATTAATTCACTTCCTACGAAGAGTCTGCCAATCAATGAAAGAGAGTGCACAGACGATCAGGTTAAAACAGAACTAAAGCAAACACAGACACCCCCATAAAAAAGTCATGTTTTAGTCACAAGCTTCACAGTGGTTAAGGGACACAGGGAAGGGAACTGATAATTAAAACAGTCTCTGACCTCGAGGTGTGCATTTTAGGTGGATAAAATGCAGCCGTTCCAATAACTGTGCACGCTTGCTCATAGTCAGAATGCCATTGATCTAACAAACAAAAGATGGATTGCAAAAATAAATATATAAAGAAAGACTTAGTCAAATTAGTCAAATAATGTTATGGGAAAAAAACGAACGAATTACAAAATAAGGCGGGAAATTATGCAGACGCAAGCACGCAAACAGACACCTGCAATTGTTTGCTAAGCTGATACACTGTTACACTGTGCGGTGCACGTCCAATGATTAGACGCAAGCGCAGATTGGGTTAAGACCCTGATGTCTAAAATTGTACATATAAATAAGTTTATATATTTTTTTCTTTAAAAAAGGCAAAATATTGCTGCTGCGGCCTATGGAACAGCCGCACCCTGTGCCGAGGCGCTCGGGTCAAATGCCCTGAAGCGATTCGGCGAAAGTGTGACACGGCACCCCGTCGTGCCCAGTCAGGCAGACTTGACATTTTCAAAATCGTCTGTCACACTTCCTCCCTCTCCACCTTATTAAAATTGTCATTTGTGAAATCAAGCTTCGTGCATACTACATTCTTTGTTGGAATGGAATTTATCATCAATATTATCACTCCTGTTTTAAAAGCTGTACTGGCTATTGTGCACTAATTCAATTTAAAAAAATGCCTTTATTTCGTCTTCATCTCTTTTAAAGATGAGGTTTATTGACATAAAAGCCCCACCCCACTCCACTCCCTACACGATACACACTCGGGAGTCATTAAATGTATGCTTGCCAAATCTAAATGCTTTTTTAAATTTTTCTAAAAACATGTCGGTTGTATGATTAAAGTGGTGTGTTGATTAGTTTTTTGTTAAAAAGTTTTTTTTTAACCTCAATACGTCTTGAATTTCGCTCCACTTTGCCCTTGATTAGCATGACTGCTCCCCTATAGGTCAAAAATCTTCAATTTACACTGCTATAAAAAAACCGCTAGATTTCTAAATGCGATTATTATTAGGCTGTTCTTATCTTCACTCATGCTTCTCCAAAAGAGACTACTTAGACTTTTACAGTTACTTGCAAAATTATTTAAATGTGCTCATACTAAGACTTTGAGCATCACTGTTTGCAAGAAAGAAGCCCTGACATCAAACAGCACGCCGAGTTCAGCCTTCACAAGGAGACTTACCTGGTTTAAATTTTGCTTGCTGAATTGTGGTTGTTTTTCTCGGCGGAGGAGTGGCGAGTCGGTGGGGAGAGGCTGGCTCAGCGGACTCTTCTCCGGGTGTTGAACTGTCCGTTGGCCGGGTCTCTGAGCCGGGGCTCGGCTGGGGGCGCTCTTCCGAACCGGGGTCTGGAAATGAGCAGTCGAAGCCAACCATATACATAAGCAAGAAAAGGCTGACTAAATCTTAAGCTGATAATTGGTTGAAAAAGTCGATAACAACCAAAATACAGGTTAACTGGACTATTGACAAATAATTGTAAATGCGTTTATAAAAAAAACTGAAGGCTATTGCACATATTTTAAAAAAAAACTTTAAAAGCTCGTTTTTTTTCTTAAGAGGACATTTCAAAATATCAAAATACACAAATGCAACTGGTACAACATTTATATATACAACATGCGAAAAAAAAGCAGTTCTCATGCTCAACAATAGAATTATTCCAGAGCAATTTTGTTTTTATTTTGAGTCGGATTTCTTTCTTGTGTTTGAAAACCTTTCCTTCCCACAGATTTTAATAATTACTCAAATCGTAAAAGCGTCGTGAAATTTCAAAGAATTTCATGAAGTTTAATATGTTGCGGAGAATTAACAAAAATAAACATAAACATGTGAACAAACACTAGTTATATTTTGGCAATTCGGGGTCACTGAAAATACGAACGATAACATGTGAAGTTTAGCTTATTGTCTTGAGTTATGCGGTTGACACAAACACAATTTAGGTTGTGTCGAAACATAAAAATAAAGATTCTCTAAAAAAAAAAATCCTACACCATTCACCACACGATCGAGTCATAGTCTGTGGGACACAGAACACATATGTGACCAGACTCTCACAATTGTCAGCAAGAAATGACGTTTAAAAAACGAACGAATGGACACACAAACCGACATTTAACTGGTGGTAAAAATCAAAATAATCTTTACAACTATGTATCGTATCTCCAATAAAGACAGTAAAGCGTTACCTCGCAGAACCTTTACACATATCAAACTATGCCTGCCAAAATACCCAAAAGTTTTGAGTGGCAAAATTAGCAGAACTTGAAATGGAAAAAAAAATAAATGGATAATCGTTTTTTAAAGGAAGGAAATGAGTATACAAACGTAAATACCTATTTTATTGTATATGTAAGTATTGTAAAGTAGTCTTATTCCTTGTTGAATGCTAGACAACGCACAAAATAAACTTTTAACACCAGCACTGAAAATGTTCACCTGCGTTTTTGTCAAAATCCAACTGAGTCCTGCGAACACAGTAAAATATTTTCATACCTATTTTACAGAGTCTAGCGCCCCCTCTCCGCCAAAGACAAGTTTTCGAACCAATCTCCGAATCCTCACCTCAACAACGGCGAACGTGAATTTGTACAGACCTTGGAAATATTCAACCACTGTAATCATCACTGACAGATATGATGACAACGGACATTTGTGTGGTGTCTCTATTATTTTTGCATTTCAGATAGTGACGGATTTTTATGAGATTTGTACGGGTTTCTAAATAACAGCAGATTTCGGCATAAAAATAAGTGCTATACAACATTTTAAGCTGGAAAAAAAATGTTGTTTTTTTCAAATAAAATGCAAATTGACGTACTGAGAATTTTTTTCCCCCTACAAAGGAAATGACCAGATAAAGCTCTCATCCCCCCCAGCGAAAACAATTTGAGTTTATTACGATGAAATCTGGATATGTCTCAATCAGGAACTGTATCTGGAGCTTTCCTTTCACTTTTTCTTTTACGGCCGGGACTTAAAGCTGCCTAAAACCACATTGCGCTCACTTTCTCTCGGAAACACGCACCATGTTAGCCACGGGAGTATCTATTAGTCAGAACCACCTAACGCATCCCACAGCACTCGCTGTCTTTTTGCAAGTTGAAACTGGGATTTTTTTTTTGCGAAATCCCATACAACTTTTTTTTTTTAAAAAAAGATATGCCTCCGCTCGTTGTGATGATTGTAACAGAGAAAAGTTTGGTCGTTTTCGCCAGCGAGACGCTCCCACGCGCGCGCCTGTAGCCGGCGCGCGGAGCTGGAGCTGGAGAGCTCGAGCGGCCGCTGCTCCGCCGCGGCTGGTGACTCGGTGGGTCTGGTTACCTAGAGAACCGCGAGTGATCTTTTAAACACGCACCTTGTGAGAGGCAGGAGCCCCCCAACTTCAATAACCCAGACAGCCAGAGCCTCGCTGGCAAGCAAATGAAGACAAAAAAAAAAAGATAAAGAAAGAAAGAAGGAAAAAAAAAACTTCAAGTACAGTAAATTAGCTGAGGGAACCTGTCAAAGACCCTTTTATCCGAGCCTTGGCTGCTCGGAAGAATTGAAGGCGTTGATAATAAAGTCAGAATGAAATATGAAAATTAAACTTGTTCTCTTCTATGATGTATTTGATTTGCTCTAACCGTTGTTGGGGGGAAAAAAATATAGAGCGTGTAAACACACATTTTGTGAGTGTGTGTGTGCGGTTTCACTAGCCTGTGTGAAATAATGCCCGAGATGCTGTTCAACAGCTAGCAATCGCGCCTTTTCAAAGTGGAGCTACAGCTAAAGGTTAAAGGCTATTTTTCTATTTTATTCTCAAATATTGGATCGACCAAAGAGGCGTTCATTGCGTTACACAACCCCCTGCCTCAATCCATGTAAAGTCTACCTTATCACAAGTCTTAAACCTTTGATGTTAGGACACTTGTCAACATACTTTTGTGTCAATTCTACCTTTTAACGGGAGACAGAAGTGACTTTTATTGAGCCTTTTTTCTGATTGTTTATCAGGTGAAATGTAACATCGAGTTTATGCGAAAGCGATGCTGGATAATTTTGAAGGTCATTTATTTTAAAAGACGCTTTCTGTCTTGGGAACAATCGCACGCAGTAACCGAGAAAACTACTGAAAGTCTTACCGCTCCTCATCACAACTTTTGAACAACAGCGAGACTCACTATTAAAGATGCTTTAGCAGAAACGCGGAACATTGAATGAAACCTGCTGTTCGCTACACCGTATGGGCTGCGAATAGCGAAGAAAGAGCGAGACCCTGTGAACACCGTAGAAAAGTTTCCATCACTAACATCTAGTACAGCACAGATATTCTTATGTTTTTCACAGGTTAATACACTATATAAATTAAATAAAAGTACTTTGATATGGCTTGGACATTACAAGCGCATTTGATCCTGTTACGTCTATGAGTAATTTCTAAGCCCTTTATGAAGTAGTTCATTAGCTGCTTCGCACTATAAACCAAACGTTGTGAAGCTATCATTTATTATAAGTAAAATACGCTTGATTAACATCACGCTTTCACACCCGGCGCACACGTGTAAAAGTTAAAAAGTGTCCTCTGTCTGGACCTTGGCGATTTTACTTCGCGCGAACTACCGGTATCAGCAAATCCAGGCACCCGGCGCTTTTGCAGGGATTTACACAAAAGTTCTAAGCAAAAAAAAAACAACAACACCCCAAACTGCTACTAAAAGAAAGCAAAAAAAAAATGAGAAGAAGGCGTCTTCGGAATAGCTATTTGTTGCGTGTGTCAACTTTGCCGATAAGACAGAAGGGAAGAGCAGACTTGGTTCACGGAGCGTCTCCTACTCTCGCGAATCTGTTTCGCCGCCCAGGCTGAGCGGCATCCCATTTCCATGACAACCAGAAAGAATACCTTTCTTCTCGCCGAGTTCGCTTCCACTCGCCGCTACATCTCGAGCCTCCCCAGCCTCCTCATCCTCTTCCTCCTGTCCTAAGGTTTCTCATACAAGCCTATGCAACAGGTCGCTGAGTTATCCCCACGCACGAGAAAGTTTCAAAACCGAGACCGACGCTACATTTGTCAGGAAAATGATAGAATGAAATATTAAAAAATAAAAACAACAGCTCTGTTCGTTTCGTTCCCCCATAGCATACCCATATAAACTTTTATGAAGTCCATAAGAACACAGATTCATACATACTTGCTTGCTGTAGCGGTTCCGTCTTTACATGTGATATTAACCTCCTTAAAGTGTCCTGTAGATTTCCAGCATTGTAAGAAATAATGAAGTAGTAGTTGTAGTAAGAGTTGTTGTAGCAGTAGCGGCTGTGACAGCAAAGTTTTTTTTCTGTTTAGAAACTGTAAAGGGTAATTACTCCTTTTGCATTGAAATGAGCAGTGGGTCCGTGCGCTCCGGTTTCCCCCGTGTCCGTGTTGCTAATGCTGATGATGCGCTGTGATGAAGTTGCAATGTGTCTTTGTTTATGTGGAGAGCTGAGAGAGAGAAAGTCTAATAGCTCATTTATGTGTGTCTGCCTTCTACATAGAGCGGCTGGTATGCGAGACGTCAATGTGACGTCATTGGAAAGGTGACGTCACTACTGTAGCTCCCCTGTCTCAACCCAGAATCTCTGTGTTACAGTAGCCCTCTCTCTCTCTCTCGCTGTGCCAGAAAAGACAGGGAAGGGCCTGCATTGGTCTGCCGTTTGAAGGACGAAATCTCTCTCTAAAAGCAAAGGGAGGAGTAATTCAACGCTTTCTTTCTCAGTGCGTTCTGTACTAAGCACCAGCAGGAAAGCGAAGCGCAGATATTGTTGCTGTCATTATCACTCCCCCAGCTCTTTAGGGTCTATCAGCTGTAGAAACAGCAGGAGAAAATGAAGGAAAAAAGAATCTAGCAAAGCATTAAGTTTTTCTTGTTTTTTTCCTACTGTTTTATAAAATAACGTCTTAAAGTAATTTGATAAGTACTTGTATTTGAGGTGTTTGAAGGCAATCATTTTAATCTGCAGTGAACAACCCTCGTCTAAACAGAACCAAAATTCTTGCGTACTAAATTTACACTTTTCAGGTGTAATTTCACACCTGAGGGATAGTCACCCGATTTTCAAAGAATATTAATTGACTAGAGAAAAAGAATTTAAGGTGATTGTTCAGCCTAGACTGTAGAGTAAAAATTCCCTATTTTTTTCTGAACGTTATTTTAAACTGCAAGTCTATCAAGAGACAGTGGCTGCGCTTTGAAGATTTTATTTTTCCGCCTATTTACGACTTTTTATCTAAAATCTAGGAATCTAGAAATAACAGCTCCGTTCATTATAATTATTGATAATAATTGTTCTTAGCGTCGTTGCTCTCAAGACAGCTGACACTATCAAACGTTAGTGTAAACAATATTATTTTATTTTAAAAAACATCTTGGGGGCAGTGTTATCACATTTGGTTAAAACATACGTTTATTAAGAATCGTACATCAATTTGTTTTTGTACCGTCTTTATACAGTATATGTATACCTATGTGGAACTGATTATACATATCATTATATATAGATTCTACCCCTTTTTATGTGTGTATACCAGCTCTCCAAAGGCACCGCTGCGCTCTGAGGAATACGAAGCCACAGTTCCTATTATTTCTACAATTCATATTAGCTCCTATTATAATTATTTCAAGGATCTGCGTTTCTGAGGGAAGGCGTCCAACCGCTCGTGCTTGGAATATTTACATGGTTGACTTACCCTAGTACAGCTGTGATTTTATCTCTTACATCAGAATATGATCTAGAGCTTAGAACAAAAGCCTTATGTGGTGGAAACTCAGTAATCATCAAGATCAGAATATCCCTTCGAAAACGAAGTGTACCAATACTGTATTTGGGACCAGGTTAACTGAGCTTTACTTTTGCGCGGTGCAGTGAAAATGCTTCATTACTGTGTCCAGTAGTGAAACACCACTGCTCCCCGATATTCTCAAAGCTTGTCTTGTAGCTCTCTGAAAGATGGTGGGGAAATTTTGTGAAGCGAAGTACTGTTTACACCCCACTAACACAGTCGATGGTCGCACGTTGACACTCAAACCAAGCCCTGTGAAGGTCACTATGACCTTTGCTTCTTTTGCCGCGCAAACCCCAGTTCTTGTTGGCTTTAAACAGTCAGCAGCTTTTACAGGTTTTTAAGGAGTATTGGGCTGCGTTTGCTAGCTGTCCAACTGGAGCGGACAGAAAGATGAGGCAGTGCTACGGAGGTCACCTTGGGCCGTATTCAAGCGAGCCTTTTCCGACACATTTACCTGGGCTTTTTAGAAAAGGAAAGGAAATTCCCAATAAACGATAACTTATCACATTATCCATAAAACTTTATCTTTGTATACAACGTCACGATCCGCCCCGTTTGTTTGGAATCGTAATAACCCTATTTCATATCGCACCGTTCATGTTCAATGGTTATGTAGGCTCTAGTTTGTTGGAGCCGTTAGTAAAGGAGCTTTCTGGGAAATGACCGGGTCAAGATACGTGACTTCGTTGATCCCGGGGGGACAACCGGGCTGCGTTTTGAACAGTCTAGTAGTCTGAAAGGGACTGGGGCTGAACTAGCCCGCACAGGCAGGAGTCAGTAGGAGAGAGGAAATGTACTCGCCCCAGATCGCCTGCAGTGGGCAGTAAAACGGTCTTTGTCCATAGCGTGTAATACCATTTTGCCCCCGCGAACATTTTAGGGTGTTGTCAGAAGAAGCACGTTACAGAGGACATCTCTCGTTTCGACAAAGTGGAAGCAAATAGGGTTGCTATATGATGGGGCAGACATCTATGCACACAGTGAAATCTAAACACCTGATTTAACCTGCTGAGTACCGATTCTGTCCACCTACTGTATGACATGCGTCACATGCACTGTACATGATCCAGTTAACCATAGTTAAGAACTAACTCGCCCCATAAGTCCTCCCCCCTTCAACTTGTAAAAAACGTTGTTTCGAGGGCTTTATTCATTGCTGTGTACACTTCAAGGGTGCCTCAGCCATAAATCTTCTTCAAGTAAACAGCTAGAACTATAAAACAAACACTGCTTTGGGTTCTTAAGCTAGAAATCGCAAATTCCAGCCCTCACCCAGGACACAGGATCCAGCTGTTGAACCAGTAAAACAAATAAGCGATCAAACAAAAGAAATTGATTTCTGAACTATGCCATTTAAATTGAGATCGAGATGTGTGTGTCATATGCGCTGCGGAAAAGGAAAAATGGCTTATGAAAAGTCACAATACGCCCTAAAATTGAAAATAGTTTTATAATTAACAGATTACACAGCGCTGAGATGCGCGTTTCAAGGTGCAGAAAATGTTACAACCATGCCGGAAAAAAACACCCCAGCAGCGACGTTAAACAGAATAATAAATGAGGTTGCTTAAATCCGGGTCAGAGTCAGCCAATCACCGAGCGCGTGGTTTCCTGGCCGTGCACACCCTCTGACCAATAAGGTGCCTCCGAAGGCGGGGCGAGGGCTTGACGCACTGAGGCGCGTGATTGACGCAAGCTCTGTTACTAAAATTAGCGACGGGCCGATCCGGCGGTGTGAGATAGCAGAGATCCCATTCATTGTGCCGGGGCGGGTCCGTTTATTTTAGAAATTTGATTGTGATCCAGCCAAGCCAAATATAGTCGTAGACAGGTATTTTTAGCGACAGCGTGTCCTTTCATTTGAACTAGTTACATCTCTTTACTACAATTAATGCACACCGATTCTATGGTGTTCTGTTTTTTTGCCAATTGCTTCTTTCTTATACTCCCGTGTTTTGTGCCACACGTTTATTTTTTTTAGGCGCAGAAACGGTAATAACAATGAGTAGGGTGAGCTGTGACTATCGGAAGCGGTAAATGTGCTATTGGAGGCTCGGTCTCCGTTAGTATCACTTGTCTGTGCTGTTTTTGCCCAGAACTAGGGGCCGAAAATCGGTTATTTTTAACGAGGTGGTTGCGTGGGTGAGCCACGGGCACGCCGACTACAGAAGAACGTCTCAGGTAAATAAGCATCGACATTGTGTTGTGGCAGAGAACCAACGACATGCTTTTGTATATAAAAATGGATTGCTCGGGGCTTCTGTGTAGTTTTTTATGACAAATCTCTAGGCGTGAATGAACTGAAGTCGGAGGACTTTTCAACATCGCGTTAAAAGAAAATAATCGAAAACGGATGTATTTTACTATTCATTTTAAATCTATTTTACTACGCATTCTTGATAAACTGCCCTATTATTAGGCCCATATAATCCTGCTTACATTAAGACTCTGCTGATGTATTATCAGTAGTACGGAGGGAACCCTCTATAGTTGTGTAAGTTTGAGATTCCTTCCCTAGCCGAGAGACGGCCTGGCAGGAGGAACTATTGAATGCGTAGCTCGCAAACATCTGAAATATTTCTGCGTATGAGTAATGGCGAAGCCCCGGTGATCCCCGTCCTTAACAGGAGAACAAGTCGACGTAAGTGGCTTCGTTTGAATCAAACTCGAATTTGCTCAATGCAGATGCCTTACAGGACAGTCATTTCCATGCGTAAGTGAGGCAAATTGCGTATTTAATCATTATTATTGCAGGTTTCTGTTGGGCTGACAAGTCTTGTTTTTTTCACAGGGTAGACCTTAAGACGTCGGGGAATTCCCTTAGCGAGAGGCACTCAGTCTTGACTAAGTTTACTTAGAAAGCAGCCCCTCATCACCGGTGCCGAAAGTCCTATTTTTAAAGTAGTGTGGGTTTTTTAATCACTCCAGTTTATCCACGCCGATTTCCTCCCAAATGATTAACCCCCTAGGTTACGAGTACACCAAGATGCACAGCCCAAACTGATAAGCTGCTGAAACAGGAACCCTTCTGTTAAGTCAGCGTCTGCTTGCTTGTAGCTTACCCAGTAAGATGTGTTAGGATGTGTAAGTAACCTGCTCGGATGGCCATTTCAGATCAAATTTGAGTGCAGTTGACCTCTGTCCAATACAGTTCAACTAAATCGGTTTTCAAGCAACATTCTGGGAACCCCACACACCTACTGGGGAGCGTTCTAACCAAGGTGTTTACTTTATTGAGCTCTTAATTGAACTAACAAGCTGCTTGATTGTTTTTTTTTTCCTACTCAGATGTTGAAATTTTAAGTAACTTTCAAAACTCAGTAGCTTAAAGACAACTTCTAACATGTTTAGGAACTGGGCACAATTTAAAGAGTATCAATTTGCCTTGTGATCGGGTCAAGTTATGGTTCGGTAATGTAGCTGAGAGCTCGGTCAGAACACAAAAGATTGAGTTAAAGACTTGGAATCTGACACTTATGGGAGCTCCGTAAAGCTGAATCCAAGACATTTTCCACTTAATCTGAAGTATTATCAGCAGCATTGCACTGAAAAGTCTGAGGATTCTGGTGGAAAAGCTGCGCTTTGAACTGTGATTCACTGTTACATTGTGTTCCTGAACTTTTCAAGAAATATGTCATTAGTGCGTTCTTCCTTTCTCTTTGTAGTCTCTGGCCTCACCTCCCAGAAGCATGGAAAAGAACTGTGTTCATCCGGTTTTTTAAACAAGGAAAGGAGAAGATGATTAACAGAAGGAACCATCACTTAGAAATGTGTAATTCCTGTACTGACCACATTTGGTCATTTACTCCGGTCCACAATGCACCTTTCCGCTGTGTTGTGATTACACAGGGCGCAGTGTGAAGCACCATTTTTCATTGTGTTTGAATGAGCGGTTTATCCACACACTGCAGGCTATGATCCCCCGGGCACACGCCCACTCACACACATGGTTTTACAGCGTAGAAAAGCTCGATTCCCCTAATAGGGAGTGGTACGGCTGATTAAAATAACCACAGTGGAGTGTTAAGTTCTGCTCTTTCCAAGAACTATCGAATGGGAACAGGATCTGATGGAGGTGACTTCTCTTTCTCTGTTGATAGAGCAATAAAAGGTTCTTCCTTGCTCGCGCCTTGACATTTGTGTTCCATTTCTTGTGCTATTTTGTGCCAGTATGTGATTTCGGGTCATTTATCTCCACCCTACAGGTAAACAGCGCCAAAACTACATGAACAAAATAGCCAAAGCCAACTTGAGCTGCATATTTTTTATTTCTTGGAATGTACTGTTGTTGATGTTAGCAGCCTCCTCCACAGAGGTCACTCCTAGGGAATCCCAAGGCATCGAATACCACCCTTATTCCAAGGATATCATTCCCAGATTATTCATGCAAACCCAGGGATTTCCCAAGAGGTGTCAAACAGTGTAGTGCACCACTAGCTTTGATCTCGGAGCGGTACTATTGGACCAGGAAAGTAACATTGATGTATGATAAACATCCTATAACCTCACTGTGGAACTTGACTTGGTTCTTCGTCTGATCCATTTTCCATGTGGTTGCTACTGGTCTGCATGAAAACCGCTCAGTAAGTGTGGTTGAAGCCCTGGGCATTGGCTATTGGCTATTCATTGCACTGTACTGGATTCAGTGCCTTGTCATTTCATATCTTATTGTGTCAGTGTGATACAGACCTCACTGACAACGTGCATCGCATTATGCCGAGTTAATCTGAAATTTCAATGATGGAACAACGGGGATCTGGAAAGAAAGTTGGATGAAGAGGGAAAATAAAGTTTGCAGAATTGCGTGATATGCATTTTTGAAAATGAGGTGAGGACAAATTAATGCCAACATTCTTACAGAAACCATGATCAGCCCCACAAATGCTACACAGGGTAGCAGTGGTTAGGGTTCTGGGCTTGTCAGTGGGAGGGTGTGAGTTCAAATCCCAGGTGAGATATTGCTGTTGCTCTTAAGCATGGTACATTACCCAAATTGTTGCAGTTAAATATTTAGCTGTTTAAATAAGAGCAAATGTATGTTGCTGAGGATGAAAGTAGCCAAATGTGTAAGTAATTACTGATTTTACGTTGGGGCACTGCAGAATATGTTTTAAGAACCATTATATGTCTTTATGTCAGTATCATTTCTTTATATTTCAGAGAATGCTTTTCTAAAAGAAAATCTAATGATTTGCTGAATCAGTCTGGGAAGTTTATTTTTTTAATGCACCTACCATTTGAATCAGTAGTTTAAACTTTTGAAAGTAGACTGGCTCACCCAACTGGTCCGGTGCTCGGATAGAAGGTTAAAGGAAACTGACAATCACTCTCAGTCTTCAAGAGGACCAATTTGATTTTAAATAAAAGAATCATCTGGGGGCCAATTACTTCTGAAGCCGTAGAACGGAAAATGAACGTTCTCTGCGTCATTGTCACGGCTAAAGTTTTTTAAAATTAATTTCCAAAAAAGAGTAAAAACACACATATGGAGCACCTGCTCTTCCATGAACCACAATTTGGCAATACTGTGACTTACATCGCAACTTCATTGTAAGAGTAAATGTGAGCCACCAGGCCTTTGTACAGTGGCTATCAAAAGCATTTACCCCCCTTGGACTTTTTTATATTGTTTTGTGTTATAATATGGATTCATAATGTACTGTATTGACAGGAACTGGCAGTTTTTCCCAAATTGGGTGACAGAAAACAATTTATAATGTCAAAGTTAAAACAAAATTGTTCTAAATTAATTATAAATATAAAACAGAAAATAACTGATACACCCTATATACATCTCAAGATTTTGTAGAGGCACATTTTGACAGAAATTGCAACCACAGGTTTTGGATAAGTTTCTACCACCTTTGCACATTTCGAGACTGCAATTGGGGCCCATTCTTCTCTGCAACGCTCTGCAAAATGATTCAGTTTGGATGGGAAAAGTTGGTCCTGCCACAGAGTCTTCATTAGATTGAGGTCCAGGATTTGACTGGGCCACTGCAGAAATCTGACTTCTTTCTTTTTAAAACCACTCCAGTGTGGCTTTGGCTGTATGTTTTGGGTCATTGTCCTACCGGAAGATGAATCTTCTCCCAAGTCTCATGTCTCTTGCAGACTACAGGTTTTCCTCCAGGATTTCTCTATAGTTTGCTGCACCTGTTTTTCCTCCTGTCTTCACAAGACCCTAATGCCGTGAAGCTTCCCCATGTCATGATACTGCCACCGCCATGCTTCACAGTGGATTGTGTTCTCAGGATGCAGTTCACTGTTATGCTCACGCTAAACATAAAGGCCATAAAAGTCAATTTTGGTCTTGTCAGATCACAGAATCTTCTTCCACTTGGACTCATTGTCTCCCACATGCAGTCTCCTACAAGCCCACATTTGTGGAAAATCCAGTAAATGGTCATATCCACGGTTTCTCTCATCTCATCCATGGAGGACTGTCATTCTTTTAGTTGTCACAGGCCTCTTGGTGGCCTCCCTGACCAGTGCTCTTCTTGTCTGGATACTCATTTTCTGAAGACACCCTGTTTCACAGTTTCACAGTTTCTACATTTCGTTCTAACAGACTTTGCTGTGCTTTGGGAGATACTGTAGGTAATGTCTTGGAAATTTTCCTTTACCCTTTCCCTCATTTGTGCTTTTCAATAACCCTGTCCTGGATTTACTTTGAAAGTTTCTTTGTCTTCACGATGTAGTTTTTGTTGGGAGCTGTACCAAACAACTGTGGGACCTCCGAGAGATATGTATATGTATCCTGAACTCATGTGAAACACCCTATTTGCACACAGGTGGACTCTATTCAACACATTATGTGACTTCTAAAGACATTTGGTTGCACCAGAGCCTATGTAGGTGTGTCTTAGGAAAGGGGATGAATATTTATGCCATCACTTATTTTCTGTTTTATATTAATATTAATGAATTAATTTAGGAAGATCTGTAGAATTTTTGTTTTTACTTTGACATTCTAAACTGTTTTTGTGTCGATCGATGGCAACCCCCACCCCGAAAAAAAATACATTGTGATTTTATATTGCAACACCGTTAAATGCGAAGAAGTACAAGGGGTGTGAATACTTTTGACAGCCATTGTGTATACAAGGTGTGCGCTCTCGATGAACTTGCCTGGCTGGGGAAATGACAACTCTGGGAAAAGGTCAAAGCTGTCACAACCCCCCTCACCTACAAGGAATGAACCAGGGAGGTGACTGTAAGAGTGAAGAGTTGGGGTGGAGAGAGGGATTCTAGAAAAGAGTTGTGGGCAGCCAGGGAGTATTTTTACGTAGGAGAGCAGAGACATGCAAGAGTGAACGTGGCCTCCTCCCAAACCTTTCTGCGAAATAACACTATTTGTGGTGCCATTAGACACGCCCAGGCAAAATTGAAAAACATTGTAATCCTTAAATCCAGAAAGGAAATGTTACCAGTGCGTCAATCTAACCGCATTCACAAATACAGGGTCGCAGGGGAGCTGGCGCAAGTTAAATGTAACCGTTTGGTGGATTGCTAATTAATCTGAGGATTTCATTAAGATGTTCATTTAAGGAAGCCTGTGTATCACCTTAGACAATATGGCTGGGTAGGCTGCTCCATACTCCCACAACCATTAGAGTCAAAAGGCCTTCCTCTTCGTAGTTTTCGATGCGGTTCCACATAGTTTCCATTTTTTATACTGCACACTCCAGTTTTGTTTAAATGCTGAAAGAATGTCACTAGGTTGTTTTTGTCAGTGCCTCTGAGGATTTTGAATACTTGTAAATATGAGGTCCCCTCATATTTTTCTCTCTTCAAGAATAAAAAAAAGTTCAGTTCCTCCAGCCCGGAATATATCTGCTTGCTCATCTCTGGACTGATCCCAGACCCCCAATATCTTTTCTGTGAAGTAGTGATCACGATTTACACAATATTGTAAATGAGGCCTTACTAATGTGATATATATATATTTTTAAAACTCTTCCTTTGGTTTAAATGATACGCTTTAAACTGTTACAATCCTAACCAAAGAAATGAAAAACAGGAGTTAAGAGATTTTGAATGTTTCAATTGAGGCCCTCGGAGAGTACTGAAATACCCTCTGAATTAAAATTAAAATATTTGAGGAAGGAAACCTTTTCTAATATTAAGTGGCAAAAGATTTTGTAGCACAAAATTGGAACTGGCGCAAACCCAACATAGTACACCATTCAGTCAACACCTTCCCTACTGTCGAGCATGGTGCTGGCAGCAGTGTGTTATACTGTAGTTCTGCAGGGACTTAGTTGTACAACTGTAGTTGTCAGGACTGATGGGCATATACAGAAGATAGAGCCAAGTACAGGCAAACCTAGAGGAAAATGTGAAACGTCCTTCTAAAACTGGGACAAAAATTCACCTTCCAGAAGGACAATAACCCAAAGGATGAGGTCAAAGGTACACTGGAGTGGCTTAAGTTTCTCAAAAGAAGTCATGTTTGTGTGAGGCTCATACTACAATTCTATGGAAGGACTTAAAAATTGCTGTCTATACATAATTTCCAAGCAACCTGAGAGAGATTGAGCATATCCGTCAAGAAGAACAGGCAAAATGCGCACAAGGCTGGAGTACAAAGTTGGTAGAGCTTAAAAAAACTGCTTGAGGCTAGAATTGTTTCTAAAGGTGCTTCCATCAAATATTGACTTCATTGGTCTGTATACGTATGCTATCAGCATAATGATTGTTTTCTAAAGTCTTTTGTTGACATTTACTGTACCTTATTTCCCCCTTAGAATTCTTCATCTCGAGCAGTCAGGTTTTGAATAAACTTTGAAATGAAAAAAATGCATATGCATAATGTTTGTAATGTCACAACACCAGAGGGGCTACATACTTTTGGAAGGCTCTGTATTTTAGGTTTAGATTTTTCTTTGAAGTTTTTTGCTGATATTTCAGTTCTCTCGCTGAGACAGGTGGTAAGTCTGTGCATTCAAATTCTGAATAAAAAACGTTCAGTTTAAAAAATGTGCGTACATCATTTGGAATTCATCAAAATGTGACATCATTGGAAGCAGGCGAATAGTTTTGCAAGACCCCCTACGTGTAATAATAAATATGTGGGCAACAAGTTGCTGATGTAAAATGCAGAATTTCGCAATGTATTATTTCTTCAGTGTCTTTTCATTACCACATTTCGGGCCTGTAATAGAAATCTTATTCATGTCCAGAGAACCTGTAATGGAATTAAGACCACAAAACATCGCATTTGCAAATTCAGAATCTGAATGTGACCGCATCGCTTTATAGGAACTCTGAAAAATTAATGTTTGCCGAAAGGAAAATGCAAACAGGAAATCTAAGTATTGTGCAATCGGAGCTGTGTAACACTCATCCCAGTTTCATTCACAAGAGCTTCTGTTTTTTTTCTGACAAGAATCACAAGGTCTGTGAAAGTATACCAATCAGCTATTGAAGAGAGACAAGAGAAACAGTCCCCAAGAAAGGGGATTCCCTATGTGGCCTTCTGCCAGTGTATAAGTTTATGTGTGTGTGTGTGAGTCATAAACCGATCTGCAAAAATAAAACAACAACCTTAAATGCCAGTTTCTAGGAGTGTAAATGTCAAAGGGGAACTTACACAAGCAGATGAAGCTGGGGGTGTATGGGACATTGAAAAAGACCACCCACTGCAGTCGCTCAGACTGTCTCCTCTAGGACACACAGACTCTAGTGTGACCTGGGGTGGTCATACTTTCTGTATATCTGCATAAGACCACCAATGACTACATCAAGACAATTACTACAAATTTACATTTTTTTCCCTAAGTAACTTAATGAAATTGGGCTACTATAATGTATGTAGTCTGTTCATGTGGAATGAGTATTCTCTGCAGGTATTACACCGAATTCATTTCAATTATACCACCTGGCTAAATTCTCCACTCCTCCAAAATTCCCCATCACCCTGAACAGCATTACACTTTTTCCAAGGAGTGTGACAGTGGATGTAGTAGATCCTGTATAAACTGAGGTAGCGGTGCCGACTTTTAGATGTTATTTTGGTGGTGTGGATTTCTGTGTTTTGTATAGTATGCAGTTATTTTAAATAAAATTAATCAACAACAAATTAAAAACAGACTTAATTACATTGCTTACTGTTGGGGTTTTTTTCAGTGAGCCTGGGACATTGGCCAGACTGTAGGCTGATTTATAGCATGTGTGATTAACAACATTTGTTTCTGTAAACAGTTCTGCGTATTTTTGATGATTGACTTCCTTCTGCATACTAGCAGGACAGTAAAGAAGAGGAATTAGTTGATGAGAGTGGAGATAGCCTATCAATGTATTTAAGACTTTGTCTCTGATGACATAAACATTGAAAACTCTTAAAGTATTAAAGAGCCGGGCACATTTTTAAAAAATTGGTTGTCCATCAAAAGACAAAGACCAGCACCATAAGAATGCTTATATCTACAGATTTAAAACATATCAAGAGTATTCATTTCGTGCCAAGATATCACCATTAGAACATAACAGGTAGATGAAAAATGACAGATTTGCTTGAATCTGTTTCATTCGGATGGCTGCTGTCGAATTATCCAGGTGGATGCTGCACATTGGTGCTGGTGGAGGGGAGTCCCCATTACCTGTAAAGCTCTTTGAGTGGAGTGTCCAGAAAAGCGTTATATAAGTGGAAACAATTATTATTATTATTATTATTAAAATGTATTGGTTCCAAAACCCTTAGATGAGTCAAAACCTTTGGACCAAAGTTGTATGGACAGATGAGACCATGATAAACTTTTACCACAGAGATGGAAAGGTTGAGGTGTGGAGAAAGAAAGGAAGTGCAGAAGCTCCAGTGAGCACCATCTCTTCTGTGAAGCCAGGCGGAGGTCATGTCATGGCCTGGGCACGCACGGCCGCCTCTGAAACTGACTCACACGTCTTTACTGATGATGTTACGAATGATGGCAGCAGCTGAATAGAACAATTTTTCTGACTTACAGTATGTAGAAGAAAATGCTTCCATACCTATCAAGAGGCACATCACCATGTAGCATGACAATGACCCAAAACACACAACCAATGCAACCAAAGGAGTTCATTAGGAGAAAACCATAAAATCTGGTAACGTCAAACTCAGGATTTAAATCTACTTGGGCATCGTTTTACACGCTGAAGAGTCAGGACACTCTGTGAACAGGCAAGAACTCAAAGTGGCTGCAGCAAAGGTCTATCAAAGCATTTCAGATAATTATACAAAGAGTTTAGTGAGATGACTGGGTCACAGACTTCATGCAGTTGTATCCTCAAAAACATATTGAATCAAATACCGACTTTCAGAAAAGGAAATTTACAAATTACAGTAAAGTGATTTTGTCCCAATACTTGTGGTCACTTGAAATCTCTGGGTTGGACGTAAAGTATGTTTTTGCTCTAACATGATCGAATGTACTATATGCACCCAAAAATAAAACGATGTTGTAATTATCACTCATATTAATCTCATGACCATAGATACATATTGCTTGTCTGTAGAGTAAAACTAATTTTTGACATTGATTAATGAATATCTCTTTTTGGGGAGGGTGATCTGTATGATACTTTAAATAACAAATGACCCGTTGTGCTGCCTAGATACGAGTTCTAATTTTATGTACATATTTCATATGCTCTTGTGATAAATTCTCAGCATTTTCAGGATCTTCATCCAATGAGATTTCTGTAGATATGTCATGCAATATCAGAATAACAGGCAATATTCACTGAGCAAGTCTGCATTTCTCTCTCTTGCTGTTTTCACTCTGACCTTGCAGAGTTGCGTGGTTTGTGTCTGTAGCACCGATATATCATGTGTGATATTGAGATCTTTTTAAGAAAACGGAGCACGTGCAGTTTTGCCTCACAACAACGTAAACCCGTTTCTGTGCTGGTTTCCTTTGATCTTGAACCAACAGTTCAAAATTCACCACCTCGAGAAAAAAGAAGTCCAACTGTCAGCACTGGAAAGGTGTCTTCCCTGGAGTATGAGGTCATTGTGGGTGCTGTGAACGCACATACTGGATCTTGAGTCATCAGTGAATGGACAGCTGTTTCATTTCTAAGGAAAAGATGTGACTTCATAGGCAAAATGGACAGAATGTGCTGTTTTTTTTCCTTTTACTTTATGCATAAAAATATGTTTCCACCTTGCTTGCCAGGATAGGCTCTGATTAACCTGCGAATTTATACTGGATTAAGTAATCAGAAAATGCATGGATGGATTATTAATATTAATAATACTTTAATAAATAAATATTATTAGTTAAGTGTTACAGTAACAGTTAAAAGTACAGCTCGTTTTTATTTTTATCGGGGTAACTACCCCACAGACTGTGCATTAAATATATTTCTATACCTTTCAGCCCTGATGAAGTAGCTGGCATTCATACCTTGTCTAGTGATAGCTTTCAGTGCCATGAAATGACTTTACCTGTTTTTTACCATTTTTATTACTTGTCACAGCTTTCATAGGACACCTCTACTGAAAATCGTTTATTTTGTTTTTTTCAGTTTTAGACAATGCGAGTATTGAGCTGTTTCGCTGTTTTTAGAAAGCCTGGTGACACTGCACAGAGTACCTTCTTTAGACGACTGAGCTAAAAATAAGATGGGGCTTCAGCTTTCAAGTGGAACCTTGATATCGTGATAACGAATGTGGAAGTCTGTCGAGCTGCTGTGGCATTACAGTGCGGAATATTAGGCCACCAGGGGAAATCCCAGCCAGGCAGAGATTAACTGACATAAAAATGTAAAAACTAGAAAAAGAGATGGTGTGCTGGCCTTGCTTTGAGCCGGGTTATTGAGTACAGACATGCAAGACTGTATTGTGTGGCTGAACATTTCTACTCATTTAAATAATAATAATAACAACATCACTTTATTAACCCTTTACAATTTCTTGTATTAGGAATGATCTTTTTGCATACCCCAGCTTACTCTCCATGAGACACACAGACAGGGAGAGAGCCTGGGGTCAGAGTGTAGGGTCTGCCATTGTACAGCACCCCTGGTGCAGTTGGGGTTAAGGGCCTTGCTCAGGGGCCCCAACAGAGTAGGATTTCTCTGCCAGCTGCAGGATTTGAACCAGCAACCTTCCAGCCACAGGCACAGATCCTTAGCCACAGAGCCACCACTCCACCCCGAAAAGCTTCTCTATATACTTTGTGATACCGGGAATAAATAGACAAATTAAAGCTCTGTAGAAGACCACTATGGTCCTGAGATAACAGTGAATGGCAGATGTACGTATTATTGTTGCCGATTTGTGTTTTAGCCTGTTGTGGTTGTTTCTGTCATTGCGTAATGACATCAAAACTATCTACACATAAAATGTAGCACAAGAACAAAAATTACGATAACCAAAGCAACGTCATCTGACCCACTGTATCAAAATTCCCCAACCCCAGGCTTGCATATTGGAAATAAATTCCATAGTTATGGACAGTATATTCTGTAAGTATATATTTCCACGGCTACAAAACTGGAGTCTAATTAATTCTAACAGAATTAAAAAACACCTGTAGATCAACAAGCAAGGCTTGGCTGGTGCTGAATGCATTAAGCGTATCTGCTGTTTTCATTATTATTGAATACCCCTGGAATTATTACTGTTTCGGCTGTGTGCACAGCCTCGAGGCTGCTCTGAAGTAACGGCACTTGCCAGCAGTTGAGCCAAGTTCTCTTTCTCAATGATTCAGGATAGATCACCCCGGTGGATTCAGTGAGTGCAATGCAGATATGTGGAACAATTACGGTAATGATCGACTGCAAGAGATCGATGAGAAGGTCTAAATGTGAGGATTGGAGCAGGAGTGTCTAGTCACTACAGAGCGTTACTGTTCATGACAGATGGATTGATGGCCTGCTGAGATTCTCTCATTATGTGCTTTTTTTCCTTACTGTAACCCGCTTCGAGAGGCTTCTTTTAAAGGCGCTATATAAAATATAGCATAGTATTATTATAATTATTATGATAGTATATAAATCGATGCTATTGTTAATTTCTTCATTTAAGCAGTCTTGGTGACTTTAAAAGGTAGTAGATTTACTCCTCCAAACTGCATGGCAGATGCATGTCTTGCGACGTTTATAGATCCCCATCCTGCACTTTAAGGGCTCTTCATGAGGCAGCAGCAGGTATTTCTGTGAGATGTACAGTACGTAACCTTCAGGTGCTACTCTGTTCAGATTTGGAGTGAGAATACTGGCGCGTTGCGTAACAGCTTCGTCTGCTGATTGAAGGCTGATTATCTGCTGGGTCTTTGTGCTTCCTCCGTCGGCTGATGCAGGTCACACACTGTCACACGATGCTGAAAGCGACACGATTTCGAGTTTTGCGCTGTGCGAGAGATGAAAGCGAGAGGGCTCAGGCTGCCGGTCTCTCGCCAGAGTCTGAACCTGACCTTTTGAATCGGAGGTGAGCAGAGACTGTTCACAAACAACGCATCCCCGCGCGGGAAAGGGCATGACGTTTCGAGCACGGTTTTCCGTGACTGCAGAACACGGGGTTCAGGCTGTTTTCCACGCACAGGCTCACTGCATATGTGTATCGTAAGCCGTTAAGATACTGTATGGAATCCATTACCTCACAATCCGAAAGAAAGTGGTTTGACTGCCCAGAAGCAAGTTAGAGTTCTGATTTTCCGCAGCAGCCTGTAACTTCGATGTTTTCCACTAGGCAATGCCTTTAATTTAATATCACTGCCTCCTGTTTCACTGCTATGCTAAAGACATCTGTTTATACTTGAGTATTAGGCATGGATGCTGCTTAAAAGAGACACAAATGTGAAGTTCTTCTGAATCCCAGTATCAAGCTGGTTGTTTGGAATCTTTCACTGTGACGAATGGTAACTTAATTACATACAAGCTATACATGTATCATATCAGAAATCTGGCAAAATCTTGATGACAGCTTTTTCCAGGGTGTTGGGGAAAACCAATATTTTCAGTAGCGGTGTCTTCTGAAAGATGAGAAAAATAAGAAGAATGTTTAAAAAAATCACCCAGCGTTACAATCGATGTGTCCATTTCTGGTGCTGAAAGCTGTCATCAGACAAGGCCATGGGCTGCAAAGTAGAGAAATATATTTAATGCACTGTCTGTGGTGTAGCTACCCTGGCTTTGAAACAAGAGCAAGCTGTAATTGTTCAGTCAATTAACGTTGTTTCTATGTATAATAATCACAGTAATTATGAATGAATCATGTGCACATTGGAACAGTTCTGTACACAGTTTTTGATGATAATTTAACGAGCTCTTTGGCCACACACAAGCGTGTTTGATGTACTCTTCTCAGCTGCTGACAAAAGCTTCTAATGCAGACTGCCCATTAGGTATGCAGGTTATTGATATTAACAGTGTAAGTGTGGATCTCATGATGAATTACATAAGTGCACACAACCTTGCAGTACTGCATGTTCCAGCAACACCTCGAGGTGGACTGGCAGGTGGCCGTACGGAGGCCATCAGGCGACGCAGCGTGAGCTTGTGCGGGGTTGTGTTCCAATTACGTACGCGCAGACGCACGTAACGGGAGCGTGCTCTCCGCAGCTGCTTTGTGACGACCGGCGCCCTGGTCATGTGATCGGTCTTCCGGGGGAGTGTGGCAAGATCGAGAGCAGAAGTTTGCTCTGAATAATAACGGGGTCATCGCTGAGGATTTCTGCGGGAGGGGAGGATAATTTTGTCCAAAATAGGGAAGGAACGTAACAATATTCCAGGAAAATGAAGTTCTGGGGAGACGACATCTTGTCGGCACATTCGCTCAACTTTGTGAATGGAGGCTGCTGTGTTAACACCAAAATAAACACAAAGATTAGATGGATTTTGATTTCACCAAATGTCGATTCCGTGCTCTGGCAAAGCCTTGGATGATTGCGGACGGTTCAAATCTTTGTCATTTCTCTCCAGATTTTATGCGATCAGCTTTCTTCGCGAAAAGTACATAATTATATTTTGACAGTAAAAACTACGTGCCATTAAAGGCTAATCCTCACCGTCCATTTCCAGATGAGTGTAGTAACATAGACTGTTTTACATAATGGAAGAGCATACTGTATAACTGGTAAAAAATAAAAGGATTTAAATAACTTACCCCTCTTTTTGTAAGTAGGAAAAATACAGGACATATTTTTTTTTCTGTAGCTTTACCTACATCCGCTCTCACATTTCTGATGCCCGTTTAATCCGAATTTTTATTCAAAAAGCTTAATTTAAAATAAGCAAACGAAGTCCTGACTGGTATTTTTCAGTACCATCAGGAAAATTATGTAGCAGACTTGGAACCTTAGACAAATTGCGCTACGTTTAAAACCTCCTGCCTTTCTGCTTTATGCTGTACACACGTGAAAAAATACAACCAGGTAGAGACCATCTGAGCATGGTCTCGTCTCCAGCCCTAGTCCCGGTTACTTCCAAGGTCCGCAGGTTTTCAATAAAATTGAGTTTATAAATATTTGCTGTATTTGGATCTCATTATTCATATGTTGTCTAATAGCAAATGTACGTGTTCTGTATGTTTCCTTTGAGATTATTACATTGTTTTAAATTAATAATAATAATAATAATAATAATAATAATAATAATAATTGCTTACACTTATATAGCGCTTTTCTGGACACTCCGCTCAAAGCGCTTTACAGGTAATGGGGACTCCCCTCCACCACCACCATTATTACATTGTCCTAAAATGTGCCAGGCAGTAATGTGCTGTACGTATTTAGAGGACTTTTACCATTTTATGGTATTGAACTTTTAGAAGCCTTCTCAAATTCTTTGATAGGAATTCAAGGAGACAGGTTGACAATGATCATGTCTGTTGATTATTTACTTTTTTATTGTAAAGCTCAGTTGTGTTCATAATATGACATTTATGTAACGTAACTTACATGTGTACGGCACAGGGAATTTTACTGGAGTAATCTAAGAAAAGTACCTTGCTCCAAGGTAAAACACTGGTGACCAGTGCGGGACTTGATCCCACACCCCACAACGTGGTTATGAGCTCACGGCCCAAACCACCGTTAATAAGAAGTTTCTGTATTTGAGCGCGAACGTTGTTGGGACTAGAAAGAAAAAGTGGTAAAACGGAGGCCTTTTGCTAGCGTGGGAGTGCATGCTTCTAGGGATGGCACTGTGTCGCACGACGAAAGACAGAAGGTGACAGAACAGGTTTGCAATAAGAAATGTCAATATAGTACGCGGAATTACTTTTTTATGAGTACAAGACTTTTATCAACATATTATCGCGGCAGTATGCAAATGTAAAGAACGTGCTTGAGAAATCTTAGTCATTTGCAAACTACTATAAAATAAAGTATTTTTTTTCCCAACGTTATAATGGTATGAGGGGCACTGGGGGTGGTGCTGCCTCACAGTACTGGGGCCCTGGGTTCAATTCCTGGGGTCCTATCTGTGTGGAGTTTGTATGTTCTCCCCATGTTCACATGGGTTTCTTCCAGGTGCTCCTGTTTCATCCCACAGTCTAAAGACGACATACTTTTGGGTTAATTGGCTTTTGGGAAAATTGGCCCAGGCGTTAGTGTGTGCGTGTCTGTGTATTCGTCCTGTGACTCCATCACAGGCAGATGCACAGACACGCACAGGTATATCCCGTCCCAGGTGTACCCTGCCTCGCGCCCTTTGCTTGCTGGGATAGACTCCAGCTCCCCCGCGACCCTGAATTGGATGAAGTGGTTAGAAAATGGATGGAGGCATCATTTATGCAGGTGTAATGCATGCCAGGTGACATGGGGACAAAATGTCATGCAAAATGTATTAGATAGATGATAGATAGATAGATACTTTATTGATCCCGTGAGGGAAATTGCAGTGCAACAGCAGCTTAACACAGCCAACACAGCAACAGTGTAACGAAATGAAACAATAATACAACAATACAATACATACAATACAATCAGTACAGTCAGTGAGAAGAGTACACTAAGAAGAGTTGCTCACAGTCCAGAATATACAAAACAAAAAGCTGTATTGCACATTATAAATATAAATATAAATATATTGCACATTATATATTTATAATGTACAATACAACTTTTTGTGTACTGTTCTGTTTTGTTCTTTGTATATTGTGGACTATTATTACTACATAGTATTACTGTTATTACATGTAGAGCTGCTTCGTGTAATTCTTGGGAACACACTTTACCCAGCTCTGTGAGACCTGCCTTCACCTCCAGCCCCTGGGGTGTCCTTTACAGCAGGGAGGGTATTGGGGTTCTGCAGTCATACTGGGAGAGCAGTAGAACTAAAACTTCACCTTTTAAGATTTTGCTGATTTGGCTCAGAGGGAGTAGAGGTCATAGTGCTTTCTAGGCTTACACAAGCAGAGCACATGGAAAAGACGAAGCTGAACAGGTAATGGGGACTCCCCTCCACCACCACCAGTGTGCAGCCCCACCTGGATGATGGGATGGCAGCCATAGTGCACCAGTACACTCACACACACCAGCTATCAGTGGGGAGGAGAACAGAGTGATGAAGCCAGTTCATAGATAGGGATTATTAGGAGGCAATGATTGGTAAGGGCCAATGGGAAATTTGGCCAGGATGCTGGGGTAACACCCCTACTCTTTTCAAGAAATGCCCTGGGATTTTTAATGACCCCAGAGAGTCAGGACCTCAGTTTTATGTCTCATCCAAAGGATGCTGCCTTTTTACAGTATAGTGTCCCCATCACTATACTGGGGCATCAGGATCCACCCAGATTGCAGGGTGAGCGCCTCCTGCTTGCCCCACTAACACCTCTTCCAGCAGTAACCTTTTCCCAGGAGGTCTCCCATCCAGCTACTGACCAGGCTCACACCTGCTGAGCTTCAGTGGGCTGCAGGTTGTGAGTTGCAGGGTGATATGGCTGCTGGAATCTAATGAACAGGTTTTGCAAAGCCTTCACATATAATTGCACAGCAGCTGTAAAAATGTGGCAGGGTGCACCATGAAGTAAAGTGTTCTTACAGGTTTCAGGAAACTGAGGCATTAAGTTGCACACTGAAGCGGTAACACAGTGCCAGGTGTGCTGCACCATAGGTACGACAGACAAAAATGCACAAAAATACACTTTGACAGAACCTGACAAGGAAGTGTCTTACTTTGAAAAAATAGAGAGGTAGAGTTCTGGAGACATTTTGCCTACTTTTTGAGTAGGTAAACTCAAAAAGTGCTTTTTGATCCTTGTGAGAAAATACCTCAGCAAATACATTTCTTTGAAATCTAGCATTTAACCTGGTACCCAAAAGTTTCTGTTACCTGGAATTCCTGCACATGATGTATTTATGAGTCACCTTTTTAAATAATATATCCTAAATGCCATTGTTGCTTTTGGAAGATTGCCACACATGACTTAGCCACCTAACGTGGATTCAGGGATTGCCAGCAGAGAAATAAATGACACCTTTTGCTATATCAGCGTGGGATGTCTGTTCTCTACTTTTCATAACACCAATTGTTTACCTGCTTGGCTCTCTCAGATTCCTAGAATTTGCCCTTTAAAGCCTCGCCCACAGGATCCGCTGGGATAAGTGTCAAGTGTACAATTAAGAGAGATTTCCCAGCAGAGAAGTCTTGTATCCAAGCCTTGGAGCAATTGGAATTCCATTTCTGTGTTGCATAACCACTTTCCTGCTCACCAGCCTACTTTCACTTACAGCTGCTCGATTCAGTTGGCCATGCCTTGCAAGGGGCAAGTTCCGACTGATTTTCCCAACACCTTCACGGTGAGTAAGCGAGGGAGATCAGAGCTTTCACCAGTAAGCGGTTTCGCTTGTGTTTTGATAAACAGGCCAGCATGTTTCTGCTGAAATGTTTTGAGAGTCATACTTCTCTGAGCTCTTGTTCATTTAGGAAATACAGTAGGTGGTCTCCTACTGGGCGTGCTCAAACACTTTTTGGAAGCTTTAAAAATGTAAATAATTTTTTTGACCCTATTCTCACAACACTGGGAACCTGATAGTTTCTTTGTGTTTCCGTGCGCGGCGGTGACTCCTACACCACACGAAGAATGAAGACTGGTAGCTGGGCTCCTTTTACCTGGCCCACTCACTGAGTCATTCATCCCTTGGCACGGCCTGAGCTTTGAAGCAACTTGCAGGAGGTTTGCACACCAACTTAAGGTGTGGCGTGTCCCTTTGAGACATTGCTGTCAGCGGGTGACTGTGCCCATGCCCAACTTCTGTGGTCGCTGTTTCACCAGGAGGAGGAAGTTGACACTAGCTGATTGATCCCACAATTCTCCTCTGGAGGGGCTTAACCAATCGGCAGTTGAACCCGTGGCTCAAACTGGCATCATCTGGGTCCAGGACAGCTTGACCAGCTGAGCCACTAAGAGCCACTCAGAAGCCATTTCTTCCTCGTCCGCACTGCACTGATGAACTCAGGAGAACAAGGCAGAATATGGTTTGCCATCTTTTGCAAATCATGACGAGTTTTACATGCGTAAAAATCGTTTTCAAGTAAAAAATGAGTGAAGTGAAATGTATTGAGAAAACAAAGGTTATTTAATTCGTGAAAGATCCATTCCAACACTTCCTTGCACGAGACAATTAAAAGTGCACTTTTTTCTGTTTCATTTATTAATTTTCAGTTTGCGTACTGCATGTGAACAGGTGGTCATTACCCATATTAATAGAAATGACCCATATCAAATGTGCAGGTCTGTATAAGGGAGCTCCTTCAAAATAGCCAGACGATATAAAGTCTTTGCACATAATTCTGGCATTTCTGCAAGATCCTTGGTTTACTTAATTTTATTCGGCTTCTGTAAATAATGAATTGGAGGTTACTTGAATCCACATACCAGAAAATATCTGGTTCACATTATCTGGTTTATTATATATATCCTGGAAAATTCGGCGGCTTAATACCCACTTAGATGCAACACCTGAAGTTCTCCGGTGGATTTAATGGAGTTGCTGTTCCTGTCTCAGGATAAGCCGGCAGAAACATCACCATCTTCCTGTGAACACCTCTGAAGTAAAACGAAAGGCCCCATTTTCTCAAGACGTAACTTTGCAGTTCATGGCCAATTCACGAGGAATGACAACGCCCCAAAATCAAAGCGTGGCGAACTATTGTGGAGTGAATATTTGGCTTAGCCCGCTTGGCTGAGGGACGACCTTCTGGCCATAGGACGAGGAGGCCAGGACCCCCCAGCAAGGTAACCAAGGGGCAGCTGCAGAGGTGGAGTTGGGGTGGAGGTGGGATGCAGAAGTCGCACGCGAGGGAGAGAGATATCGCATTTGGTATTTATAGTGTTCGGTGGAGGAAGGACGAAGGGAGTGATTGCTAATCGCTGACGGCTGGGGATGATTGAGCGTGGTTGTTGTCATCCCTCCCGAACTTTAGTTAAATAAACTCCATTTAACCAAGGAAGATCAGTAGTTTGTGATATTTGTCAGTGAATGCAATGGGCCACAGGTATCGCTGAGTTTATCAATTAGTTTTTTTTTTTAATTTTATATGAATGCTTTTTCATGGTCATCGTTTTCTTCAAACCATTTCTCATGATTATAACAGAGGCCTCCAGGTTTCAGACCTGGAGCCCCCTGTTATGTTAGACGCTCTGTCATAACCCAGGGTTAGACCCTGCTCTCAGCTCCTAACCTTGAGGGACCACAGTACTCCATTCCGTGAACTGACTGTTCTGCAAGTAAACATTACTGCTGTTAAGCGAAGTCCGGAGGAGCAGAAACCAGGAGACCTCACAGACCTCAGGAGCTGGAATTGGGGATAGTGCAAGGAAACATACTGTACCTTTAGAAATGCCGCTTGGTGCCTGAGATTTTTGAATAATGGAAAGGACACTTATTACCCAAATGGTTTACATTTTGTTCTGCTAAGTGAAAACAGCTGTAGGACCCCAGTGCTCTTGTCACACAGAGCACTGAGGGGCTGAGAAGAAAGAACTCAGGGGCACAGTGCTCCCCCTCCTTGGTTAAGGAGACTGCTGACTCACAGGATGTGATTCACGTCTATTTTTCTGCACGTAAACGTAAAAAAAAGCTCTTATGTAAATGTTTAGACAGTAATGTTTTTGTGCAATAAATAATTTAATTCATGAACTTAGAACATCTGACTGCAACCGCACATAAAGCCAAGTTCATTCATAGTACGTCCAATCTGACCTCAGCATATTTGTACCAATTGAGCTCTCGCTGCGCTATTTTCCAGTGGTAGCAGACAAATAAACATGAATGCATGCATGTCGAATTATGAAATGATTCATTTAGCTTTGTCGTCTGATGCGTAATCGAATGCATGGCTCTTCGTTAAGATTCAAGTTCAGATTAAAGATAGCACTTTCTTTTGCTTCCAGATTGCTTAAATCATGCACCCCGGACGTTTCTGCTGGTTGTGAAACGGGCTGGGAGTCTCGCGATGAAGAGAATAAGCGTGCAGTGGGTTGAATTGGGCCTGGTTACTTTGCGTCCCCAGCAGGCCTAAGCGGCACTCAGCCCGTCCTCGTGGATTACAGCAGAATCCCGGTTTAATTAAATTCCAAAATATGTTTGACAAGTAATCTGTGCCACTGTTTCCTAAATGTGATAGAATTTGTGCCCATTTTGCATTGGCTGGAAAGCGAGGCAGATAGTGAGATGCTTATTATAGGACTATCAGAGAAGTTGTGCAGAGAGTCTTATTTCTATGCGTCCCATGGTGTAAGACCATAGACCAGAGAACACGTCCTTAATGTAAAAGCTTTAGTCAGATTTCCAATCTGTCTTTTATTGCCAGAACTACACACCTGGAGAGCCACTGGGATAGTGAATGGGTCTTGGTTATAGGACACACTGGCAGTGGCAGGGAGGCAGAGAGACTGATTGTGTTTTTTTTTTACTGCAATAGGAAGTGCTGAGAAAACATACTATATTACAGATGACTTTAGTTTTCTTAACACTTTTTATTTTTCTCAGGACTGTTTGACATTTGTTGTAGTAAAAAATGCTTACTTTTATTAACAAGGAAGTTTAGGACGTCTCTTGAATCAGAAGCATTTGTATTCTTCTAAAAGCAAGTATTTTCAACGCATCTAATTAATGTGTTTTGTGTACTGTCTTACAGAGTAACTTTAGTATTCTAAATCCCAGAGTTTCCATTCCAGCCACTTAGAGACTCCCCAGAAGTCACACAAATACCAGTACGATCAAGTCTGCCCAGGACAGACTGCGTTCAGTAAATTTAAGTCTCTGATGGGAAGATGCCCTTGTCTAAAAACCAACAAGGTGGTGTGAGGGCAAGATGGTGAGGTGGAAGATTTGACATTTTGTAGTTATAAACAACAGCATTGTCGATCAAAGAGCATGTCAAGATGCAAGAGAATCTCAGGAGCTGCTTCCTTCTTGCTGGTTTTCTAAATTAAGTTGCTGCTAACTCCTCCCCCCCCAGTCCATCCATCTGTTATCTAACTGCTTCTTCCAGTTCAAGGTCAAGGAGGAGCTACAGCCTATCCCATCAAGCAACAGGCACAAGACAGGATACACCACAGGGAAGACACACAGACACAAACACAGAAGATATGAACACTCACACCAGCTCCAAATTTTCCACAAGCCAATTAACCTACCAGTATGTCTGGGGGCTGTGGGAGGAAACCCTCGCGAACATTGGGAGAACATGCAAACTCCACACAGAGAGCACCCCAGGTCTGGAATTGAACCCAGAACCACAGCACTGTGAAGCAGCAATGCTAGCCACTGCACCACCATGCCTCTCTACCCCTGAGACTTTCCCTTAAAACCTCTTTTAATTAATAAATCATGGAAATTCGCAGCATTCTTCCCATTGAGCATTTCAATAATATCCGGGTGTTTTATTGTTTTTTTTCCCCACAAAAAGGGGAAATAGGGTTCGGAGGAGTGTTTGTATACTCCGTGCCTTTCTCAGCCTGTAATTTGGTATACTTTTTTGGGGGGGAGGAATTTGGTGCTCGTCTAACATCTTGTACATTTGAGTGTTCAGACTGTGGGAAACACTGAATTACTCAGAAGCTACAGGCCTCACAGGCTCGTCCAAGTGTCTCTGTATATTAGGTGATAAAGCAAGAGATCAGTCTAAACCTGACCAGGAGCACAGCCCCTTTATTTATTCTAATGGTGAAGAAGAATTTTCTTTATCGCTCAGGATCAACTGGCTGTCTCCTCCTCCCTACCGATGCTATGCAGGAACATTAGATGGAACTCATTTACGGACTGGCACAGACCATTATTTCTATCTAAACTACATTTTCCTTTTTCATTTCTTAATTCCTAGAAAGCCTGCATGCTCACGAAGGACGGCGCGGGGCTGGAACAGCCTGGACAGATGTTACATGGTGTTATTCTGTGGTTCTGAGGATGATCCTGGTTTGGGCTCCTTCACACCCTACCCAGAATGCCCTGCCTCTGGCAGACCTGTGCTGATTTTATTGATTCACTTGTTTTCTGCAGTTCCTTTGCCTGTTGTGTTGTCTACTTCCAGGTACTCCAAAAGTTGCAGATTTGAAGTGATTTGAAGTGATTCGTGTCACTTAAAGGCCAAGCGTTGTGCTGTTCAGTCATTTGTCTTCTTATTTCTTGTCTGAACTCCCTCTTATACAGGATTTTCTGAACGTTTCTCCCTTTCAACATATCTGTATTACTTAAAATGGGGGTGTACCGTTACAAACTTGCTGACTCCCTGACATTTTATGTTTTGCGGATGTTTGAGGTTGTTTTCAGTATCAGTCTTTGCTAATTGGGAAAATTGTTATTGGACAATTTAAAAAAGCAAAACCTCTTTAAGACCTTTCCTATTCTTCTGGTAAACCTGGTTCATGCGATAGCCTTCATTTGTAACTGCCTGTAGACTTTATGATTTGAAAAATATTGTAGACCTTCTGAACTCATTGTATCAGCGCCACTGTAAAATGTGAGTTCAATCAAGCAGTAGATAGGAATAAAGAAAGTAATTATCTATTAATTATCTATCTATTCATTTTCTAGCCACTTAAACCCAAACAGGGTCCCAGAAGAACTTGAGTCTATCCCAACAACCAACAGGCACAAGGAAGGATACACCCTGGGCAGGATGCCAGTCCATTGCAGGGCACACACAGACTTAAGCACACCCATACTCACACCAGGGCCAGTTTTCCCTGAAGCCAGTTAACCTAGCAGTATGCCTTTGGACTGTGGGAGGAAACCGGAGCACCTGGAGGAAAAACACACAAACACAGGGAGAACAGACAAACTCCACGCAGATAGCACCCCAGGAACTGAACCCAGCAGTGCTAACTCCTACACCACCATGCCACCTGCGGGTAAAAATGTTACATAAAACTGGAGATTCGATCAATCACATAGCTAGATTCATCTATGCATCTCAGGCGACAGTGCAGTCTTGATGGGTGTGATCACATTTTCATCTGCTGCAAGTTTGACAGGGCTGCACTAGCCCTCCATTGAGCCTGCTCATTTTAAAATGGCTCTGTGCTTTTGCTGTCTTTTTTGTTGGGGGAAAATAAAAGGAAGTGAAAACAATATGAAAAAACATTGAGGTCTTAATTGACGTTGTTTTATGTTTTTGTGAGCCGGAGGGAGCATTAGCAGGCCTAAGAATATCCCCAGTGCTGCTACTACTAAAAAGCAATAATTACATTTTTTTTTCCCGAAGCTCTCTAGCTACAGCCTGCAAAGCTGTACAAAGAGCTCAAGTGAGCTAAAAATAGTTGGCAAGCAGTTCATGCGCATGGTGTAATAACAAAAAAACAACAAACACAAATACATCACTGTACCAAAATGATGCGGACAGGAAGTCCATTACACAAGCAGCTCCTTTGTATTAGCCCTTAGATTAATAAATTCTAATTCGAGAATAAGCGCCAGATGCTGGCATGAATGCAAGAGAGAACAACGTGTCAGCGTACTCTCTCACAGAAACACAGGGGTAATCAGAAGTAATTGTCAGCGCACGGAGACTTTATTATTGGAACCGCCGCCCATTTTCGAGAAAGAGATCACAGGCTGAGTTACACTCAATTACGTCCATGATGTCTTACTAAGGAATAATCAGCTTCTTTCCATATATGAAAAAGAAGCAAAACACGTCCACAGGGCCTGGACAATGGGCAGTGTCTGTGTTTTGTGTGCTGGTCACACACAGTGCCCATAAATTGGGGGTCATACTACCAGTCAGTCTGACATACACTAAAACTAATGAGATATCTTCTGACATGTCGTTCAAGCTACATATAGGACGTGATGCCCACCATCTAAAAAATATAAATAAGCCTACTGTTGTCTATTTAAGATATGATGACTGTCTAAGAAAATCACACTGTAGATATAATTGAAGCCCTGTCCGCTCCTATAGAGGGGCAGTGTGGTGTAGAGTAGTGGGTAAGTCTGTAGCCTCATAATTGGTAGGCTGTGGGTATGAGTTTCCCCCTGCAGAGATTGCTGTTGTACCTTGAGAGATGGGGTAGTACCCCGGTTGCTCCAGTCCACTCAGCTGTAGGAATGGGGACCCACATTTGGTGGGAAAATCCCTGTGATGGACTGGAGTCCCACCCACAGGGGAGTCACGGGCTCTCTGTTTCCTTAAAGGGGAACTGTGGTCCCAATTTCTCAGACCGGTTAGTAAATTTCAGTAACAAAATAATTTCATTGACTTGATAGAAAGAAATGACAAATTTCGAATTAAGCACAACGTTTGCCAACTTTGTGAAAGTACTGTAAGTCGCCATGTTGTTGCAAGCCCCAAGTCTTGCCAAGGGCGAAAGGGAGAGTTTGCACGAATTGTGATGTAAGACAGCCCTTCCTGCTCACTAGTCACTGTAATGACTAATGTAATGTGATATACAAGTGAATAAGTACAAATTGTGTACAGGTTTTCTGCTGACATTTCGCTGCAGAAGTGTCCCAACGTGATCTCCACGCAGAGTTAAAAGTAAGTAGTGTTTGTCGGCAAAACTGTCTCGAATATTTTTATTGGATTAAAAGAGATGTATTCACAAGCCTGCTTGTATACAATGTAATGGGGTTGCATCATGTCACCAGAAGTTGCCTCGTTCTGAATCGCAGTACATGGCACTGCGCATACCTGGAAATTTCATCTATTTTGTGATGTTTTACAAGTTGCTGTTGACATTTTGCTTTAACTGCAGTTTGAAATGCACTCATCAATGCTGATTCTTTCTAACCCAAAAATGAGAATAGAGTTGCAGTTCCCCTTTAAATAGAGAGCAGGAAACCAGGATGAGCTCTGGACCAAAGAGATGTTATACTTCAAAACTTCGATCTACCTACCTACAGTACCTCTCCCATATACAGTCCATCTGAACTCCTTCTTGCGCTTGCAGACTTCTAGGAAAGTGGGATTTAGCCTGGATTTTGGAAGAGGATTTCTTGAGCTTGGCTGCGAGTTCTCTCCTGTTATGAAACTCAGTGTGGCTTGAAAACTGGCTGTTTTGAAATAGAATAGGATTAGCCTAGTGGCTCTCGTGGCAAAAGGGAGTAGAAATTGGAGAGGGTGGCCGGATGGCTAAGAGGCTCCGACATTTCTCCCTAGTATATAAATACTAGTCAGCCATACAGTAGCTTGAACTTTGTTTCTGAAGTTTACAAACTCTCAGCAGATGGGGTGGGGACATTTTAACAGAACACCTCTGGATTTGTAAGAATGGTTGCTGGAGGCTGCTAAGAGAGGCACTGTTTTCCTTGAAAATGCAGATGAATACAAAGTGCTTTTGTCCTGAGCTGCCCCGTGGGTGGCTGTTATTTTTCGAGCTGTCAGCTGTCCGCTGACAGTCGAACTTCAAGGAAAATGTACCTGCCACCGAACAGGCACTGCTGTGGACTCCTGAGGTGACAGGCCGTGCTCGCTTGACTTTTGGAAAGAAGTGGTGCGTTGTGGGCAAAAAGCAAAAGATAGCGGATAAAAAAAAAACAAAACAAAGAGAAATGAAAGCTAATGATTTAGTGACCATTCATCTAACGTCCATAAATAATAATAATGATTAAACCAGTAGTTTTTTAAAGATCGACCAGCTTGGTTTAGCCGTCTTTTTGAAATCCATTAGGTAAAGAAAGGGAATTTAAATAAGCTCCTCTGAGCTCATAAGCTCAGCCCGCAGTTCACAATTGTTTCTGAAGGAAAGCCTGTTGAAATATTTTTTTTAAATAATACATTGTGGGAGAGTGTCCAGAAAGGCAGTGATTTCCATGAGAAAGAGCAGCTGGCTTGGTTCTGGAGGCTAATGGACCCACACAGCAGGCTGTGCGTTAGAGTGCTGAGAGACTCTGAGCCTTCCTGTACTGCGCAGGGGGCCTGACACCTCTGAGCCAGGTTGTGTTTTTTCTTCCTCTTTCCTTTGTGCTGATGTTTCAAAAACAATAAGACTGCCTTTCCCCCTGGAGACCAGAAGCTTTAACTTCCCACTGCTAATTCACGGCAGTGCATACCATAAAAATAGCTACAGTATAATGAATGTCCTTTGACTCATAGTTAAATCTGACAGCATGTGTTGCTGTTGTCCACACCAGTCCCTAGTTTCCAGTGTCAACTGTCTCATTTGTTTTCTGCATACTAATTATGCATCATTTCATTTTTTACTAGCCAATGTGGCTCTCTCATGCATTCCAAACCTTTCTCGATTCTTCACATTGAAAATCAGCAGTGGGGACAGTGGAGAGTGGCATGACGCACACAGCTCTCTCACACACACTGGTGCCCCAGAAGTTGCAGGATTCTCAGCTGCACTGCATTTTTCTTCTTCTCCTGAGTACGTGGGATGGGATTCACATCAAAGGGAGCAAGCAGAAGTGAGCTTTGGCGTCCTTTTCTGATCCAGGACTTCCTGCTGTTCTCCCAGTTTTGAAGACCTCCCAGTGGACTCTCTCCTGTCGTGAGTCCAGCAGTTCTGAGCTCCCAGTGAAGACTCCTTTGGCTCTGAGTCTTCCAGGCCATTGGAGCTCAATCATGTCCTAAGGTCTAGTGCATCAAGACACACTGTGCTCTGCCTGTTGACATAAAACCAGTGCCAATCAGACTTTCTAGACGATGTGCAGTACAAGTGTGATACAAGTGATACAACCTCAGAATGAGCTTTTGTTATTTTACAAGCAGGTTAACGGTTAAACAGCAAATTGATAACCCTAGCTTTCAAACATCTGGAATGTCTGATTTTAAAAAGGCAATTGTTATGTTGATACTTTTTTCATGAAGACTTGACAGTTGCTTCTATAGAGAGCGACAATATATATCTATATATGAATTCCACATTAAAATCTACCTCTGCCCCCGTTATCTCTCTCAGTTGCTCCTGTGGTCAAGTTGCTGTTCAGCTGGAAATGGTTAAATTGTGAAATTGGTAATCTCCCCATGCCTATTTGTGCTATTGTGAACAGTGAACTTGAAGGTTTACTAGACATTTTAAGTTTCACTGTGTGAAAGTGACTTCAATGCCCTGTTCTATGAGGAACATGTCTATATGGATTTTCCATGTTGTTCATATTCCATACAACCATATTGTTACTCTGCATGACTGAGTTGATAAGACTAAAAAAAATATTCAGCACATTGGTTTTCAACCTGGGATCTTCCTCTGAATCAGGAACTATCCACTGCGCAGCTGCATATCAAATCAGTAGTGCTGAAATCACATATTCAGAAACAAGATGTCGTGAACCAAAAATACAGATGAAACTAATTGCTGATGATTCATGTGGCTCTTTAGCTAATTGACTGTAATGCACCAAGGCAAGCAGCATGCAGCTGCAATCCTGAAGCAGATAAGGGAGTGTTAGCAGAGCTAGAATGAGGTTTTCGTCATCACAGCATCCTTTGTTATAGATCTCCGTTACTCGACGTGTTGTGCACAGCAGGCCAGCAGTTGCCAATTGTATAGTGCCCCCTACTGGGCAACGACATGTCTTGCACTCCTTGACCCCAGCTGCCATTGTGAGAGCTCAGCCTTGTCACCTGCCAGTCCTTGCTGGTGACAAAATATGCCGAAAAAACGAAAAGATCTGTATGAGCCTGCTGGGGATGTGAGTGTTTGTCTGTGGAAGAAAACAGCCCTGAAACCTGATGAACCTGTCGCTGCTCTGGGGATACAGGTTCACATTACAGCAGCACCCTGAAGGAACATTACAGCCTTTCACTACCAGCTGTACCGTATATATAGCATTAGTCTGTATAACAGGCTGCACCAAACCTAGAACAATGCAAAAAGCCAGGATACTAAACATGGCTTTGAACTAATGTTTAGCCACAGATACTGTATGTCATCTCTAAAACCCAGAATCAAAGCTATTTAGTTTAGTGTTGTACGGCTCTGTGGCTATCAGCATGCTAAGAAAAGATGGGCTTCCTTCAAAATAGATTCTCAAATAAAAGCATTTTGAGGGAGTAGACAAAAGATTTAAATTTTCTGGATCCAAAATAAAAAAAAATAGTTGAATACGCTTGTGAAATGGCAGGCGCAAGTCATCTGAGATATTTTAGCAGCAAGGCCGGAGTGCTGTTTCTGTTTCAGATCCAGTGACGTGGGCAGAGATCTGAACTGCTACCAAAGCATCCGGTGAATTAACACATTCCAGCAACAATAACAACCATAATAATAGTGACAGGTCTTTGTTAACATCGAACCATTATTCTGTATGTGGTGCTTGAGGAAATCTAGATAAACACTGAACAGAAAGGCAAGCTGAGAGACAGAAATGCAATTGAATGGGATAAGAACACAGAAATGTTGCTTAGTACAACATTTATGCTAAAGAATAAGAATGCTTAAAAGTTATGCCAGTTTATAAGGATTCGATTCTGTGGTCAGTATCATGAGACTGCTGGACCTGCTCTGCGGTTTGATGCTGAACCTCCTCATCATTCGCGAGGCAGTGGCCTGAAAATGACATCCGTGGTCACACTTGATTGTCTTAATGGGAAATCTTAATGGCTTTCAATAATTTCACTGAAGTAAACCATTGGAGATTCCACTAAATCCAGCATTGGGACAGCAAAGTCATTAACTGTTATTTTTGCTCTACAGTGAAGCAGTTTGTATTTGTATTCGTAAGATTAATATGAATGTTAAGGACAATACATTCTTTACATTTGGGTAATTCCATTTCATCATATTAGAACAAAAACACTTTGTTCCAAAGAACCTTAAGTACTCAGACACATTTACTTAAGTACCAGGAGTCAGTACACACGTTCCCATGAAAGCATTTATATGATGAAAATCTGCAAACCAAATATATCAATCCCATTACTTTGCAAATAAAATCTTCAGATTTATTCTCTGCTGCATCCACAAGTCTTTCCTGTTCTTGGGGAAAATGTTCTGACTCTTCAGTGATGATTTCCTTGATTGTATTTTGTGCGTTTGGGATTTTGGGTCATTGTTATGATGCAGGGTGAGGGGCCATCCCAAACTGTGGAAACAATTTCTTGGACATAAACAAAACATTTCTCTAGATTTCAGAAGTCATTCAGCGGCTGCCATCGTTCGTTACATCATCAGTAAAGACGTGTGAGTCAGTTTCAGAGGCGGCCGTGCGTGCCCAGGCCATGACATGACCTCCGCCTGGCTTCACAGAAGAGGTGGTGTTCACTGGAGCTTCTGCACTTCCTTTCTTTCTCCACACCTCAACCTTTCCATCTCTGTGGTAGAGGTTTGTCTTGGTCTCACCTTTCTATGAAACTGTTCCAAAACTCTCCTGACTTACTGCAGAGCAAGTTCTCATCTGGCTTTTCAGTTCAGGATGCTGATGAGGGGTTTACATCTTGCTGTGCAGAGTTTGTATTTTTCTGTTTCAGTCATCTGCAAAGTGAGAATTTTGATACTTTCACCCCTACAGTCTGGGGGTTAGGGAATTTTACTGATATTTGTTTCATGGTGTCAGCTGTAGATGTTTATCTTGGCCTTGAACAATTGTCTTGGCTGATTGTTGTCTTATCTTCTTCACATATATTCCAAATCTTTTCTTTCACATTAAGTTCTTTGGTTTTCATGTTGACTTTTGACTACAGATCCTAACATTCAATTCACAGTGAGGTTGACAGGTTATTCACAGTTCTTTTATAAACCTTATTTCCCAACAAACACCTTTCCAGCAAGGACAGTTGCTGAAAACATAGTAACATCTGTCAGAAAATTGTCCAAAATGCTCAGCTTCTTCAGAATAAAGAACCTCAACACTGTGCATGTGTTTAATTGACCAAATAAGGTAGAACGGAGTAGACTTAATTAAAAATATAGGAGTTTGGCTCATCACTCTTGTTCAATGTCCAAAGAGATCAATGTGAAAATCCCAGTTCAGACTGTACTGTCCTAACGGCAGTGTGCTTTCAGTAACCTTGCCATGCGCATCTACAGTAACACTGTGTTTTAATCAATTAACTTTTCCTTTTAGTTGGATATTAATTCAACCCCCTTTTCCTGATTTAATTAGCATGAGCTGTGTGGCACATGTGCAAGTTTTAAATGCTAGCATGTCAGGAAAGTGCAACCTACTTACTGTATGTTGTAGTTACCCAGGGTGCTATATACAGTATAAGCATTTTGTTTTTGCTTTAATTGTTATAAATAATAAAGTTAATTCAGTGCTGAAAAGAAGAAAGAAAAAAAACGACCAGTTCTGTAAATTATTGATTCTAATTTCATTAGGTGTTTTGCCTGTGGAGCTTTCTTCAGGTGTGTCTCCCTAGTTCTGTTCCCACACTGCAAACAGTCAATCTGCCAGAGGAGTGAGTGACCTTATAACTGAGATGAATCTGTGCCTTAAAAACATAGTGTTCAGTGGTTTAATCTATGAACAGCTCAAAACCAAAAACCTATTAAAAAAGAATCAGTAATTGTACAAAAGTGACAGTGAATCATGACTCTGTTTTGGTATAATTGCCATATTTGGGTGACATCAGAGACCAAAGCAATTTCTTTTGGACTGTTTAAAGGCTTTGATGATAGAAATCAGTGGCCCTGCTGTCTGAGCAGGATGGGTGTTGCAGTATTAGTTAGGTATGCCCTGTGGATTACTGTAAGCATATAATATCCTGGCCTTGTCAGCTTAATCTACTTGGAAGGGAGAATTCTAGGAGAGTGCCCTTGCACTGAATTCAACCTGTTTTGAACAAGAAATAACCATGGAGACTGATGGTAACATAATCATTCCCAGAGGCCCACTAGGCGCAGAACTGGCTGTGTTCAATACTTCTCCTTGAGTGGCTGTTCTTCGCTCTAAATCCTGGTATCTATTTCTTCTTTTGGCAGTAAATCACACAGCAGGTCAAAACAGAATGAGAAAACAAAGCTTTAGAAAATGCTGCCATTACTGAAGGTTTTGGTGAGGCAGACTCAGCACTGGGTTCAGCAAAGATGCCCAGAATCACAAAAACACAGCCCGGTCCTGGCCAGACTACAGAATCAAAAACATGGGAAAATCCATATTCTTTCTGATCACGGAGGGAAATTTCCAACAGCTTTTTGTAACAGATATGGAATATCCAAATGAGAGATTTAAACCAAATAAATGCTGGCTTTAGATGCAGCCTGATGCTATCTCCCATTGTATTACAAGGCAAAATCACATTCAAATTTAGTCACAAATCTCACCGCGCATTACCATACATCCCTATTCTTAGCACCATCCACTTTTTTTAGCAGCCCAGTATTAATAGACAGCCAGGCTACTCCTCATTCTAGGTGAGCTGTAGCATGGAGAGTGTCTTGTCATAGTCTGGCAATACTCATGGAATGCAAGTATGATGAGTTGCCTATAACAAGGCAATAAAATGCTTACAATGAATTGTTGAATGAAATGAATTGCTTAGGAGAATATGTTCTTATGCTGATGGCTAACTGGATGAACAAAAAGTGAAATTTTCATAAAATAAAGAGCTTCTAAACTTTGTATTTTGCTTTGTGGGCTTCAAATTACGGAAATGGATATGAATTAGCCCTGCATGACACTCACAGGAGTGAGACCAGCCCTATATACCTCCTCATGTGCTAATGGCATTTGGAGTGATACTTCATTCTCGAAAAATAAGCTCTGAGTTTCAGGGCAAACCATCCATTATCCTTGAGAAGAAATAAAACTTTCCGTGAGAAAGTTCCGTGGCCGTGAGATCGCGCTTGAACTGGTGGTCTGCGGGAAAACCAAAAATGAACATATTCAAGTTCAAGTTTAAGTTTCAAGTTCAAGGTCACGTTTATTTGTCATTCCAGCCATATACAAGTATACAGTGGAACCAAATATCGTTCCTCCTGGTCCACAGTGGAAATACAGACATTACAGACAGGACACTAACATAGACATTGTAGACAGGGTACACATAGTGCAAAGTGCAGATAGTGCAAGGCAATACATAATACAACATACACAACACACTGGGAGGATTTAAACCCTGTTTCTGGAATTGGGGTGGGTGCAAGTACTGTAGATTCCAGGGTGTTGAGGAGCCTGACAGCCTGTGGGAAGAAGCTGTTACAGAGTCTGGTGGAGCTAGCCCGTACACTGCAATATCTTTTCCCAGATGGTAGGAGGGCAAAGAGTTTATGGGAGGAGTGGGAGGGGTCATCTACTATACTGGAGGCCCTGTGTTAGCAGCTTTTGTGATAGGTGACAGAAATGGAAGGGAGGAAGGCTCCAATGATCTTTCCAGCTGTTTCCATAATTTGTTGTAGGGTCTGAAGCATTGCAGTTCCCAAACCAAACAGCTGGTCAAGGTGCTCTCAATGGTGCTTCTGTAATTAAATTGATTTAATTGATAATTAAAATTGTAACTTCTATTTTCAGTTAGTCAAAATACCATTTGTCTAACATGATTTTTCTCAAGTAATATATCCATCCATCAATTTCTGAACCTCTTTATCTAATTCAGGGTCACAGGGGAGCTGAAGCCTACCGCAGCAAGCAACGAGCACAAGGCAGGATACACATTGGATGGGATGCCAATCCATTGCAGGGCACAAATAGCCACAAACAGGTCCAATTTTCTCTTAATAATAATAATAATAATAATAATTCATTTCACTTACTGTAGATAGCGCTTTTTCTGGACACTGCACTCAAAGTGCTCTGCAGGTAATGGGGACTCCCCTCCACCACCACCAGTGTGCAGCCCCACCTGGATGAAGTGACAGCAGCCATAGTGCACCAGTACACTCACTACACATCAGCTATTAGTGGAGAGGAAAACAGAGTGATAAAGCCAATTCATAGATGGGGATTATTAGGAGGCCATGATTGGTAAAGGCCAGGAGGAAATTTGAGCAGGATGCCAGAGTAACTCTAACCCTACTCTTTTCTAGAAACACCCTGTGATTTTTAATGACCAGAGAGAATCAGGACCTCACATTTACATCTCATCCAAAGGATGGCAGCTTTTTACAGTACTGACCAGGCTCACACCCGCTGAGCTTCAGTGGGCTGCCAGTTGTGAGGTGCAGGGTGATACGGCTCTGGCCTCTTAAGCCAATTAACCTAGCAGTATGTCTTTGGACTGAGGGAGGAAACCGGAGAACCCAGAGGAAACCCACACAAACATGAAGCGATCATACAAACTCAATGCAGAACCCAGGAATTCTTCAGTTCTTCAGGTATTGAACCCAGGGCCCCAGGTCGGCGAGGCAGCAGTGCTAACCACATGCGCCACCATTCCTCTCATTTAAGGAAAAAGTATAGCATTCATAAATACTAATTACAAATGTCTGTGGTATATTAGGTGCTATAAGTGAAGAATTTTAAATGAATAAAGTAACATCCTTATCATATTTCTCCCTTCATCTCTAAAGCTGTTACCGCATGGTGAAGGGACTCATAATGTGAGCAGTTTTGCTGAGCTCCCATCAAATTTCTTGCTTCGACCAGACAGGGAAGAGTTAAAGCTAGCTCTCAGCAGGTGAAGTCAGACTGGAGAGAGTGGGAGAAAGTGTGGAAGGAGCAGTGGAAAGGGGGACTGCCTGTGCTTTGCATCCAGTGGTATTATTTATTCCTGCTCTCCAGGAAGTGGAGGCCTAGCCAAGGCAGGCTGGCGGTGACAGCACAGCGGGACTCAGGTGATTTGCATGGAGAATAGCAGGGCTTTGTTGAGGCCTTGCCCAGGGCTTCAGACACTTTTCCAGCACCTCGCTGTCCCAGGCTGTGTTCCCTGTCTCCTAGCTGGAGGGCTGAGGTGTTGCTCCCCCTGCCTCTCGAATGGCATAGGAGCCATGTTAATGCTGTTTTTTGCTGTACTCTGGTTATTACACAGGTGGTTCACTGTACATTCACTGGGGTCTGAATGCATTTCTGAAGCCAATGTGCATTTGTGTGAAACATAAATGTCACCTTCAAAATCCCTCTAGTATGGGAGAGACAGTGTGGTAAAGCAAAGGGTTCATCTTCCTTTTCTTAAGATTGCTGAAATCATCTTCTTATTGATGCCATATACCATTCGGAGAGGAGGGCACAACTGGTTGTGGGACTTCGTTTTGTGACAGTGTAAGAAGCACCAGTGAATTAAACTAAACACACTCGCAGATGAGCATCGTACATGATGCTCTTGCATTGGTTTTATTTCCACGCTTAAGGGATCCGAGAGGTACTCAACTAAAGCAAATGTCTTTGAGTGGCCCAGTAAAAAGCAAGACCTGAATTTGATACAAAATCTAGGGCCAGACTTGAAAACTGCAGCCAAAATCCCAAACCAGCCTGCCGGCGCTTGAGCAAGTTTACAAAGAAGCGCAGGTGAAAATTGCACCATCCAGCTGGTAAGTTGGTAGAGACCTATTCACAAAGACAGGCAGCAGTCATTGCTACTAAGGGAGCTTCCAGCAAGTATTGATGCAATAAACTTATTTTATTTAAATGTCTTCGTTATCACTATTGACATTTCTTTCACCCATAACAGTGTTCATTTGTAGCATCCAAGTTGTGATTAAAAATATTCACTTTACAAAAATGGGTATAAAACCTGGGTAATTTAAAAAAATGGGACATCCGTCATTGGAAAGATTCTTTTGCAAGGTATTTAAAGAGCAAATAATGGCACCAGTAAAATATAAACTAAAAAGGGCTTTTACGGTAATTTTCCAAGCGCATTGTGCTTCCTCTGGTTAGTGGTCTGTGGTTTTCAGTCTGATCGTACAAACTGCAGCATCCTGGCTGTTAATCTGCTGTATGTTCACTTGCACATCTGGATCTTCTGTATAATTGCTTGCACATCTGGATCACTCTTTGTACACATGACTAGCCTCACAAGAATTTAAATGATAGTGCAACACGGATTAATCATCTGTCCCACACAAACCACATCTACTTCATTTGTCTGTAACACTGTATCTGATTCACACTGGCTGTTTTCTTTGGAGCCATTTAGATTCATTGATTTATTTTTATTTATGTCATACAGTGATTGTTTTCTGCAATCTTTGGTCAATCACGCAATGGAAACAAACAACTTTTCATCTCCACCTTTTCATGCACTCCGATGCTTAATAAAATAACATACAGCACGTCACTCCTTGTTAATTCATTAGAAAACCTTGCTTTAACTTGTACTTTTTTGTTCTCTTTATTATTGCGGAATTTTGAGATTTTCCATGCAAATGTACATTACATAACATTTCTTCTTTCTTTCATTTTATTCTGTTTAGATCAGGACCAAATCTTAACACGATATTGAATGATATTTCGCCAAGAATCTGAAACAATGATTTTAAAGTAACCTCAAAACTCTATCTTGAAATAATATCACTTCACATACAGTATAGCTGTATAACAAAATCAATCGATAAAAATCAACTGTGAAAGTGGACAACGTTGGGGACACTCTAACACACTCCTAGCAAAGGAATTCTTTGTTTCAGTTTTGTTTTTGTGGGAGGCGACTTTGTAAACGTACTTTTTTCACGGGATTTTTTTACAGCCGGACAGAATGAATTCCGTGGAGGGGTAATTTAACCAGGTATAGCAGGTGACGTAGAGAACTTCAGTGCTACCGTAGACCGAAGTGATGTGGTTGGAAAATGCACACCAGTTGTACAGATAACCGTTTCTTTCAGAAGTGATCAAAGAGGAGTGGAATGAGGGGAATCAGAAGAAGAGTTGCATTAATGCGATGGGGAAGGAAACAGTAAAACCAACTTGGAAACATAACTTCAAAGTTTCATGAAAGCTTTTATACGGATATCGGTGAGAGCATTTCTTGAAGAGTCTTTTCCATTGCTTTAGTTAAATGCATCACTGCGGCAGAGGGATCATCTTAATCATCCAGGATTTGTTAAAAAAAAACTTGTTCTGCTTTGTGCAAAGCACAGTAATAACAAGCCAGAGCACTTTTGAACAAAATCTGAACAAAAAATACAAAACCGACTCATCTGCTGAATGGCACAAACAAAGCTGAGCTAAACCAGCAGAAAGCGTGTTTTGACATCAACTATGGGCGAAACGGACTGGAATCTTGACAACAATAAATTAGCCCTCATTAAGCGTGCAAGCTAATGACAATAGATAGTTCAGGGAGAAGAAAATAATAGATGAAAGCAATGAAGAAAAATGCTACCCGTCACACAATGAAAAAATATTTTTTATGCACTCCACATTTAAATGTAAAAGACATTAGGAAAAAAATGAATTTAATGGGGAGGTTTTTTTTGTTGTGAAAAGTGACAGTCAAATTTCAATGTCATGCCATGCAGTATGAAAAGTGCTTTCAGTCATCAGAGTTCATGAGAGTGCAGTCTTTGTGAGTGTGTGGTAGGCTGAAGCAATTCAAAATCACAGGGATGTAGGAGCAAGACTCACTTTTTGACTTGTAGTTTCTTTTTTCTGAACAATCACCTTATGTCTGTTGTAAAAAAAAAAAGTGTTTTTAGTGGGGTGCTAGTGAGCACTTAATGGAGTAGACACGTTTGTATTGTGTCCTCTGCTCTGAGATTAATAGAGTTTTATTTGCATTACTGCACACAAATTATAAAACAAAACATTAAACCTTCAATAAAGAAGCGGTTCGAGTTAGCTGTGAAGGCTAATGAACAAACCAAGAAGAAGACAGGTGGCCATCTTGGATCCCCTTGCAACAGAAAACAACATCACGGCTGCACATAAACACTGAGGAGACCCAGGGACAAAATGCTACAGACATATAGCAACAAAAACGCTAAGAGTTTAGCTAAATAACAAGTTTAATGATTGTAATCTTGACTTTGAGTCTGGAATAGTAGTTATGCCATCACAACATCTGGTATCTGTATTCAGAGCCAGCAATGTCTATGCTTGCAAGATGTTACCCCAATCAGTCAATGGCAGACCCTGAGTTACAGCCCATTGTTAAAGCACAGTAAAAGTCATAAAAGAAATATTTTAAAAAGTCTGTTTCTTCCAATTTTGCCTAGTATCCTTGGTTTCTTCCAATTAAGGAGAAGATGAGATTTTGTCACATCCACCGTAATCTGAATCCTCCTCAAAAACAGTCTCGTCCCAATTAAGCACCAGCTGGAGGCAATCTCTGCAAACACAGTCTACTCCTCCATCCAATCTGAACACCTCACTAGTTAACACACCCTCTACTTCCAGACCTACTTAAGCCTGCTTTTCACGGAACAGCGCTCTGTATTGTTAGCTTCCTTGGAACTTCGTGCCTCGCGTTACTTACTTCTTCTTGCCTTTTTTGGATACTCGAACCCAGATCTCCCCTTCTGACCTTGACCTCCTCTTACACTTGGGATGTGTCTGCCTCTCTCTCTTTGGATAACCTTCGGTCGCGAACCCGGAATTCTCCCTCCACCACGTCTCTTCAAACGTTTTGGACTCGTCAGAAAGCTCTCCTGCCTTGGCTCCCCTGCTCCACATAGGATTCTTCACTCTAACAACAACGCGGCTCGTTACAGATTTAACTTCCTCTGCTGCTGCCTTTTTATTAACTCAGGAAAAGAGCCTATAAAATGCTTAGAGTTTGACAGCAAATATTTTCTAGGGACTGTGAAAAGGCATTTTTATTATTAAATTGATGGCATTCTTTTAACTGCTTACATAAAGGAAAATTTGACAAGTTAAGTCCAATTGTATCATTTTATTTCTTTATCATAGATTAGATCCTAGCCTCCAATGTTTCACGTAGATATTTTGCTTTGTCTTAAACCATGGTGAAGCTCAAATACTTGATAAATTGTTGCTGTGGGTTTAGTGGCTACCAAAAGCAAAGCATGTTGTGCTGGTGGAGGGAGTGGGTGTTTTATATGGGAGAGACACACACTCCTGAAGCCCCCTCTCTTGGCAAGGACTTGGTAAGGGCTTGCTGGTTGCTTTGCCATAGCAAAGTCAGCGTATTGTCCACATTCCTTCTGTTCTCCAGGCATTGATCGCCGTGGTGAAGATCTTTAGCTGTCTCCATGGCAACACCAATTCTCACCCCTGCTGTACTACACCATCAGCATCTCTGCGCCAGCCAAGTGAAGTCATCATGTGACTCTCAAAGAATGTGTGTTATGAAACTATCAAAAACAAAACAAATCGAAGAGGAAAAAAAAAACAAGCCATTACCATCAGTGAGGTGCAGCTGGAATCCAAGGAGTTAAGCAGATTTGCCTAGTATCCTTGTCTGACATGGATGAAAGTCTCTGAAAACCTGTTTTACATCAGCACTTTTTTTCTTTTCCAGAACCCTGGAGGCGTCCAGAGGGACCGTTGGTCAATATTTGCTCGTACTTCGTTACCAACAGTGTGTCCATTCTTTCAACTCACTCTACACCTCCATGTCCTGATGAGTCTAGAAGCACATCTGTCACAGAAAATGTTTATTCTATACATCTGTATGAAATATTTATGTGTATTCCACAGGAAAATGTGTTTATTCCTATGTGATTTCCAGATTCTACAGGACATTCCCTGTCATAATAATATTTATAGTACACTTATGATAAATGTGGACTATATTTTTGTAGTTTTCCTCAAGTATTATCATGGTAATACTTACAGTGCTTGATCGAGGATAAGATAGCTTGTACCAGTCTGTGTACATGTTTTTACCAGAAGACCACTGGGCTTCAGAAAGTCAGCATACAAAAATCCATCATAGCAGCATAGCTGTGAGCTACAGACAGAATCCATCAGAAACAAGTAATAGTGATTATTGTACTGAAAACACCTGGCAGAGGACATTAACACAGACAAGAACAGAGTGTTATACGCATGTAGCAAAAACAAACTTAATGAATGTAAGATGAGAAACAGAGCTTTAAAACGCTACTAGAGCCATAATGGCAAACAGAATGTTAGACTTGTTAAATGTTTGAATGTTGGATGTAATAGATATTATGTTCTAATGATAATGCACCAGCGCAAACCTCATCTAAAAAGATATTGTTGATCTAAAAATCAGCCCAGAGAAGAGGGAACAGATACCTTCCCAGGCTAGAAGGAAGTTTAAAGGTTTTAGTCTTGAACAGTGAAGAATGCAAGGTGATCTGATTCAGGTATTCATAAATCCTCAAGGCCACTGAGAAAATCAACCCAACGGACTTCAGAATCAACAGGGAAACACGCACTAGAGAACAAAATGCAGGAAAATGCATTTAAACCAGGGAATAGGAGGCACTTTTACACATAGGGCTGTGGGAGTGGGGAATAAGCTACCTGGTAAGGTTGTTGAAAACGATACCCGGACATTCAAAAAATGATTGGGTTAGATCCTTGAGTCAATTAACTCCCAGCAACCAAAGGTGCTCAATAGGCCGAAGGGACTGCTGCTTGAAGAAGACCCTTCTTCTTCTGAAATGTCATTCAGCCTACATGTCTGATGAGAGTGTGATGGGGGGCAGCGAGGTACTGTATATGCTGTAAAAAGAGCAAGCGTCATATAGCTGCACTTTTGGTAATGGGACAGAACCCTGAATCAGTACCTAGCCTGCACTAAAAGACTGGGCTGTTTTGCAGGGTGTGTGACATGTATCTACCAAGGATACAAGGACTTGTTTTGAGCTGAGAAGGAGAACTGGTTTGTGCCGGGTTTTCAGAAGTATTTCTCTGAGTTAATCCCAGTAGACAGCCTCAGTGCCATAGAGCAAAATGTCTTCTCTGGGGCACGATCGAGCCTGTCCCCCCCTTTACTCCTAGTTCTCCTGAGCTACTTTCGCTTAGTGGGTTTTTTATTCCAAAGTCACCCTTTCAGAGGAAGGGATGGGATGTTTCACATTCTTTTCTTGGCCTTTATCCCAGTTCTTCAATTCTTAAATCAGCGAATTCCAATGGGAAGAAGACATCCGGGGCCCAGGAAGACACATGCTTGTACTCCATGTAAGCCCATCCATTAACAATCCTGAATGTGTCAGCCAGAGCTCTGGGAGCCTTGGGGAGAGTGTGTGTTTCTTGTTCAGTTGCTATCTATGGGTTTTATGTGGCTGTTGTTCAACTAATGCCCTAGATACACCAGGTGATGTAAGAGTCCATAAAACCATGTAGAACTACTGCTAATGGCATATTGTTGGTTCCTTGTGTATGCGCTCTGCTGTCAGAGTCCAGTGGGACATGCTCCCGTTCCAGGTGAATGAGCCTTACATCCAGGTGAGCGGAGGAACTAAATAAGGAGATGGACAAGACCACATGCAGATGCTCCTTGCTTAGCATCCCCCACAGTGTGAGTCTCGGCTGGGTCACAGCAGATCTCTTCCATATCAACGTAAACAGGGCAGCTCTGTTCAGTCAGTTTTGATTTTTCACAGTGTGTATATTTCGATTTGCTTTAGTTAGGGGAGGCTTCATCTTGAGCCACCATTCTGGACGTCTGAATAACATCTCTAATCCAGAAGATCATGGAGGGAGAGGGAGCAGCTTGTGAAATATGAGGAGTCTGTACTGCAAAGTTGCACAGATCAAGGTGACTGAGCCATTCCTTTCACTTTGGTTACAGGGATATGAGACAAGATATATTAAAGGTTGTGCTGCCAGGGCCACATCTAACAATGATATTTCAAGAGACGGTACGACGATCTGTTTGGATCTAATGTTTTCCTTGCGCTGTTCCTGTGTTCATTCTATTCTTCACTGGCAGTTTTGAATTTGGGGGTTCAATTTTAAAAACATATTTTACAGAACGCGATCCAGGTAGAAGCCTGCGGATTCCCTGCCTCAATCCAGCAGAGCTCTTTTTTTATGCGACGGTGAAATTTGCCCACAAATGATCTCGAATAACCATTCACAACCTGCCAGAGATGCAGTGTCTCAATGCCCTTTGCTCTTCACACCTGTGCTTCTCTGCATTGACGTTTATAATCAGGAAACGGCCTTCCAAACCATTACTCTGGTGGAATGCTGCGCAGTGTTTTTCCACACAGCTCCTTGTGTTTGTAAATCAGGAACTGATAAGAGTACATTTTGGCAACAGTGATCAATTTCCTAGCTTAGCCAACACAGCTGATACACAATAAACGCAGCACTACATGTATCCACATATTGAATGCTCATAATTTTCGCTTCTCTAACAGTGTTCATTATTGTGCATTTATCATATTTCATTTTTATTATACAAAACCATTTCACATTCATAACATGTAAGTGACAGAACGATATAAAACTATGCTGTTGATTTGTCAGTCAACTTGTTCAATTCAACAGACATTTGTGAAATCTGATTGGAGATTTGGGATTTAGAGAAGTGACCTGCTTCCCAGTCAGCAATAAAAAAGTTTTTTTTTTGTAAGAGGTCTTCACTGAAATTAAAGTTATCTTGTGAAAGCTGCTTCATTTCAAAGGTGAAGTTGTATTTTCTCTTTTGCATAATTGCTGGGAGGTTAATCATGTGCATGATTATTTGTTACAGCAATGATAAATTAACTGCTAATTTATTTCGCTCCTAATTGATAATCCTGTTCTTAATCATTACAAATGGTATCCCTGTAATTACAGAATTGATTCAGGGAGAAAATCTGTGAATGGTTTCCTCTGTGGGCTGTATAAAACATTCATCCAAAACATGTTGATTTGAAATAAATTGCTCCGTCATTTTTAATGGTGTCTGTTATGTGTGCCCTGGGTCCCTGCGGTGCTATCTGTGTGGAGTTTGTATGTTCTCTCTGTGTTCACATGGGATTCCTCTGCTTTCCTACCACAGTCCAAAGAGCATACTGATAGGTTAATTGTCTTGTGGGAAAACTGGCCTGGTCTGAGTGTGTTTGTGTTGGTGTGTTTGCCCTGAGATGGGTGTGCCATGCTGTGTGCCCATTGCTTCCCAGGATAGGCTTTGGCTCCCCTGGAACATTTAATTGGATGAAGCAGTTAGAAAATGGATGGACATAACGTGTGCACATAACTTTTTAACCCACAAAAAATGTAGAACAGGAAATGAAGCTGAAAAACACCATTTAATATCCTGTGACCTGCAGAGCAGCATGGAATGTCTCATTCCGATGCTGCGATGAACCGTCACAGTAGTCTGTGGTGTTAACATTGTTGAAGTATATTATGTGATTCTCACTGTTTCACAACACCCAATACCTCAATTGCACTTTAAAATCTACAATAGACAAGGGAACATGTCGAGAATGAACTTCAGATCAGAATCTTATTTCCAGTTTATGCCACAGCTAATAACATTTTATGATGGATGAATAAACAACTTGCTGCAAATCACGAGACACTGGAGGCATTTTTATAACTGCGGAACTTGCTGGATCTCTACACAAGCTGATGTACTGTAAATGGATTCCTTGAGTTTGCCGATTATGCCGATGAGGCATAAGAAATTCACCTGATAATATCATTTTTGCTATTTATTCTCCATACATGTGTTTCCAGAGCTGTCAGATGTATCAATCTGCTTTCAGTGACGATAGGGAACAGAGTGTCTCTGCAGGGTGAGAAACTACCACTATACCCTCAAGGATTCGCTGAAATTGTGGACCAATCGATAACGCTCCAATAGAACAATTCTTCACCTCTGGAAATTTCTGACAATTCTTTTCAAAAGAGGCTCTATAAAGCAACAGACAGCTGTATTGGTTTTATCTTTTCAGTTGTTCACCATTGTTCACCATTGCTGCCAAGTCCCAGAAATGCAGCACTGTCAATTCTCAACCCATGTGTCCTACAGTCTTGTGACACACCTGACTAATATAGTTTTCTTCGTAAAGACAGGGAAAGGGAAGGATACAGATTCAGTAGTCACTTCTGTAGAACTTCACCCAGTACACCTACATTGTTTTCAGTTATCTTTTCTTTTGCAGTACTGATCCATATTTAGAATGGATTGTGGTTTACAGCACAGGCAATATGTCATTACATGACTCCAGAATAAACTGTCCAGAGCTTTCAGCCACAGAACAGCATACTGCCATCTTTCCAGGGGTGAGCAGAGACATAAACATTCTTCATTTGCAGTTTAATTCACTGTCTGCTAATGCTCGACTACCAATCCTGACATTTGTAGGCCCTACGAGATTGTATCGATTGAGCTGTTTTCTCTATTCTGGTTGAATTCACTACTCACATGTCTTCTTAAAATAATCCAGCAGCTCTGAATCAATTAAAGATTTTGTTCACCTCAGAAAATGGATTTTTAAGGTAAGAGTTTTTTTGGGAAGCAGGGGGTGTACATTGAAAAAATGATATCATGGGATTAAGCGGCTAGTTGTTGAATGTGTGCATGTGGGAGGGTGTGTGTGGGAGTGTTAGTGTGGCGAAATCAGGCACTTAACCTTAAATAGAACGATGCTTTCATTTTACCATGTATAGGGTTGTGTCTACAAATTTACTTCCACTAAGTTCAAATTCTCAGTTGCCCTTGTTTATGGCGAAAACAGAAGTGAAAACTCTGGGCTTGAAATCACTTCTGCTCCTCCTGTTGTCTAAACTCAGCACACTCTCTCCAAACAAAGAGTCACTGTGGTGAGTGCAGCAGGCACAGTACATCAGTCACAGGAAGAGACAGAGGCTCTGCGCTCACCGGTTAGGCTCTTTATAAATCTGTCTGCAGACCAACATATCCCCCGCAAAGAACTGCTTGCTTTGTCCTCTGGGGCGGCGTTCCTGCCAGAGAAAAACAGTGCAGCAGGCTTAGACCTGTGTCAGTAAGTGGTGTGTTGCACTGTCACGATATGGACAAGCACATAGCACAGGACCTGTTCTGCTCAGGACAGCAGCAACGGAGCAATGAACTCCTCCAATCGACACACCATCACGAGTCCATGCCTCACGGATGCCACCACTGTTATTACACACGCAGGTCTCATGCCAGCTGCTCCGCCAAGGGCTGGGGTGTAAAACTTGGAAAGTAGTTTATTGTAACGGCACATTGTGTGGGCTGAGTTTCAGCCTTCAGAAAGGCAGCTGGCTACTCACCCTTGCGCGCGCGCACACACCCTCTCACACTCACACACGCAGGACCGCTTCTCTGTCGCACATCTATGGAAAGTAAAGCCTCACCATGTGATAAGCTAATGGTATTTTCCAACTTTGCCTGAAACCAAGGAACTGGAACTGATGCTGACGAGGGCGACGTGATGTCACTCTCTCTCTCCCGGCAAGCCGTTTTAACCACTTCCTCTGCAAAATGGGCCGCAGGTCACATGACCGCACTTCTGCTTTCACGCTGCCGTCTCTGCTTGTGTCAAGGCAGCAGGGGCGGAGTGGAGGGCCGGATCGCACAGCCACTTTTATGAATGAAATTTGTTGTTTACCCATGCTGGAGCTATTTTAGTGCCTACGCCAGTGATGAAAAGACAATTGCAAGCTGCCTGACCACAAAAAGCTTCCCCTTTTTTTTTTGTTTCAGGCTATATACAGCTGAATAGCATGCTTTTGATTTTTTTTTGACTCAGGGTTAACACTTCCCTTTCCATGTCATTCCACCAAGCCAGTTTTTTTTTTGGTACCGATTCACTGGGAACTGAACAATCCCGTTTTCGAGAGCTGCCAGTGCTGAAAGGGTGTCTACTGAGGGCACTTTTTTCAGTTTCCAGTGTACCTCAGATAAGACCCCGCATCCTGTTTCCATTGGGGGCTTACATAACAGAGCACATTGTTCCTTCTGACGTCTCTCTTTCACACAGCACTGTGGGCCTGTGAGAAGAGTGAGGTAATGGGATATAAGTGATATCTTAGTAGAGCAATGATCTTAAAACCCTTGTTCCCCCCCAAAAAAAAATATAAAGACCATACAAAACAGGTCAGTGTTTTGTACTTATTCAGTGGAACAAGCAAATGGGTCATGGATAGATTAATTGTCGATCAGTCCTTATTGACTGATTCATGTGCTCACCCTGTTTGTCTTGTTTTGAATCCTGTCAGTTCGTCTGGGGCTTCGAACAGCCAGACCAACACCATATTTTTTTTGGTCTCGGGAGCTATCATTTTCTCCCCAGTCTCTGAAATGTATTTTTAAAGCTTAGAAATTATATTTCAAAAAGGAGAGAGCACAGGGACGTACAACATGGATGCTTCTATTCAACATAGACAGGATGGGGTTGTGTCAGCACTGCTGCGCGATCCTGGGCTTGATTCTGGCTTGAGCCGTCTGTCTGTGTGGAGCGTGCACGTTCCCCCCAAGTTCACTGTGCACTCCAGCTTCCTCCCACTTCAAGAGACATGCTAGTTATTTCGAAATGTCTTTTGCAAATGGCCTCTTCCCCCACTGCTTTTCTATGGACTGTTGTCCGATCCCGGGATTGTGCTCTCAGTCCTGCCTTGCACTCTGGAATTCCAGGACAGGCTTCGGCTTCATGTGATCCCGAACAGGATAAGAGGCTTTCAGATAACGGATGGATAAACATAAAACGTACTGTGGGAAATTGGATGGAGTTAGAAAACGTCAAATAAACTTTGCCCGTGAGCGAAAAGCTTTGAAAATTCATCCTGTTAGTCTTTAAAGGATTGAAAATTAACCCAGTATGACTTCTAACCCTGTGCCCCAGCAGTCCTTTCCCAGACTCCAAGCCATGATCTGACATGATTGGGCATACTTTGAGACTGGGAGGCTAGAGGTTAAAGTCGCCAAAGACCAAACGGCAAACAATTTAGGAAGGATTGCTTGGACAAAGAAGAAAGGATGTTTCTCTGTGTTGTACATTAAAAATAAATATGAAGGTGCCAACAATATGTGAATAAGCAGGAAGTGGGACATCAGGGTGTAACCAATAGAAAAAATGACAGGGGTTTTACAGTAAGTGTATTTGTAAAACACCAGGATTAGGAAGTAAATTAAGAAATGTCTTTACAACACTAGAACTAATACTGCACCTGTGCTGAAAGTGATTGGGTAGTGATGGAAGATTTGAATGACCCTTCGACAAGGTGGGAGAACGTTAACAAAGAAGTGAATGCAACAGGTGTAGTAACTAACTGGTTTTTAAAAAGCCTTTTCTTTTTTTTAACAAATAATTTAAGTCAACCTTGAGGCCAAATACACAGGCACAAATTTATGACTGTACTAAAACTTCCCAACCAAAAATATAGCAAGGTCTTACTTAGATAGAGGCTTACAGAAAACCCACGTGATCATCTATGAAATTGTTTTGGAAATAAAATAAAGATGAAACTGATTCGAAAATAAGCGGGAAATTAACAATATTAAGCTGGCAAACAAATCGACCAAGCTTGCTTGCTTTTCAAAGGTAAAAAAAAGCATAAAAGTAGACAAAAAATGTCTCCCATATTGAAAATGATACAAGTATAACTCCTGCTCTGTATGATTAGACAACCTTTAAAGTTGTGAAACGCATCCATTAGTTTTTCTATCCATTTGATCTAATGTAGGGTTGTGAGGAAGCTGGTGCACCTGATGAAAATCTGTACAAATATGAGGAGAACCGACAAACTCCACACAGACAGCACCACAGGTCTGGAATTGAACACAGGGTTCCAGCAGTGCAAGGCAGCAATGCTAATCACAATGCCACTGTACCACCCAAACTCATGAAGTTGATTAAGTAAATAATCAAATGATACTCTAGATCTACTGGGCACTGATGGCATAAATCCACAAATTCGTAAAGATATTGCTTAGGCCAGGGACAAGGAGTTAACGTATTTCTTGTCTGTGATAAAAATCTCTGAGAATTCTAGGCGACTGGGAGTTTGGTCATAAGTTTTCTTTTCCATCATTCATGAGTCGATGAAAGAGCTTTAAAAAAACCCGTGTTTAACATGTTTCCATAACACATTAAACATTTAGACTTTGATTGAGAGTCACATGCAAGATATAATACAGTTTTATCTGGTGTTCAGAGGAATTATGAGAATGTTCACAGACACAGCAGACAGAGCTTTCACCAAAATGGGAAATGCAATTTTCTTGGTGCTTACCAGTCCCGTCACACTTTATATATTTACTCCTTTTGATGCTTTCACTGTCCAAAGCGCTGCGATCTTCAGCGTAAATACTGGCTCCTGTCATATTGAGTTTTGTTCCTTTTGCTTCACACAGGACACAGCCACAGAGAAGCAAAAGTTCATTCTTAGACGTTTATTAACTGACACAGGGGTTACAATTGGGATCACAGAAGACCCAGGTAAGATTTCCAGCTAGGCACACACGTGGCAAAAGCATATGAATACAAATCAATTCATCAGTGAGTAATATATTGCATTAATGTTGTGTATTAAAGTCGTGTCTAAGGGTTTACTTTTTCATTAATGATACGTTGGAGCAAATAGCTTTTAAGAGGTTTAAATTATTACCTATTAAATTCACATAGTAACGACTGACACACTACACGTCACTGTAAACAATGGCTTTTAACAGTATCTATCCATCCATATTTTTGCTGCTGATACAGGATCACTGGGAAGTCGTATCCCCAGCAAGCAATGGGAACAAAGCAGGATACACCCTGGACAGGACGCCAGTCCATTGCAGGGACACTCTCATTCACTCGTGGGCCAATTTTCCAAAAAGCCACAGTATGTCTTGGGCTGTAGGACTAAACCTGAGTACCTGGAAGAAATGCACACAAACATGGGCAAAACATACGAACTCTACACAGATAGCACTCTAGGAATTGAACCCAGGACCCCAGTGCAGAGAGAGAGCAATGCTAACTACTTTAAGAGCTCAGGCTCTTATCTTTTTCTAAGTTGAGAGGTGGTACAAGTTTTCCAAGACTTTGCACTGTGTCGCTGTCCCTGCCTCAGCAAAGATGGCTGTCAGGCACAGTCTAACTGATTTAGGTGTGTGAACCCTGCTGCTTTGCTATGGAGGATGCCACTGTGCTGGAGGGACTGTCCCAATGTGTGGCAGAGCTCCGCAGCTGACTGGCAGCTGTCAAACTCTCTGCATCTCATCCCCTGCACTCCAGAGTCATTGCCAACCAGCCCCACTGACACGTATCATAGCTCAGCTGTCAGGAGAGATCAGTGCAGTATCAACCCTGCAGGTCAGAAGGATAGAACAGCCTGTCGCTGACTTTGACGTGCTCTGCATGCTGTGCCACCTGTGCTGCTTGCTTTAGGTAGTGAATCCTGTTTAAAGTTTGCTGCCAAACAGGGAATTCCTGTTGGATATCATTATCCCAGAGCCATGTATTAAAGCTTTCTCCATTGAGTGCTGAATGCCAGTCTAGCAGTATGTCGGTAATCCAACAGGAATCATGAAAATGTCTCTGGATTAAGGTGCCTAAGGTGCCTTTCTGAATCTCTACGGCTCATTAGGCCATTTTCTGAAGTACAGTAATTAGAGCAATCTGTTTGTATAAAAAGCAACTTTTCATACAAGGAATGTGCTTACTGTGCTTACTTTTAGAGTACATTTACAGTACGTCCCATTTGAATGCATCCTGTTGTTACCCTGTAAACCAGTGAACACAATTGTAGTGTCTGAGTTGTCAATAATACCGTTCAATTTTATTTAGGAATTAGCTAAATTGTTCTGCTTTGCTCCATCACTGATTGCTCTGTCAGTCCTCCATCAATTTGACAATGCAGCAACAGTATCTTGCATTAGTTGTAATTATGAGCTATGGCTTTTATCCGGACCTATGCTTTCTGTTTTCCATTCTGTGATGGCTTTGAAGGAAGTCAGTTAATTTTTATTTACTTATTTAGCATATAAGAATTTGTCATCTTTTCCTCTCTTGAGGACAGTTCCACACGTAAGTACTGAGTAAAAAAAACATGTAATAGCTCTAGGTCAGCCCTATGGCGCAGTGGTTAGTATTGCTACCTCATAGCATTGGGGTCCTGGGTTCATTTGTTGGTATTCTATCTGTGTGTGATATCTGTTTGTATGTTTGCGTGGGCTTCTTCTGGGAGATCTGGTTTCCTCTCACAGTCCTAAGACGTACTATTAGTTTAATTGGCTTCTGGGGAAAACTGTCTCTTGCATGAGTGCGTGCTTGTTCGGCTGGACTGGGGTGCTGTCCAGGGTGTATCCTTCCTCACCCCTGTTGCTGGCTGGGATAGGCTCTGCCTCCCCCCTCAACCCTGTAATGGATAAAGGGGTTCGAAAACGGATGGATGGATTAATTGTTCTGCAATTTACTGTACACGGTCTGAGCTATGACCACAGGAAAATCCTCAAATGTTCCTCCTTTGTAGCGCTGGAAAATGATCCCCCAGTGTGCTCACACCAGTGCTTTCCCTTCCAAAAAAGCTTAATGAAAATTGATCTAAAAGTAATAGATCCTATTTGAGACTCTTCTTAACATGATAAAAAAGGAAGTGACAGACCAGCTAGAGAGGTAGCTGTGTTCCATCAAGTGTCACTTGATTTCACATCTCAGCACTTAGGCAGAACAGGGAATAGTCTAGAGATAATTCAACTTTGTTTCTCTGCACGCGGAGTGCTGTGTGAGAATAAATTGCGCTGTTCTATTGTATTCTGCGTTTCCTTCAAGAGGCAATCCACAGCTCTTCTTGATGTTGAAATTATAGCCAGCGGTCCTCGGAGGCTCATTGAAGCTGCTTTCATCTCTCTGAGGTGGGAGCAGAGGGCCGTAGAGCGTTCTGCACTAAGCTGGGTTTTAAAATAGTTTATTCCAGATGGAGAGATCTAAAACACTGAACATAATTGTTCATATATATGTTTTTACTTTAATCAGAAATAGTGCAGCCTGTTTTGTGAAAAAAAACATGTTTGCAGTGTGTTTTTTGCGGTCATTGTACAATAAAAAGTCATTGCAATGCTACCATATATCTGACGCCCTGAGCACTGGACTAAGTAATTGCTGATGAGCCTCACCCCAGTGGGACTGGACTGATGAAGGTCACTCCAGTGTGCCACACTGGATTGATGAGGGTCACTCCAGTGGGACTGGACTGATGAAGGTCACTCCAGTGGGCCACACTTGACTGATGAAGGTCACTCCAGTGGGACAGGACTGATGAAGGTCACTCCAGTGGGCCACACTTGACTGATGAAGGTCACTCCAGTGGGACAGGACTGATGAGGGTCACTCCAGTGAGACTGGACTGATGAAGGTCACTCCAGTGGGCCACACTGGACTAATGAGGGTCACTCCAGTGGGACTGGACTGATGAGGGTCACTCCAGTGGGACTGGACTGATGAAGGTCACTCCAGTGGGACTGGACTGATGAAGGTCACTCCAGTAGGCCACACAGGACAGATGAGGGTCACTCCAGTGGGACTGGACTGATGAAGGTCACTCACATTATACCATGACAGTACTCTCCATCAAAAGGCTCCCCATCACAAGAGTAAGATAATCTCAATGGATGGCCTACTTCATTTTAGAAAGTTCCACTGGCTTTCCTGAGCCTGTAATATTCAGGAATAATTTCTCATACCTGCAGCAGAATTTTCATAGACTGACAAATGCAGCCCTTTAATGGAAGTCTTTAATGGCTTCGCTTTACAAAGAGCTTCATTGCCATCTTTCCTTGACACAGCTCTTATCAGTTGGACATGAAGATGGCTGCTTTGTGCATAATGCCCTGCTATCTGAGACATTGCAGCGTTGTTTCTGCAGCAGAGGTTTATATAAGACATGATGAAACTAATGGTAACACTTACAATGCAAACAGTCTTTTTTAAAAGTAGGAACAATAGTTTCAATTATTAAATTGCATTAATATGTGAAAATAAAGGACATTGGAGAATATGAATTATACATATTAGTTAATAATAGTTTTAAGTTTGTGTCTGAAACACCAGAGCAAGTGAGCCTGTTAAATTGTGTTTGAAAATGTATTGTCTTGAGTCTGTTTGCTCCGATAAGGATGGTATTTTTATTGGCCAAGTTCCATTTTGTTATTCCATGGTAAAAAAAAACAACACTTTGACGTTTTTGCATTAGTAAGAGAAAGTAAAACTTGTGAGACGGTGTTCAGAACTTAATTTGAATTATATTTGTCATAACTTCAGGAATTTAGATTCACAGAAATAAAAATGTTACAGTTCTAGTCAAAACAACACACAAGACCCTTTGTCAGAAAGCTGTCTCTCTACTGGTGAATTAATAAGCATCATGCCAAGTTATGTACTAGAAACAGATTTGGAGCAATAGTATTTATCATTTGCTCACTCAGACCCTTTGACAGCACTGTCTACATTTTCCACAATGCAGCTGGTTAAGGATTTGTGCTCAGTCCACAGATTACAGGAAAACAATCCAATGTTTTTATGTCAAGAAATGAATTGCAGATGCTCTACAATGACTCATTTTAGTGATAGGTAATGAATCCGGGATGAAATTCATGGCTGTCTCATTGATGATGATGATGATAAGTGTCACTCCAGTGGGCCACACTGGACCAATGAAGGTCACTCCAGTGGAGAACAGTGGATGAAGCTGAAGATGAGCATCATTTCTTACATGATCATCTGGAATAAACTGTTCCAAAAATGACCTGATGGTGTTGCATTGTCGGTTTATTTTTTCATTGAACTTAATCAGCCACCGTTTCATGTACTAGAGCATAGTACTGGAGAGATTAGATGCATCTCAAATAACCTTTATAGTTTATGCCCATTACTTTGATTCACCGTGTATAAAAAATGTTGCTTTTATAAAGACAGAGAGACATTATCAAAGAAATAATAATGAAAGCTCAAAGTGATTTCTCTACAAGCAAATCAACCACATTTTCTGGTCAAATTCTTGATGGTTCTTCCTTTTTATCATGAGACTGGCATTTTATTCCTCAGCAAGCTGTAAGCAATGCTTTGACATTACAATTTTTAATGAAGATCTTTCCCCACTTTCTCGAAAGAAAACTAACCTCAAGTTATCAGTTTCTCAGAGATCTTTCCAGACGTGCTTTGGACAGTGAGAGATGTTTAGATTTTCCATCCCTTATTTCACAGTTAAACAGTTGTTTTAGCACGTTACAAATGAGACACGGCCATTCTAGGGACCATTTCGGATTCATGGATCTCATTAACCTTCCCTTGAAAGATCCAGGCGGACAAGCATCCACAACAGAATCTGGAGGCTGGTTCCAGTGGGTACCTTTGGGACTTTCAATGCTCATGCTCACATTGGGAATCTATCTGGCTTCAGTTACACTGTTACTCACTGGTGTCCTTGCACAGTGCAGGGAGGTGGGCTTTTTGAATGACCTTGTCTGATTTTTCAAGCCTGATGTGTACAGTATGTCAGGCTTCCATGAACACACAGCAAGGGATCTGAGTGATCCCAGATACAAGAACACAGCATAGATGAACAGAAACCACACTGGAAAAAAAGGTGCAAAGAAAAATCAATCTGCTTCATTATACTTGTTGGCATTGTTATGTCCATACGGTTGTAATGGATTCGGGTTCTAGGGCTTGTGCCCTCGTCGCTCCCACCCCCGTTTGTCCCTCAACCACATGGGCTCGAACCCGGGTTTCTGGTGTCGCTCAACAAGGGTCTTGCCGGCTGAGCTAAAGAAGATCTTCCTCAGCCTGGGTGGTGGAGATCCCTGTTATGCGCAGGGGCGTATTTGTTACACGGTCTTCACCCAAAAAATCTTTCTTAGTTGGATGAATGTCAAAATTGACCTAGACTTCCTCCTATTATTTTATTATTTAATCACCTTAAAGTAGTTTAATACAGGGAATGTCTGGGAAACAGAAAAAAAAAAGTGAAATAGCCAGGTATATTTCCTAAAAATCAAGCCTCCATTTTTAGCACTTCTGTCTTTAGGGGTATGTTTGCTATAGGTGCCATAAAAGTGAAAGTACCATCTCTGCTGGCCTTTCTTTGAATTTCTGTTGAACTGGCCACACGTTTAAATAGCTTCCAAAGTCACATGCTGTAGACTCCTGTGCTTTGTAGTAGTTCGTATATTTCTTATGAATAACTGAAGTTTCATGTTAATGACCCCAATATATACTGTATGTGATAATCAGTTAGCTTTTTTGTTAGTTTATCTTAAAACAAGTAACCTGGTAGTTCAATTTGTCTGCAAATAAATTCTACTGGCATAGCTGATTAAGAAAAACAGTCTGGTGACTTTGCCTATAGACGTTATTTCCAGATATGACGAAGTTCTAAACAGAAAGAGAAAAGCACACCAAATAAATCTTTCAATTTTCAAACAATAATGTCATAATTCCGAAAGTGAGTTTAGGATTGATTTGCATGTAGAATATATTGGAAACGCGTATTTGATGGATACATGCGAAGGTTACACATAATTCTTTCAAAGACCCTTTATTAGAACATAAATTGTAAAATCATTTTAATGGTAGCTTAAATGATACTGACATTTCATAACAAATTTCAGACTTGCAGAGCATTAAACAATGTTGATAACATGCTCTTATGAACCACAAATACTTTGGAAAGGCCTGCTTTTACAGTATGTAGTTTGTTTGTGTTTCACATAGAAAACCAAATTATTCTCTCATGCTCTCATTCTCAAGAAACACAATACAAGTGCAAAACTGGAAAGTACAGCATTATGCCAAAAAATAGTTTTGTTTTGTGTGGGTAGCAATAAATCAGCTTTGAGCAATGAACAATGACGATAAGATTTTTTTTTTAAATAGGGAAAGTCTGTAGATATGTCCACAATTGTCTTTTAATGATTCACTATTTAGTCTGGTCTGGCATTGTAATACAAACCTAATGAGTTGACCTGTCTCAGGATGAAATGTCTATTGCGCAGTATTAACTTGCAGAAGGCAGACGCATACCGACTAGTTAGTATCTGTTTTCTGTCAATATCTGTTTTTTGTCTGGCTATTTTTCTCTTATCTTTTCTCTTATGAGGTAAATATAAATCCTTGAGGAATTAGATAAATTTTGGAGTTGCTGAAAACGTTTGTGGAGGAATTACTCATTAATTATCACTAATTATGTCTATTAAATGCTTATGCTGACATTAAATTAAGATTACCCATCTGAGCTTTCTGTTCTTATCTTAGGTACACTAGGAGAATCCCTGAGAAGGTTTGGATATTTTAAAAATGTAAGAGGCTATTCACACTCTTCTCTTACTCTCAATCTGCAGGTGGAGGGGCATATTCCTAGACTCAATCCTGTGAATAACACTAATAATGTACTAGGGTCCCAAGGTATAACAGCAGTGCATAGAAATCACACGTTTACATCTCGAGAGCAGACCAGTCCATAAAGGCAAATCTAGGTTTCATCCGACGCGTAAATTTAACTTGTCTTTTTGTTTTTGTAAAGCATTAACATTCAAATAATTCTTTCCAACAAACACTCACTCAGAAAATGGAAAGATTTATTTTCTGAACAAGTCCCAAGAGGTTTCTGATACCTTACCCTGAGAGGCCACAGATTGAATTAATGAGTGACATTAACCTAGCATTAAAATAAAAGCAGATTTGACATCCTGGGAATTTCGGGACTGTAGGCTGGAGACTGTTATGCACAACAAAATAAAAATAATGTAGAAAGACTATCCAGGAGGAAACGTTTCTTATTAAGATTGTACTGTGGCAAACTCAAATCTGCTGTTTAGACAGACAGAATGTTAATAGATGGAGGCTAAACATTTGGCTAAACCTCAATGTTAAAAAGGCAGTTTTTCAATCCCAAATACCCAAACCAAGAAGCAACAATGTCATCAAAAAAGTAAGGTCAAAAATGCCATTTTCAAATGTCTGGGTTATAAGGAGCACTTCAAACAATCTTCCCTGAAAAACACAAAATAGACATCTCTGTATACTTTCAAGGACATACTTGCCCTTGCAACACATATTTAATAAATATAAAAAAGAACAAAAACACATATTTCTGATGATCCACCGCATGATATTTGCAGATTATGCAGGTTTTAAAATAAATTTGCTCTAAAAAGTTATTTGTGCTGCAGTCTTGACAGTACCGGGGCTCAAACAGGGCAGCCTGAGTGTCCCTGCTTACCTCATGAAACTGAAACAGAAACCTCCCCTGTTTGGCAACGACAAGAAAGCAAGTCATCTTGATGCATGTCTCCTTTATGTTTGTAAAGACTTCACCTGTTGTAACCACATAATAATATGCACTTCAGTAGTTCAGCTAGATCCGGATAAAGACAAGAGGGACATGCTGATTATACAGTATTTGGCATAGCTCGCCTGGCTGAGAGAATTTTGGCAGCACTGCTGTAAGGATGAGACTTATATATTCAGGCTAGCGGAAGTGCCAGATTAGGATCTAACCTTCCTCCCGAATTTCTATTATAACTTTGTTATAATTCCATTTGTGGATTAAAAACTATGTCACTCTTGTTGGTGGTGACGTTGAACAATGTTTACTTAATGATATTGGATTAAAGTGTGAGGCAAATTATGCCAAAGGGGATCTGAGCAACAGATGAGCAATTATAGGAATTTAGTTAACAATAGACCGCAATGTCTAAGTTAGTTTGAACTGGATTCATGTATAACATTCCAGGACTGAGCATGTACAGCTATACTGAGTTATAGTTTAAATAATATGTAAAATTATTTTTCTGTCTGTCCCACACCAGTGCCTGCTGAGCCTAACAAAGATATATACAGGCTATATAAACCATTGTAAATCAACGATTTAGAAATCAACAATCCCCACTTGGGATGTTGTTATAGATCATGAATACCTCAATTTTTTCTCACAATCAAAAGATAACATAATCTATGGCTGTGGCCAGGAGAAATGGGATTTAGCCTTTTTTTTTTCAATTCAATTTTGAGGCCTGTACCTCAAACTACATAAGGTCCCGTAGTCCCCAAACAAAAGAGTCAGATAAAGAAAAACAACTTTAAAACTTTGGCAGGAGTTGGACAAACAAACAAAGTGTAGCATACTTGTAACTGTGCATTTCCTGTGCCTTCAAAATACCTGTATTAACTGTATTTCCTCGCTACTGGATCATATTGGTAAATTATGATTACAAGACTATGATTACAGATTACATTCTGTTGTAAACCTATTGTCAGTCTTTATACATTGTTTTCAGTGGAAGAAATTTCCATTCAGGTCTCTCAATAACTGATCAATCTGTTATTGACTTGGCAATTAGCTGCATTTATCCGTTTCCCATGTCATTGATCAGTTTCATAATATTGCCTTTAAAGTTGAGAATACTGCCATTGATTATATTTCAGTACAAGAGGCAAGTGCTGCTTTTCAAAAGCATTTTGCTAAACGTTTGGAATTCATTACCTGTTGTGTTGGTTAGTTTTCACCATACTTTTCCTTTTGGTACCACAGGCAGTGCCTGAGGATTATGAATCTGCTCCCTAATATCATCAGATATTGCCCTTATGGTGTGTTGAAAGGATATCTGGTACAGGGTAGCCGTGTGTTTCTATAATATCTGTTTATTTTTGATGAAATTATTCTGTCTTAATGTTGCTTCTTTGAGCAAATGTCTGTAGGTGTCTGGAAAAGACTACCCAGCCATGTTGTTGAAGGTCATATCCTGGCTTCTTTGAGGAAACAGCTGCATGGGATCCTCCAATCAGAACAGGAGGCACGTCTTTACTCAAAGAGTTGTGGGAGTCTGGAACAAGCTGCCCAGTCAGTTATCGCTGTTGTTCAAGCCGCTCTGGCTTTTTTTAAATGAGGCAATATGGGCATACATTCAATTTAGAGGAATAGTGTCACCAAGCATCTTTCAGGACCCTATGCAGACAGCACAATCCGGAAGGGAGTGAGAAAACATGGGGAAAATACTAGGTTAGTGGCTTGAAGAAGAACAGGGGGCATGTCCAAGGTGCGCTGGTGTTTGGGGGGGTGTCCAGGGCAAACAAGTCCAAGGGAGTCCGTAAGATAAACCAGGGAAAGCCAATGTCCAAATCCGGGTGATCCATCCTGGCACAGACAAATGGAGTTAAAAGCCGGAGCTGGATCCGGTGAAGGGTCGGGGGAATAAAAGGGGGGTAACAGGACCAGACGCTCCCAGCCCTGGACCCAGATGGTCAGGACGCCGTTGTGAAGCTGATGCCGTCGAGTCGCTCCTGGATTCGCGGGTAGGCAGGCTTCCGGGCGTCCATCTTCCAAAGCTGAGCCCCGATAGGCAGGAACATCTGGCTTTTATAGGACGGGGGCTGGAACCGGAGGTAGGTGCAGGAGATAAATTATAAACTAGGAAGGGCTGGAGCATCCTTAAGAGGAGGAGTTTACGATTGTGACAAATAGCCTCTAACAGAAAAAGACAGAAAGGGTTGGCATTGCACATTGGAACCCACTGTGAGCAATGGAACAGGGGTGTTGTAGAGAGATGGCACATCCTCCAATTTCAGCCTTCTGCAATGCATAGATGCCAAATCAGATGTGAATGAAAATTGTCATTTTAGTTAGAATATTGTTGACAAATTGCTAGCAATATGGCAGAGGAAAATGCTTGAAAGGCACATCCTTCATTCAACAAAATGAACAAACTAACGAAGTAAGCATTTCAAAACTGGATGAACGTTGTTTGCTTTTATGAAAAATCTTGAAAATAATCACAAAATAAATAATTGAAGTGCTTTCAATGTGGTGTGTTTATTGTAGCTGGCAAGGCCTGACCTAGACCTAGGATATGTATTTCAGGATATAGCATCATGTGCAGTAAAGATCTTCCTGGCTTTGCTTTTACAGTTGAAAAATCCTAGATTAAACACACCGTACACCGTGCAAGGAAACATCAATACAGGCGATAGATTGCATATTCACAATACACTGAATTATGAGATCTTCTGGACTGCAAAAATGAAAAAGCAATGCAATTACTAAGCTGGGTTGGCCATGACCTTTAAAAACGCAGCTAGACGAAAAGCTGATGCACCTGTCCTGCGAAAGGCTTTTTTTAAACATTGATGTTTTCATTCAGCCCCTATTTTTCGGATCTGTTCATCGGATTAGGTCGAAATTCACAAACTGAAACTGTTTTAGTGATTTATAGTGTGGCTGTTATATGAATCGTGATGTCTTTGCCATCCATATCCTACCTAAACCTTCACTCTAGTGAATCTGATTTTCCTCCTGGTGCATTTCACTCGTTCTAGAAATGCCGCTTGGATTGTCTCTGCTTCTCAATACCACACGGTTATGCTGCCTGCCACCTCAAGTGTGAGGTGCAAAGATGAGCTCAAACATCTTCACTTGCCCTCTGCCTTTGGAATGTGACCCTCTTCTGGGGTGCAATTGGTGTGGGCACTTCTACTGATCTTGACCTAAGCGCTGTTACCACACAGAGTTCTCTTTACTGCTTCCTCCTAAATGCTGGAGGCCACCACAGACCTGCACCAGCAGACGGAAAGCACTGCCATCCACTGGCCACTGGCACTAGAAGACTCACCTTCTGCTTCGGCAAAGTTGCTGGCAGCATGCCTGTGGGCCTTGTCCCGACGGTAGTCCCTCCCCCTTAAGGGCGCTCCAGCCCTTTCACTTCGGACTTGATTTTGTGCACCTGTCCCCTGTTCCCAGTCCACCTTAAAAGCCAGGCGCTGACGTTAATCCCGGCTCTGCATCCGATCTCCGTATCGTGCGAGTCCGGGACCTGGACGCGCCTGGTCCCGTTAAGGTTTTATTCTCTGTTCCCGTTCCTCTTCTGCCGGTTCCGACCCGGTTCCAGGTTTTATCTTGTTTGTTCCAGGATGGACCCCCCGGCTTTGAACTTTGCTCGTGTTTGGATTTCCCCTTTGGATTACTAATGGATTGTTTGCCCTGGAGTCACCCCCCTGAACACCAGCGCACCTAGGACACGCCCCCTGTTTTGATCCCCGATTCCTGCATGACTTTTCTCCCCAGTGTTTCCTCACTACCTCGGATTGTGTTGTCCGTATAGGGTCCGGAAAAAACTGTTCCGTTACAGGCCTGTCCACTGGATGGGCACTCTTCCCCGGTGCCACACCTCAGTGTCCTTGTCACAGAGAAACATGGATGGCCTGGGCTGGCCTCCTGGGCTTGGGAAGCCGCTCTAACTCCCAGCCTCCACTCTAGTGAAGTGTAGGTCTTACTGGATATGAAGGAGGACACAGGCTCACAAACCCACTGACAATAAGTTCCCTCTTGAGCAGAGCAAGAATGAGTCTAGACTGTAAGCAAGAAGGTTCATGCCCTCCTGGCAGGTGGGAAACAATCCGAGGTTTTGCTTCTACCCTGGAGGGTCTCATCCAGATGTCTTCAAGCCAGGCCAGTGTTCCCACCCTGTCTCCTATATTAGTTTGCTTGGTGTCTTCCCTTCACCTCTGGTCTGCTCTGATTCCGGCTCACCTTTCCATGGGTTCCTCTTTTCACAAACCACTTTATCCCATACAGTGTCCCAGGGCAGCCGGAGCCTATCCCAGCAAGCAAAAGGCACAAGGCAAGGGATGCCAGTCCATCGCAAGGCACATACAGACACAAACACACACTCTTACACCGGGGCCAGATTTCCCAGAAGCCAATTAAAATGAAGCTTTGAACTGTTGCAGGAAACTGGAACATGTAGAGGAAACTCACGTGATCACATGGGAGAACATACAAACTCCACACACATACTGTAGCACCCAATTGCTAACCACTGAGTTACTGTATTGCTGTTCACTACAGATTTACTTACCTTTTACCCTGAAATATACAGCTCAAACCTGAGTTGCTAGAACCAGGTTTGAACCAGGAGTGTTCACCAGATTTTATTGGGACAGTTTTTAATTAACCTATAACAATTGAGCATCAGTTCTGCCCTTGCAGTATCCGCCTCTGATATTCTGGACTAATTATGGGGTTAGACCAATCTTTCTGATGAAACTTGACACACTAATGACCTAGACACAGAATGAGGAAACTTAACATGATCAGATTTACATACTGCACATTGGATATATTAAAGGGACTGCATACCATTATATCATACTATTGAAAGAGATGGAAAAAATAGCAGCACAACAAATTCAAAATTTGGGTCAAAGTTAGATAACAAATGCTGAGATCCAGGACACTTCACTTATGCAATGTTCTGAGAAAGCTCTTATTTGAATAGAGTTGTATCCTGGCAGAAAAAAACCAACACAGAGGCTCTTTCTCTGAGAACATGACTCGCTGAACATGTGAGATGAGAGGATGCAAATGGATATAATATACTGTACGTAACATAGCTTTCAAATTTGTGTTTTGGAAACTCTACAGTACAGCTTGAAGTAGTGAACTCGGGACTGGGTCAAGGAAAGGACTTTTGGTGCTCATCTATTGTATGTGCAAAAAAGAGTAACTGGAATTGATTGCAAAAATGAAAAATAATTAAAATTAATATTGCATAAAAGCAGATGTTTTTGAAGTAAATATCTTATTTTGTCTTTCAATTTGCAGAATACTGAAGACCTGATATTCCATTTGGTTCCATCTGGGTTTCCTAGACCATACCCTTTGACTGTTATGGTGTTTCCTGTGAGGAACTTACATCCACTTTCTCAACAGAAACTATAGGAAGAAAAGCAACAGAGAGCAACACGTACCGTACACCTGCATTCAAACACCTCCAATTTTTTCCAGTGCTATGTGCAACGCAGTAGTATTGAAGTCTGAATACAGTATTTACCCCTCATTGAGGTGTTGCAATTTTTGTACATTAAAGCCTTTTAAACTTTATCACTTCAAATGCTGTGCTGAAGGGGAATTCTAGTAAGGGCTCTATTCTGTGCTCTGACAGTCGAGCAGTTTGACTTACAGTTCATGGCAGGGGGGACCTACAGGGGAAGCCCTTTTAGTTTGGATTATAGTTCTAATAAATGATCCAATTAGGGGGAGTGTGGATTGAACAGGCAGGCTGTAGTTTCCAAGGCTAAACCGCTTAATGGCCAAGACTAAATCAGGATCAGTTTAGCACTGTAGACGCACACAGTTCCCAGCTATTTTTGTGTCAGTGTTTGCTGTGTGCGCTGGTGAAGGAAGGAATTAATGAATGACTGTCTTCCAAAGGGCAAGGAAATCTTCAAATAACCATGCACAGGAAAAGCCAAGGAGGGCATTTACATTTTGTTAAAGACACCAGCTATCATACATCTCTTTTTGTAGTTGAATTAACTCCCCTGTGATTTATATTAAAAAAATTAAGTTTAGGCATAGAGCACATGACAAACAGTAAGTATAGATCCCCTTGAAACCAGATGCATTCAGTTTTTGTCAAAACATCATTGTAAATAAAACAAAGGAGGATTAAAGCACTTCTGCCAAATGGAGGCCAATCAAGGTCTGAAAGCAACACTGTACACTGAAATTGTCCAGCATTGTACAGTCTTTAATCTAGGTCAGTGCATCCTTGAGTGGATCTACATTTACTGGAGTGTAATGACTCTTCTGCAATAAGTCTCTCTTATAATGCTTTCCTTTTGCTCGGTAGCAATTGGTCGGCTTCACTTTCTCTTGTGATAGTGCCCAGAAAGCCTGCTTCACAACAACCCAACTCAGATCAGCCGACACATAAATGCTGAACAAGACAAATGTCAGTTTTTAGGTTTCACTTAAAATCATTTGATAATATTGAATAATCATCACCCAGTGTTCTATATCATATAAAATGGAGCACAGCTGCAAACAAACCTGTTGCCACCCTTCATTCTAAAACCTTTTGTTTTTAATTGAGGTATGTATGGGACTGCAGAGTTAAGGATTTCAATCTCCTACCCTCATTCAAATGCAATCTTTTGTGCATTACAATAAAATAACAATAACTTTAAAAAGTATAGCGCACACTGTAAGATGTAATTAGCAATATTTCAAATCGGTACATACAAGTATGCACACTGTACAAGTATATTTCCCAGATCATAATAAAAATATCTCTGGATGCTTAATGAACATTTTGATTGAATTCAAAAGGCACATTTTAAAAAGAACATAATTCTGATTTGTGAATACCATTGAGCCTGTTCTTATGTGTTGCTCGGTTAAATAAATAGAGTTGATGAAAATATCGTGCAGAGAAAGTGTGTGCTCTGTTGCGCTGGTCCCTCCCTCTCTCGCTGCACCTCGGTCTCTCTCTGAAGCAGAGCTTCGTGCCGCTAAGGTGGGTAGGTAGAACGGTATGATCCACTGAGGATCAGACAAGTAAGCAAAAAATAAAATCTGACTTGGCGCCCGAGGGGGGATAGAGATGGAGATGAGTCCTGACAGGCTCACACGCAGCTGATCACGGGCAGTGCAGCGACGGGTGACTCACAGATCGGAGTGGCACGTTCTCTCCACGGGCCTGAGTGCTCAGCTCGCCTCAAAACATTCCGCCCGCCGAGTCACGTGACTCCCAGGGGTCGAGAGGCTAGTTGAACCACACTAACGAACTTAAATTAGGTACTACAGGAGCCTCCGGTGAACTCCGACCACTAGGATGGGGCGGAAGGGGGGTGGAAAGGAGAACGTTTGGAAAAAAACACCGCACTATAAAATACATAAAAGAAGAAGACAATGAAAATAAACAAAAGTTGTCTTTTTTGGAAAAAAATAAAATAAATCTTTCTTATGATAATGAACCCTGGTTCAGCAACAAAGGGAAACTGAGTCATCGTTTCCTTCACTTGAATTGCGCCCCGTTTTGCAAGTTGCTGCTGGGGGGCTGCTCTGTAGGAAACTGTCTGCCTGTTGTGGTTTAACGCACAGAGACGAGTTCGTCTTTAACCCATTCCAGTTCAGTACCTTCTCTAGGTAGATGTGCTTAAAAGAGATGCAAAGTGGACCTTCCTGTTCCTGCTGGGTACTATTCCCTTCCTGTTTGCTGCTTTTGAAAGGGCTGCAGTTACAATAGCACTGAACTGTACTCTCTGGTTTCTCCTCCTCTATACTGTATCTGTATGTGATAAACACCCCATGAAGGCTGGAGATCTTTTCTCCAGCTGCGTCTCAGCCTTCTGTAGTTAACAAAATGCAACTCTGTTTAAGAACTATTAAGAGGTGAGTTCTCTCTTTGAGATATTAATGAAATGTTTAACAGATTTAATTAAATGTTCAGGGAAAGCCCCTTGAGAGTCTGTAAGGGCTAAAGCACCATGTAGTACAATCTTGTCAGATACCAAAGAAAAGTAAGCTTAGTCAGTCCCTCACATTGCTGCTGAATCTACAGACTTCCATTTTACAGACACAGAGGACACTGGGCTGTAGCATAAAGTTTCCCAGTAATCCTGGAGAAACACTGTTTCTTCTGGTTTTTCCTCCATCTGAGTTATTAATTGCAGATTTTATTTGGGGTGTATTCGTAAATTTGCTTTCGACTCTTAAAGTCTCATGTGGGATCTGTAATCAGTATGAACCTTGTACCTTTTGTCAGAATTTTAGGACTGCCCTCATTCAGGTGTGCTGTCTGAAATGTAACCAACTGGACCCCTAGAATGAAAAATCACTTTCTGTGAGTGTGTCTGATACAGTGTCACTCTCAAATGTGTCTGTTCATCATCAATTGATCAACCAGTAAGAGCTGTCTATTCAGAAATAACAGGAAGCTAGTTGAGGTGTTAAGTCCTGTATGCTGAAATAATTGGAAATGAATACCTGTAAGTAGTTTTTGTTACGCTCAGGACTGACCAAAGAAACAAGTTCTAAATAAGTCTAAGCAATCAAGCAGATCAATGAAGCCATCAATTAGCAATGGAGATATAGCTGGAATGGAAACCAACAGAAATGTTATTCTTCCAGGATTAGAGTTGGGGGCTACTACTGTAAAAGATAGTTCCCTTTTAATTAAACCCTAAACTAAGCTCCTGGTCATTAGAATATTCCCATGGCGCCTTTTGTAAGAATAGGGGTTCTCAGAGAAACCCAGGTAATTACAGTTCAGAGCTTCTAATCTACTCTACCTAAAGTTCCCCAACAGCTTATCTGGGGAAGTCCTGTCTCCCTATTCCACCTTATCCGATATGGATTGAAAATACACCCAGGTTCTTCTCAATGAAGAATAAAAACTGCTATACAAAATCCAAGGAATTATAATTTGAATTATTACTATAAAAATGGCCCAAGTCGGAATCCAGAAAAGGGATTTTATCAGAGCACTGATTTAGATGTTTGTGCTTGACATTCAAGTTTTTTTTTCAAAGCATTATGCATGACTTGTGAGAATTTCAAAGACCGTAGTGCAGACATGGCTTTTGTAGCAAAAACCTCAGAAAGTGTTGTAGAGGACAACGGTGCTTAGTCATTAGAGGCAGATTGTATTTTTTTGTCTACATTCTTGACTTAGAAGACAAATTCAAGTTTACACAAGAAAAGAACAAATCAGCCTCCCTATTCAACTGTTTTGTTACTATTGATTGGGACCACTTGGTGGCTGAAAAGTATGCCGGATCTGAAGAGATAAGATAATTAACAATACAATTTTTCAAATTTTTCTCTTTGATGGAATTTCCAGGATTGAATGACAAGGGTCCTGTGACAAAATCACCCATGCTGAAGTATAACATAAAATGAAAGAAACATATTGAATATATAATTCCTGATATATAAAAAGTAGTTGCATACACATCAGTTTACATTTTAAGGTGGGAGGGGGAGGGGGGTTGTGTTGTAAGAGCCTACTTGGGTTACTTGTCCATTTGGCTGTTCAACATCATGGATTCTATGATTGTGCAGCCCATGATGCTGGTATGCAGGACCCAGGTTCGAGCCTGCTTATCCTAAATCCCTGCCCTTTATGTGAGAAAGAAACTTTGTAAGAGGAGTTGCAAAAAGTTGGCCCATCCAGCCCATTGGGAAGTTAGTAATTTTTTGATCCAAGAATCTCACACAGCTGTTCTTAGTGCAGGCCAGGGTATTGTCATCAACAACATGGCTGGGTCTCCCATTACAAACTCCCAAAATTCTTTTTTGTAATGAAGGGCCTCCTGCTCTCAGTTTTAAAGGCACAATCATAGCACAGAAGGACTGTGAAAACTCAAATATCTACTTAGTCTTTGTATTTGTGGTGCTCTTTAACTTAATTCTGCAGAGCAAATTCCTGTGAAAGAATAAGCACACAAAATTGAAAATACATGTATTTATTATTTATTTGCTGAGCAGATGCCCTCATCCAAGGCCTTTAGTTATTTTTAAAGAAATTGTTAAAAACAAAATGCAACAGTTACAATGCACACTGTTCCTTCACATTGACAAAATGGTTATTTCCCAGTGTTATTGGGTACTGGAGAAGTACCGGAGCATTCGGGCCAGGACTACCAGACTCAGAGTTTTTACCCCCGCACTATCAAACTATTAAGCTATTAAATACTATTTGAAAACTATTAAATCCCAGCCTCTCTCACCTACGATCTGAACCTCACAGTGCCTTCTCTCTTACCAAAACACACATTGAAACCTACCTCTACCTCACATGTCAAGAAGCTCCCTCCCCATAATTTTCTATCCTTTATTTCATTCTGTTGATGTATGTTTTTGCACATCTGATGTTATTTTGCACATTACCTGTTGTTGTTTTGCACACTGCCTGTTGTCTCTTTCTTGTATTATACAATTGTATTGTTGTTGTTTTTTTGTACATCTTATCGTCTGAGAGCTAGCTAAATAGCATTTCGTTATATCATATACCTGTATATGAGTATAATGACAATAAACCTGAACTTGAACTATTGCTATTTAAAAAATATTATAAATTAAAATGAATCACATGTGAGAAAACCATCAGACAAACAGGGCAGGGAAGAGGAGGAAGTGATAGAAATACTCTTACAGAGTTAAAAATCCTGCTAGTCTTTGGAGAAAACACTACAGACCTTATACTGAAGGCCTCTCCTTCTCAATATCACTTTCTCTCTCGGTTCATCAGGTAACATAGGGATTTAATATCTATCTCAACCAGATAAAAATATCCAGTTTCTTTAAACAAACTCTGCACTGCACAGAGAATAATAATAATAATTGCTTACACTTATATAGCGCTTTTCTGGACACTCCACTCCAAGCGCTTTACAGGTAATGGGGACTCCCCTCCACCACCACCAATGTGCAGCATCCACCTGGATGATGTGACGGCAGCCATAGTGCACCAGAACACTCACCACACACCAGCTATCAGTGGGGAGGAGAACAGAGTGATGAAGCCAATTCATAGATGGGGATTATTAGGAGTCCATGATTGGTAAGTGCCAATGGGAAACTTGGCCAGCAGCAACCTTAGTTTTTTCCAGGAGGTCACCCATCCAGGTACTGACTAGGCTCACACCTGCTGAGCTTCAGTGGGCTGCCAGTTGTGAGTTGCAGAGTGATATGGCTGCCAGCCATAGAATGATAGAGGGTGAACTATTACATCGTATTACACAGTAGTAGTAACTATTACTAATGGTTAAAAAGTGGATAAAAATGCTCAAGTGGAATCTATTAAATGTAATGAAATAGAAATAGTTAACAACATGACACTTAGAAGGATTTAACCTATTCTATTGGGGTAGAACAAGTTATTCTCTTGAAGTCCAGCCAGACAGACATGAAGACAGCTACTCCATGCAGCAGGCTGGAAACGCTGTGGTTTTCCATAGTCAAATAAACTACTTTCGTGAAGTGAAAATGCAGTGAAAACATAGAAGTGCTGAGGCTTCAAAGAGCGCTGTGAAATCAACACTTTGGAGGGGGGCTTGCTGAGGGGGGCAGCAGTAGCTGACAGAGTGCCCTCCTTCCACTCCCTGCCTGCAGCCTGGATTCTTTACTGAGCCTGGACTGCTTGGACACGGCCACGTCACTGCTCAGAGCTCAAACACTGTTTCTCTGAAACTGAGCTCATGAGGGCTTTCCTTATATGAGCAGAGTGCGGTAGCATCCTAAAGTATGATCCGAACATAATGGAGAAAAAGGCTGCCTGATGCTTGTTTTTTGATGGGCCAAAAAAGAAAGACACCTTTTGCTTGCAATTGTTGCACAAACTGCTACAAAACGCAGTTTTCAAATGCAGGTTTGTTCTCCGTGTCACTGAAGACTAGTTCTACTGATTCTTACTGTAGATCCCTCCCCCTGTCTGTTGCAATACCAGGCTGGTGTGGTAAGCACTAGAGCTGTCTAGGAACTAGCCTGGTGATGGCATGCGCATTTACTAAACACACAGCCTGACAGGTTTACAGAAGTCTGGGAGGAACAGGCACCATGGTAGGTTTTTTATAAGTTTAAGTTAAGTTTCCACATAAAAGCTGCGATTCTGACATAAATATGATTTTTTTTTCTTCTCTTATATCTAGTTTACAGATTGCTGTATATTGCTGTATATGTAGGGGGCATTTGTTTTGTATTTCGCAATCAATTCAGATTAAACGATTCAGTATTTCCCGTTGGTGATCCCTTGAACTTCTCCGAAGCCGGAGCTCTTCCACAGAGTTGCTTTGTTTCCCCCCGTATTTTATTTTATTTTGAATGAGTTATCCCATTATTTTTCCGTCTTTGTCATTCGTTCGTTCTCCAGTTGTTTTATTATGCTCTCACAGTATCTCTCAGACTTGGAGCTGTGCGTTTCACCAAATCTTGCCTCACAGCTATGGCACTGCTGCAGGCAATTCGTTTAATGCTGTCAACATTATTAAGACTAATTAATTTAAGAATGATGCAGTCTATCATTAAGAACAGCTGTAGGTCACTCGTAGATCAGTCTATTTGTAGATTGGGAAATGTGTCAAAATAAAACAGTGCACATGTATTATTCTAGGTAAAAAGGTAGAAGCTGGTGCTATTCAAGTATGAAACACACTAAGATATTATGTTCACGTATTTTCTTTTTTCTCTTTCTGTTATTTGGGCTACCTTTAACAATCCAACTGTGTCACCCTGGGACACAGACACTAATAATGTTAAAATAATAACGGCAAAATCTCCAATTTATTTTTCTTAATCCAGCCATATGCTCTGAAAAAGATGCCTCATTATAACAGTGCTGGAAGCCACGCAGTCCCGCGCTGTGGTCAATGAGGGCTGTTTTAATGGGATTATACACAGCAGCTAAAATTCAGTACTTTTGGGGTCAGGGTGAACACACACAACTGTTCAGTGAGATAGAGAGCACTTCCACCTCTCGGTTGCTCTCACCAGGGGTTCAGACGTCTGAGCCCTTGTGTTTTTGTCAATGCGTTGAGAGCAGATCTAGTGTTTTCACCAGTGTTGAAACACACAGCATACAGCCATGAACATTTGAATCTAGCAAATACCACTTTTAAATTGACCACCTAAAAACACATCCTAATTTTTAAAAAAAAACTTTTGTCAGTTTTACTTTCTAAAAAACTAATGTAATATAATATACTGCAATATTGTTACAGTTTTAGGTGACTGAGAAGTGTCTCTGAGATTTTAGGTAAAGTTTGTGACATTTGGCATAGTAAACACTTCTAGCTTCAAAGCATTTTTATGGATAGGGATATAGGCTCCATATAGGCAGATTGCATTGTATTTGGTTAGAAGGCAGTTCATCTCTTATTGTGACTTCTGTAGGCATTAAGAGTTTTAACGCTTAGTAACAGTCTGGGGTTTTCTGGGTGACCAGAATGTTAGGTCTCTGAAAGGCCTCTGAAACATCTTGTTTGTAAATACTGGACATAGAGTAATTTTTGTTGTATGTTTTGTTGCGTGTAGTGGAGTTGGTGTCTTGTCATGGTATTACATATTTGTTTAACCATGAGTGCCTGGATTATAACTCCTCTCAACAAAGCTGTGCCAGAGTATAAAGTTTTCACATGCCTCCAATTATACCAACTGCTTGGGTATTTCCTGTTGAAATCACTTACAAGTTGGGGGTTATAAACAATTATTTCACCTATTGACTAAACCGCACAGCCAAACCCTGATTTTCACCATTTTTGTAACCCCCCATATTGTTAGAATATAATCTAATATATGTGACAGTTGAGCACACCTCCCACTGCATTCCCTTCTCTGCGGCGTGTGGGAATGCGCAGCTACCACACCTGAGGCTCATCAGGTCTGCTATTTAAGATCCCCACGCATCCATGGACTTTGTTCACTATTACATTAATATAATATAATATAATATAATATGGGCCATGGGCCATGGGATTCATTCTTGGGTGCTAATCCGTGTGGAGTTTATATGTTCTCCCTGTCTTCAAGTGGATGTTCTCCAGGTGCTCTGGTTTCCTGGTTTGATTGAGCGCAGGTACTGTATATGTCTGTGTGTGTCCTGTAGTGGACTGTCCCGTCTAGGTTCTGTCCTGCCTTGCGCCCGTTGATTGCTGGGATAGGCTCTGGCGCCCTCTGTGACCCTGGATTAATTTAAGCGGTTAGAAAAAGAATGGACGGATAATATAATGTAACAACGGGCGATAAACCCTTCAAATTTCCATCCAAAGGATGCGCGAGCAAGAATCACACAGCGATTTCACTTCAGACACTACATCCGGATTTGATAAGCTTGATTTTCCTTCTCTTGCTCTTCATTCAGCAATGAATGAATAAGTATTGTAACGCAACAGGGTTCAGGTGGGCGCCCTCGCCTGCTGCCTACACAGGTCGGCCTCGCACCGTGAGGGACATGAACCCGGGCCTCCAGTGTCACTCAACAGGGACCCAGCTTGGTGAGCTAAAGAGAGATCTCTTCACAGCTCAGTGGCTGTGGTCCTGCTATTACAGGGAAGGGCGGTGACGTCACCGCTCTGGTAAGCCGGCTCTTACACAGTGCCTGTCGGCCGTATGCGTTACAGTATTCATCAGCTCGAAGAAGGATGTTCTGCTTGGCCCATTCATTTTCCCTGAAACGTCCAGGCTTTTTTGCTGTGCTTGTGCTCTGTCTGTGAGGTATTCTTCATTTGCCTGTTTGTGCACTGCCATCGCCGACGATGTTCCAGGGCGTTTTTTTTAGCCTTTGGATTTACAGCCCCTTTCTCGTGTCAGTGGCGATGCAGCATGTGACGCCACCTCCCCCTGACCACAGGTTGTCAGTGACACATGGGTAAACGTCCAGACCAAACAAGGAGCTGGAAGGCCTCGTCCTGAGGAGCTGGCCCACCCCAGAAAAGGCAGCATGAGACTCGGGAAGTAAAAAAAGGCTTCATACATGTCATGCAGGGGTACTAATTAAAGCACAATGCTGCGTGACAATGGCCTGGGCCCATGGCGTAGAGGACTGTAAAACAGGATGTATGGAAATGCACCAAGTGCCTGGGGACAGCTGAGGAGTGACCCTCTCCTGACAGCTGGCGAGGGGCTCCTTCCCGCTGAGCAGGATTCCAGGCTCGTGCCACCACACCTGCGACGCCCCGCGCAGCTGAGACAGGGAATGTCCGCCAGGGGCACGTACCGGCTTAACATCTGCGATCCTCTGTCCCAGAGAAATCTGGGCCAAGCTCCTTTCATACAGACATTTCAGCTGTTTTGCTCCTGAGAGGAGCGGGAAAATCAGATCAAGGTTAGTACCTGCACAAATGTCATTTTTCTCACTTTCATTTTTGGGGTTTGAAGTCTGCCTTTACACACACAACGCTTACTCTAACCTTTAAATATGCTTCACCACTTAAATACGCGTGTGAGTGATGATATCAGTGCAAAGGCTTGTAGACGTGAGCAAATGTCTTTTTCTTTTTTTATGTCAGGGCAGCAACAATTGTCTCTGTATTTGAAGATATTTCAGCATATGAGGCTGGCAGTTTGGTAACAGGGGGGAAATCCCATGAATTTGTCCTGAATTTTTCAGACCATAGTAGGCTACAGCACATGCCATAACTGCACTCTCCTGAAATTAAAAGAATTCTGGCCTGAAATGGTAATGAAATTCCAAAAGATGGTGAAATTCTGGAGCTCAGGAACATCGAGTCAGATCTGGGAGATTCCATTCCTGACTGCTTAGTGTCTGTCTGAGTGAGGCAGGATTCCACACAATCCGAGGAGGAACCTCCTTTTCTGTTTCAGAATTTTGGTTTGAAGGTGCTTTAAATCATAGCCCGTTTCTCATCTCGTATCCTCAAATCTGTAGTCATCAGGCTGTCTAGGCCTCCACGCAGGGGCAGCCTGCCAGGATTAGCAAACTGTAAGGGCTGAAAATGCAGAAAACCACATTCATCTCCATGACTCGGAAGGACTCCTGGCAATAGCAGGGAAACTGAAATTCCAAAGTAATCCCAGGAATGTGACCAGGCAGGTAAAATATGTTACAAATGAATGTGTTGGCAGAGAGCACTGGTAATTATTTCTTTAACAAAAAAAATGCTGAGCCATCTTTTTTACCTTAATTGTCTACACTGCTAAAAGAAGCAAATACTTGGACCGTATTTATTACAGAAAAAAACTTGACAGGACAAACTCAAATAGATACTCATCCTATTCATTCTGTTGGAATTTAGGTATTTGGGAATCCGATATATAAAAGACAAAAAATGCAATTGCGTGTGCTCTTACTTTGTCTCTGTAGCATTTTAGATACTATCACTTCAGGAACATAAACAATGTCTGTGAAGAAAGCATTTAAACAAATAAGGCTGATTACAGTAGTTTGAGCAGAGCTAGACCAAAATACCACCACCCTTAATTCATGCAAAACTGCCACTCAATAGTCTCTCTGCCTGACATCTGTGCTGTGTGATCTGTGTGGCATCTATTAGAGAGAAGTGTGATACTGGCACTGGCTCAAATGTTACAATCTAGAGGTGGTGGAATGACTGTCCTTTGTTAGAATTAGTTGAAGAATGAGCTGGAATTGAGATGATGACTTGTTAATGACAGGTCAGACTTGCGTTTATGATCATCAGTTTCTTTTCCTTTTAACCACTTTTGGATGTTTTTTTTAAATCCATGACTTTAATGTGCCTTTGATCTATAATATAAACCTTTAAGAATTGGGGCACAGTGATAAATTCACTGCATATATCCAGCCCACTGTCACCCCACACACACTTTTTACACATATTTTACCTGCTTAAGGTTTATCTATTGGAATTGGTCCAAATTCCTCTCTTTCATCAAATGGCTGGTGTATCTATCATATGCATGCCTGACAAGTGGAAGAATAATCCATTTAAAAATGTCTTGTACATCTTTGGCAGAAGTTATCCACTTATGACACTACTAATGCCACGTGTCAGGAACCACATTGACTTTGCATAATAACAGCCAGTGTCTTTGTCAGGATAGGTTGTGTTCCTATTTCTTCCCTTCATGTCTACAATCAACTCTTAATCAAGGCCTCCCATGTTTCCAAATGCTAACTTTAGGACAGTTAGAAAGCCACAAAAATTGATCTACTGTTTCCATAGATACTTGAGAATTGCCGCACTGAGGTGACCCTGGATTCTGGGACAGTTCTAACTGGGATGAACAAGGAAAGATGGAAAGAAACAGACAATGCATCATTACACCTGGTATTCTAGATACAGTACAGTGAGGTTGTGGATTATAACCCAGCTGTTCGTTTGGCCTACACCCAAGACATCACCAGGACACTCCCATCCCTCATTATGAGTCCTGAGCTGTGGTTAGGAAGGGACTTTATAAGCATTGTAAAGGACTTTATAAGCCTCAGTCTGGAGGAATCAAAGGAGAAGAATTTGGATGGACACAAATTGCACCCCTAGGAACAGGAGTGGACTGGAACTCTAGAGGGGAACTGTATAGAGATCAGCAGAGTAGGCTTAGGCATCGTTTTCCTTTCCCATTCCTAATATTGGACTCAGAGAAAACAGGGTGGGGACAGGGCATAAGGAACCACATTGTTGGGGATGGCTATGATTGGAGGGAACACTCTGGTGACCCTGCAGGACTAGACGCAGTTTCATCTTTTTTGTCTCTGTACTAGAAGGGGGTGTGCCACGACACCAGACAGGCCTTGTTCCTGAGAGTGGTGCTCTTCTCTCTTTTGGGACTTTTGCTTTGGGTAGCTGAGGATCATGAAATTCATTTGTTGTGAGTGTTCATCCCTTGTGGATGCTTTTCTGTTCTTGTGTCCTATCTATGGACAGATGTATTATGACTGTTAGAGGAGTAAAAAGGGCAATTATGTTTTATTACTGTCTTGTGCCGATCTGCGAGTGAAGTAGTGTTTCTGGAAGATACAAAGAAACTGTCATGCAGGAGCAGTGGAAGTGTAGCTAAGGATTTGCGCCTGTGGCTGGAAGGTTGCTGGTTCAAATCCTGTGAGTGGCAGAGGAATCCTATGCTGGTGGGCCCCTGAGCAAGGCCCTTAACCTCAGCTGCTCCAGGGGGCTGTATAAATGGCTGACCCTGCGCTCTGACCCCAAGCTTTTCTCTCCCTGCCTCTGTGTCTCACGGAGAGCAAGTTGGGGTATGTGAAAAGACAATTTACTAAGGCAAGAAATTGTATATGGCTACTAAAGTGATCTTAATATCTTAAATTAGTGAACTAACTTTAACCCCAAAAGCTCAGTTCTCAATCGCAATTACACACCACATCAGCGATCACTAGTCCCCCCTAATTCCTTAGGCTGAACCTGGTTGGCCAGGGCCAGTCTGCCAGCTGTCTGTTTGCTGCTGTTCAGGCAAGATTCAGCCCAAACCATCTAGACCCCCCATTCTTGCCTGTGCTTCAGCCCTGGCTTACTCTGTTCCACTGCAGTACGCTTCACCTTTTTTGAGCCCGAGAATCGATCAGCCCAGAAAGCACCTGTGCAGCACCTGATACCCCTCGGTACACACCGATGCTATAGTTGGTCAACAATCCCCAACTGTCTGAGTCTCACAGGCCTGTAAGCCAGCACAGTGACTGGGAAGGGGACGAGGACAGGGACCCATTTACTCTCTCCTAGCAGCTGTCACTCCCTGTACACCTAGAGGGCGCTCTACTTCCGTCCTGTTCCTAGTTCCCTGTGATTATTCATGTCTTTCCAGTGTGTATTGTTGTGAAGCTTATTTACTTCCCGTGTCTGCTCTGCTCCTGGCTCGGCATTGAGGGTATGGATGTCCTGAGACTCACCTTGCACCAGGTCGGTCCTGTCCATGGCCTGAGGGCATAGGTTTCTATACCGACACCGTCTGTCCCCCTGAGTCTGGGCTAACCCTCGTGTTGCCCCTTTTACACCTACGCATTGGGTCTCTACCGCTCTCCTGGTCATTCCACAGCTTGCCCTTCCGACATCCATGACAGCAGCCTAAAGTCTAGACAAAGTCTGAAGCCCTCTTTCTCCTAGTTGTTCTCATAAGCCTCTCAATCAGACCGGTAGAGTGACTAATTCTATTTAGATACATCAGACCAGGTGTATCATTCCAGAGTTTTTTTCCTCTCACAAAGCCACCTCTCACCACCACTGTCTCACTACCGCCTTTCACTCCTTGAAGTTCCAGTGCCACTTTAATTACTACAGCTATGACTTTGTTCTTTGGCTCACATTCACTCACTACAAAATAAAAAAAAAGTACATTGAACAGCTCCCATCTGGAAAAAACAGGTATAAACTTCTCATTTGATCAAATGATCAAATTGATTACAAATGTTAAGTTTCAACAACATGGCTAGGCTAGCTAGGCTAGATATCTTGTTCCATACTCCCACAACCCTTTGCGTAAAGGGTCCTAATTAGAGGATTTTATCTAGCTGTTTCTAGGAAAATGTATCTGCTTCAACGACATACAGTTCGGTGCCTTGGTAGCTTGTCCCACACGTCCACAACCCTTTGTGTAAGGTAGTGATTCCATGTAGTTTTCACTTGTGTCCCCTGGTTCACGATGTACTCGTTATTCTGAAGAACTTTGTTGGGTAGTTCAGAATAAACAGTGAAACACAAACCAAAGGACCCAAGAGGAAACTGTGGAAATGCATTGAAGTTAACTCCACATACAAATCAGCATCAACTTAACAAAAACTGCTTCTGGCCTGGCTGAAAAGACTTCATTGCGTCAGCGTGATATTAATTCAAATTGAATTCCGAAGAAAGGAGAGAGTAATGGATTAAAGCCAATCCCCATCTGGCCTTGGGTGACTTTTTGAAACTACCATGGGATACAAATTTTGTAATCTCTCTGATCGACTGGGAACATCTACTTGACAAAGACTTGCTCTGATCTTGACAGTGTCCATGGAGTTTAAAACTTGCATACACCCTGTAAAGAAATCCGTTTTTATCGTCTTAAGCTCTACTGACAATTCTTTATAGCTTTAAAATGTACTTTACTCTGTGAAAGGGACGCAGATACCTCTGTTTGTGGTGATAATTAATTTCTTCTTCCAACGGCCTCTCATATTGTCTCAGAATACGTCTTTAGGAGAAAAATGTGGCGTAGAAACTGATGTTCCTCTTCAACCAACAATGTTTTTCTTGAAAAAATTGCGATGAATGAAGATAAGGACAAGTGAAAGAGAAAAAGACATCTTCTTAACCTGTTGTGTGAGGTTAGAGGCTTCCTTTATGTGCGTAGGCATTAACTTCACAGACGCTTGAGCAAAGTTCCCCAATATTTTAGGCCACCTTATTATTAAAGCAAGGGTGAGTGTCTTTTTACTTGTACATGTTAGGGATATTAGCATAGAGCCATGCTTACAAAATGTTAAATAATTATTTTGTATTGTCCGAGACTCCATAGACAACCTATCCGACTCCTATTCAGTCATCAATGAAGGGAATAGTTTTAATTCCTAAGATTTGTCATTTAACTGGCTATCAAAATGAAATCATACTCATAAATAACTGACATTGGAACTTATGAATGGGCAATTAATTAATTGAATGTTATTCATCGAATAAAAGTAAAGAGATATTATAGTGAATGTAAAACATGTACAATCAAATAAGCAGAAAACAAACGCACAATGTTGGGTTTTTTTAAATCAAAGGATGCTAACTGTAATGTACCTCAGTTTTTAAGAAGACATTATTGTGATGGGTAGATGTATTCTCAATGTGAACCAATGGTTTCTATAATGTAGTTTTCTATCTATAGTCACTATTGCGTTATAGCAGAAATGGCTGTGGTGGTATTTTTGCTTTGTTTCTGGATCAAAGCTTTTAAAATCACGGAGAAACAACCATGTGCAGCACACCCTGATAGAGTAGGACCATACTCACATTCAGGAGCTCTTCACCAGCACCCAAGCCCAGAATTAGTAAAGCGCTACTCATGTGAACAGCAGTAAGAAGGTGGATGTTCAACCTCACAGACAGCAGGGAGTACAGTGCAGTGCTGGGCTGGTAAGTGTTCCTGTGTGCAAAAGGCACTTCACTAAACAGGGCATTATCATACTGAATGTGCTCTGCGTACAAGTAGATTCTTGAATTTGAGGGGGATAAAGTATAAATGGATTAGACACAGCATTCAGTGTTCATGTGGGTTGTGTGCTATAATTGTTGACTGCTTTAGCAAGGCTGCTGTGCATATACCAGTCTCATACAATTTTGCTCTAAATAAAGCCTTAAAATTGCATCGTTTCTGTTTTCCATTCCTCATGAAGTTTTAGTATACCAATATGCAGATTACATTACAGCTAAATGGAGACTTTCTTCATGATGTGCTTGTTCACGGATCTATACCAGAAACCCCCAGGGCCAGCCACACCACACTATTTGCTTCATTAAGTCCTTCGCGCCACTGGAGTGTGATTCTGAGGTTTTCATGTATCATACTGTCCAATATCATGCCAAGGGTCAGACATATTTTTCTTGTCCTGTTTCTTAAAAAGGACTGCCATCCCATTCACAGAATTGGGAGGGAAGAGTAAGTAAATATTCCAGAGAGACACTATTACGATCCATAACACATCGTACAGTATTAGTACTTTCAGTTTCCAGGAGTTTCCTGTGCTGACGAATGTGAACCATTGCAAAAGCATTCCAAATTTGTTTTACGAAATAAAGATTCACATAAAAGTGTTAGCCTAGAGGAAGATACCAATAAATATATAACATGCGCTAAGGACGTGCCATAACGGAAAACCAAAGCAGTGAAATATTATTAAATGGTAGAGCAGGAAAGTCACATTATCTTTCCCAACACCTGCTGTAGACTTTGAGCTGTGGCCTAAATGCTTAGTTTGGCCTATAAATATTCTAAGATCCCTCGCCTCGGGCAGTTCTGGCCTGCTATCTTGGCAGGGTTGCAAAGCCAAGGTTTAAATTTAAATCGAGTTATTATTCTTGATTGAAACACGATCTGTTTTACTTCAAGGACCTGTGTGGTACATTAATAGTCCTGCTGCTAAATTGAGAGGGGTTTCCATCACATTTTGTACCCACTAATTGGGCACCTGATTAAGATGGAGGACATAAACATGAAACACGAGCCCTGCCTCACTACGGCTCCTTGATTTGCTGAGCAGGAGTCCCTGCCTGGGGTATGGAGTGTCTCGCGCCTCTCGTGAGAGGGTGAGTTGGCCTGGAGCCTTGAGTTTGCCTTCTGAAAGGTGCATGGGGACTCAGTTCCTCATGTGACCGGCAGCGTGATCAATCCTGGAACTGGACAGGCAGGATTAACTTAGCTCTCAGGATCACATCTTCTGTCAGTGAACTGTGGCGTGCTCTGTAGCCCGGTGTCTCTGACCAGACAGTGCACTCTACTCAGCTTGACTTGACTCAGCTTGACTTGACTCATCCAAAATCTTGCATGTCTTGTTAGACAATTGTTAGACAATTATCTGCTAGTTCTATAAAGTTCACTAGAACATGGTGCATTCCCACTTAAGTCACATTCCAGAAATGTAGGATTTTCTTGTTTTGTCTTTCTAAATTAATCTAGATACAAACTCAGGATCACTTTCATCATATGGGGCACAGTACATTATAATTTTTATTTATAAAAGCCTGTTTCTCAAACAAGAGCATTCTAAATGGTGGATTCTTCTATGAAGGCAAGAAGTGTTCTAATGAATTTCAAAGCAGAGAAAGGGCACAGTCTCTCTCTCTCTCTCTCACCAGTGTCACTCCCATTCTTACTTTCCCGAATTTGTGCATGGCACGACAGCTGCCGTTACACCGCTCCACTTCCTTTCCTTAAAAATGGAATAGAAAGGAAGAGGCTCGTGTCAAAAAGCTTAGTCTCTTGTCTCGTTTTAAGTAGCCAGGAGCTCTTGCATCACTTTGGTTGTAATTTGCTCGTAAAAAGAAGTAGCTGCCTCATTGGTTTCCTCCCAGGTGTAAAGAAGACATGGCAGTCGCTGGGCGCTGAGCTAACTGGTTCGTGAAAATGTTGGAAGTGTTTTGAGCCTGTGTAAAAAAGCCAAGTAGCTTGCTTTCATGTCCTCCTCAGCGTGAGTTGGAAGGGCGCAGTTTCAGGGCTCATGTTTTCAGGAACCCAGTCAAACAAAGCACCGACTGTACTCGGCCCCTCCCGGAGAACGTATTCACTCTTTTGTAAGCGGAGCAGGCTGGAGGTAGTGGAGAAGACAGTGACTGGGGATTTTTGTTTTGCCTCCAATTACCTGGACAGATCCCAGCCCCCGAGCGACACCGCAAGGAAAGACTCGGCGATAGTTTGCTTAACCCGCCTCCCTCTCGCCTCTCCCTCCCGCCACCCCTCCCTAACGCATCTTGTCGGAGGCCGAACGCTCTTTCTTTCCGAGTGCAACTCATCGGTCCCCGTGGTAACTACACTCCAATCTCAGCTCCCTTCGTTTTATTTCTTCTATTTATTTTTCGCTCTCTTTTTTTTCCAGAACTCCGTGACGCACACCGGCAATAATGAGTCTGTGTTAAACAAGAGGCTGCAAGTGCTCCCAAAGTAAGGCGACAGTGCCTGCTATATTTATTAGCTTTCCACATTTAGACAAAGGCTATTTTTAAACGGCCGTTCTATTTGCGGGGGCTGGTGCTTATGTCACAGCACGTTGCCACTTGGCGAAGGCATCATATGCTAGTTTATTTTTATGAAGTGGTTTTGAGCCAAGTGGAGTTTCTCCCCGTGCTTGCTAGCTTGTCGGGCACAGTGTGCCAGAACTTGGACGGCAGGGTGGGTTAGGATCAAGCTCAGGTTTCAGGTTCGGTCTCTCAGCAAAGAATGTAACCCAGTTTGCAGGAGCAGCTGACAAGGCCTCTGTTACATGCAAACAAACAGAGCCCAGTAGTCAGGCACAGAACGAGCAGCTTCGGCTGGCCGAACATGCTAGGCCAGCCCTCCCTTGAATTTTCTAGGAAGACCAGAAAACACAAGGCAGTGCAGAGCGCACTATACTACAGTACATTTCTTCAATGAATTGTTTGTCTAAGGAAAACCATATCCTGTTGAATTTGTTTGCATTGTGGCCTACTCCGTATAAAGCTGACTTCCGAAGCTGCATTCACTTTTTTAGCATTTTTGTTTCTCCTCTTCACATGTACAAAATTACATCAATGGTGTTAATGTGACAGGAAAGGGGCTGGAGGCGTTTTTATGGCTTCTCCGGTTGTCTTCAGTTATTGACTAGAGCTGCCTAGTAACTGCCTTAGGCTCTGTTTGCTTGGTTATAGTTACACAGGAATGGAGCCCAAATAAAATGGTACTTTCAGAATGTTTCACAGTACCCCCATGACAACGATTGTTTGCCGGATTTGAGAGAGCCAAGTAATGATTTAACAAACATATGAATATTTTTTTTTAACGTACCGCATTTATTGCTAGGAATTTTCTTTTCAGAACAGCAGAGTTACTCATTAACTGTAGGGCATTTTCATTCTGAAACATTTTAGTTGCACTTCAATACTGTATATATTTACATAGAAATTAAGAGTTGAAACGTGGTTGGGAATTAGAAACCAGATCTACAGGTGACTCAGCTGTGCTTACTAGTGTCACGGTTGCTCAGCAGCAGTAGTAGGGGAAGGAGTCCTCGAAGTCATGAAGAAAGCAGATGTGCATGTTGTGAGCTAGTGAGTCTATTGTGAAAAGCTTAGTGCCCAAAGCCTTCCAGAAAAGCAGAACAAAAAGAGAAACCTAGGTTTAAAAGACTCTTCACGGAAACCATGCTAACATAAAAGTGAAAAGGCTGCCCCTGCTGTGAACATGATCTCTGCTGAACTGACTCTGCTGCCAGTCCATAGTCCCATGCAGAGCAGAGACCCCTTCCCTGATACACCCAGTGATGACGGGAAATTACATGCAAGAGTCTATGGCATCTCCACCATCCCTTAGGGACCCCTAAAGCTCTCCTCTAATCCCCCTACACTCTGATGGGATGAAGGACCAGACCAAGAAGTGGGGTGGGAGGTTAGGACATTGTAGTAATGCTGCAATTGGAAGCACAGGTGAGTCCTCAAGGGGAGGAGTCATTTTCATCAGGAGAGCCACATTCTTTGGATTCTCACAGGGAAATCACCGAATTGGCTGCACCTGGTGACTTCAGCTCCCTATATAAGTGGTTCCCGAGGCAGACAAGATGGTCTTTCCACAGAGCCCTCAAGATTACGAAGCAGTGAGCATAGCGGGATAACACTGATGGCAGCTAAGTCTTTTTCTGGGTTGGGACATCAGTAAGTAAGAAGACTGTAAATTAGTTCACCTGGCCAACTGGAATCGACCGAGAGAGGTTATTTGCCACTGCTATCTGGGGAGAGATGCTTACTGGTTATGGAAGGATAAGGTTCATGTGGAAGCCCCCTGGCCACACTACCCTATAAAAGGGGGCTCGTCCACAGACATTAGGGTTGGCAAGCACCCTGCTACCACAGGGGCTCGGTGACACAGAGATTCCTGGGTCTCTGTGTGTTTGAGCAGGCAAGCAGAGCCAGTCCTCAGGGCAGCTGTTAATTTTTATTTCTCCCTCTCACTTCTTTCCATGCCTAATGGCAGGAGACTTTAAGAGAGGGAGCCAGGAGAAATGACTAGTTGCACCCCATCTCGGCCAATGGGGAGCCCCCTGGTAGAGCTCTCTGTAATCAGCCAGTCTCCGTTCCTGTGATCACAGAGAGCTGAACTGATGGGATGTTACAGCAAGCAGCTTCTCTGAAAGCAGCACAAACGAGTCAGCCAACAGCACTGCCCGCGATGTGTGGGCCCATTGCCCCTGAGCGCAGCTCTGTGAAATGGCCTGTTTCCAAACCAGCACTTGAACGAAGACCAAACATGAGCCTTTGCACCCCCCATGGCTATATAGTAACTACTAGGGCATGAAAGTACAGAAATAGGTTCATTAAGAATATTTAAATGTTGTTGATTGTTGCACTCTATTAAAATATTCGCTCTACACCCACAAAGAACAGGATTCTCTAACCTTCCTGCTGGAGAGCTTCAATCAAACCATATATATTACCCGAAAACCACCCATTTCTACCGATTGGGGAAATCCTGTGAGCTATTGATCAATAAAGCAAGTACTTTATTTAATTAAGGAGACTCTGGTTCTTTAGGACCGAGGGGCATGTAGATTTATTCCAAATGATCTCTAAATGAAGCAAAGCCATTTAACAAGTCACCTACCTAATTCCTCAACCGGAAATTGTCCCAAGTCTTCAGAAATCAGAGATTTAATGGACTCTTAGCTGGATAGAGGATCTCCAGGACCAGGACTAAAGACCCCTGTTGTGGATTACATACAGTACATATTTTCCTCAAATGTAAAATTTTAGTATATGTACTGTATGAATACATTGGTTTTACTGGCTAAAACAGTCTTTTAAAAGTGTGACCTTACCTGATGTTCACTGGTAGATAATGCTTTTTACCCTTTCATTCAAAAGATGTACATCAACAACAGACATATATTATATGAGAAACAACAATTTCTTCACAACATGGAGAAGAAGAGGTGCCTTTTACAAAATACAAGCTGTCCAAAGTGCAAGCTCAGTCATAACACTACACAGATGTTTATGAATAGATTTAAACAACAGAATTAACATTAAAATACACACCTCAAGATATGTACTAGTAAGAATGAAAAATATCTATCAGAGGCAATTAACCATGAATGAAAAATAATGAACTTTAGTAAGATTTAAATAACATTCTGACTATGGGATCCCATTAATATAATGACATTAAGAGGATGAATATATTCCAACTCACATAACGGATATCATATAAATATAAAGATGTTTCATCAGATTTTTCTTTTTTTTTTAACATGGAAACCAGACTTAGTTTCTTACGTGGGCATAATCACAGATGAGCGCAGCCTTAAACTTTTCCTTTCTCAGCAGGCATATAGAGAGCAATCCCTTGCGCAACCAATTCAGAGAAAGTTCACCTTCACTCCCCCACTCTCACGTAAAATAAAGTATTATGAGTTCTTTCCATCCTTCAGGCAGAAAGCCTTTGACCTGCAGCTCAAGCTCAGATCATCATTAATCAGCCCATGATTAATTCATTCATTCACCCAAACTGCACATTGTCTGATCAGAGTTATGATACGGCTCCAAATTTGTATGTCAGGGCGTCGCATTGTTCTGACTTAGAGCACAATGGATTGTAGGACATGTAGTCTTAAGGCCCTGATAGAACTGGGATGACGCACCTAATCAAAGTGAGCAAACATGAGCTGTCCTGATCCCATTTTGGTATCTTGGGCTACAAACGATCCAGTAAAACTCTCGTTTAGGTCTGCAGGCTGCTGGAGTTTAAACACAACAATCACAGGAGTAAACAGGGCCTGTGCTCAGTTAACTGATTAACCTCCAGCCACTTACCTAGCTATGGTGCAACGATCCATCATTAAAACCATTTTTAGAAAAGGCATGTTTATGTAAGGGTTGAAAAGCAGCAAAGTGCTTTTTTTAGAACTAGGGACCTTTCCTGCTGTCAAAAAATATAGCTGCCTTTTAATGGGATTTGTCTTGTCCATCCTGTCTTGAGTCACTTCTTATTAGGTTTTCCACTGACTGCAGGTCCTGTCTCTCACCTGTCAGGGCCCTGTACCTAAGTAGCTCAGTTCCTAGTTCTTTCTCTGCCCTCCTGACCTGCTCATGGGTCAAAGGGCACTTTCATATAGTCAGAAGCAAGGCTTTTGGCTGTCTGAGTGCAGCTTCAGCAACACAGCTCTTTGCCTCTAGAACTCTGTATCCTGGATATTCTGGAGTGAGTCATGCTAAGACTCTTTTTAAATCAAAGCTGAATGCTAGGCTTGCCAGCTGTGTGTTTTGTACCCCTTGGCATCACGAAACATTCCCAAAGCACTCCCAAATTCACTTTGTAACATAGTGTGAAATAGGTGCTTAAGAAAGTACTGCAATGATAACAGATTTTTCTCACAGTGGCAAAATTACACATCCTCTCATACTAATGAAACAGCTTCTTTCTACAAACTGTGCTTAAAGGAGGAAACAGTATGGCCTAGTGGCCATGGTGAGGAACTGATTAGCAAAGTGAGAAAGTTGTTTTCTTATGTTCTCCTGAATCCTGACACCAATATTTTTTTAAAAAAATGTCATTTTCAAGGTCCTGAAAATATCTTTCAGATGTCAAATACAAATGTTAGTCTGTTAGCAGTGGACAGAGCAATGTTTTTTTTCTACAGTGTTGTGCAGTAGGTCTCAGTCATGGGTGTACACAAGTTCTGCATTGCTGTACTTTGTGCAGTGTATGAACTTTATTTTTCCTAAAATGCAACAGAAGACATGTCAGCATTGTTGTATGTTCTTTTTACATTTGAACTATAAAAGTTCTAAGTGTACAGTTACACTAAATCTATTCATCCAAATGTCAAACAATTTACAAAGTAATGGAAACAGTAATTAGAACTAAACTTCACTACAGCAGATAATAACCTCTAAGGCAAAAATATTGAAATATTCCACATGATAGCCGACACTGATATAGAAAGGATTGGCTCTTGCTTAACTAATACAGTACCACAGGGATCTGTATCAGGATCACAGCTTTTCCTAAATGAAGTCAATGATCTAGATTCTGGCATAACTAGAAAACGAGTCACTTCTACAACTGAAACCAAGCTAGGAGGACTAGCAATGACTCCAGAAGCTTAAAATCAAATTAATCTCCACCTGGCAGATGGTGTTTAATGTAGACATGTCCAGGGTATTACAAGCAGATAGCTAAACATAATCTATAAATATGAAGTGGGAATAACACATTTGGAGAGGCTACTTACAGTATGAGAATGACTTTGGTATTTATATTGACATAACATTTGCATTTTCCAGGGTAAAGTGGGGAAGCAACAAAAAAAAAAAATTGTTATGATATTTAGTTAAAAGCACATCATTTAAATCAATGGATGTTATGCTAGACCTGTACTACAGACTAATAAGAGCCCTTTCAGAACACGGTGCACAATGTGCAATGCAAAGCTGGCAGAATGGTAGCCATTTGTTTTTATGTTACTGTTTCGTTCTTATGTTCTTTATGTTATTAAACAGCATGATCAAAATTGTCTGGATCCAAGTGGGGCTTTCCTCACGTTTTGAGGTCCTGCTGTCACGTGTTTTCTACAGTATGTACAGGCAGTGGTACTGGTATGTCATGAGTCATCGGTTCAGTTATTAATCTTTTGAGTTTCATTGGACTTTAGTACTCACTAAAAGGGAAACTCTCCCAACGATAAATGCAGATGGAAACCTGCTACAATGTCACTCTTAATACCATCATATATAATGTCCTTTGCATTCCTGAGTCTCTTTCTCCTACTTTTTCTTAATGGTCAACATAATAATAATGTACAGACAAGAAAATAAATAAACCAGCAGGTTTTATTGACTGGATATTGACATGCAGAATGTTCTGTGTTATTTTGCAGTTTTTCCTTCCTTTTGGGTAACACTGAGAAAATGTCTACCGCAGGCACCATCTTTGAAAATGGGAATTTGGGGATTCCTGGGTGAAATATTAAAAGAGTGGGGTTTAAAAGCTTTCTGAAACAGTTTTATGTCTGCAGCACTAGAGTTGTCATTGAAAAGTGTTGGTTATCCTGCAGCCTTTGAAGGAAACACAATAGAAACATAAGAGCCTTGTTGCCCCTCTAGGTCTTGTTCTTTACCGACAGTTTTTACAATGTTTCATACCTTCCAGGACAGTGGGAATTCTCACATGCAGCCCTTTTCTTTGAAATTAATAGTTTGTAGCAATTTATTTTGGATACCAGTTCCCACGTGCGTACTTACTGCTTGAAAGACAAGCCTTCCGTAGCACAATACTAAAGTAATTTAGCTAAAAATTTACTAAGTCTGCAATGCAATGCTGGCAACGAGACCGATATATACTGTAACAGGGAACGAGGGGATATTATACAGAAGAGAGGGCTTACATTCATACAACCAATACACAGCGGCAAAGCAAGGCTAGTAGCTCTTATACCTTTTTAGGCGTTTTCTCTAGCCTCATCAGAACAGGAAATTACACAAAATATACTTAACACTACAAGGACATACTACGCGTTTGAAGTAAAAATAGTGTCACCAAATTAAACAGAACATGCCACTAACTTTCCTAACTAACGGCTATATGATTCTCTAAATAAACCACACTGCTTCTCCCAGAAGTCAAAGACTCTTGAAGATTTCGATTTCTTTCCTTTTACCAATTGGAATCTACAATGTATTTAGACCCAAGGAGAGTTTTCATATTTTGTTGCTTTAAAACATGCAGTCATGACTCTTGGAAAGAGCTGATTAATATTTACATACTGTATATTACATGAATGTTTGTTACTTACAGGACCTGCTTCACACATTCACGGTAAAAAAGAAAGAACAGACAATTAATGAGAAAGAAAAATTGAAAAATCACAATTGCATAAGTATTCAAACCATTTAGGTGCACAGAATTACCATAATCAATAATAACGGTTGAGTGTCCTGTGTTTACGTGTACTTATAGCATGTCATGATTTCAAAATAAATACACCTGTCTCTGTAAGGTCACACTGTCAGGTAGTGAGTTTCAAGTACTCAACCATGGAGACTAAAGAGCTTTCAGAAACTGGAAAGGCACAAATAAAGAGAAGGGTATGAACACATTTTGAAATTCCCTTAATAGCTCTTTGAACATGGTGAAGTCAATTATTAGATCGGGCTCTCCCTACAAACTGAGCAGCTGGACAAGGAAATGGGTAAGGGATGTCACCGTAAGGCAGGACAACACTGACTTTGAAAGAATTATAGAGTTTAATGGCTGAGAAGAAAGAACATTTCTGTGGGTCAACAATATCCCAGTCACTTCACATAGCTGGCCAATACCAGAATGGAAAACCCATCTCAAAACCCATGTGGAGTTTGTAACAAAGCATTTACAGTATGTGGTACTTCAAACATGTGGCAAACGATTTGTGGTCAGAAAAGACAAAACTGGAACTTTTTAGTCTAAATGCAAAGCATTACATCTGACACAAACCCAACATAGTCAGCCCTCAGTCAACACCATCCCTACTGTCAAGCATGGTGGTGGAAGCAGTATGTTGTAGTTCTGCTTCTCATCAAGCAGGGACTGGGAAGCTTGTCAAGACTTCCAGGAATATACAGTAAATGGAGCAAAGTACTGGCAAAAATTAATCTTTCAAAAGGACAGCAATTTAAAAAAGCTACACTATAGCGGCTTAAGAATAAAAAAAGTGAATGTCCTTGAGTGGCCGATACAAAGCTGAATTCTTCTGAGAGTCTGTGGAAAGACTTTAAAACAGCTGTCCTTAAGCAACTTGAGAGAGCTTCAAGAAATTTGCCAGGAAGAATGGGCAAAATTTGCCCTTTGTCAGCATGCAAAAGTTGGAATAGAATTACAAAAAAAAAAACATATTTATTTTTTTCTCTATAGTTTTGGTGACATTTACTGAAGCATATGGTTTCTTTGGTCTGAGCATTTAGGCTTTGAATACAATATGAAGCTTTAAACATTGGACACCAATACTTCTGCAAGGTAAATCCCTGTACTTTAAACATGAGAGGATTTAAACAGCAGGCCGATAAATAAATTTCAAGGGCTTACCCTGCTGGGATTTTATAAATGAACCCAAATATCATTATGTTAAGGAAAGGCATGGTTTACTTTTGCCAACATAATTGATGCCATTTAAACAGCCATTGGATGGCAGAGGTAATGTTGATTTTATTCGGGTAAAGATAACTAGATAACAGCCCCGCAGAGCACCATGCATGGCAGGAGGGAGGTGGCCTTGCTACATGTTTAAAAAGTAGAGTTAGGACTTGGAATTAACTTCATACAAAACACAGATAAGCGATGTAAGTCTAAGGACTTAGATCTAGAAGAGAAAAGACATACTTTTAGGGACTTTTAGGGACTGTCAGTAAGTACTTGGTAGTAACGGGACTTTCCCTTTGATATTTTCTGAGGCTTTAGAAAAAAGAAATAATTTCTAAATAATAAGAAAGTAGCAGAGTGAAATATAAAATGATCTAGTATTAGCGCAGCACTGGCTTGATTCATAGAGCTGTGTCAGTGCATGAGCAGCAAAGGAACAGAGCAAAGTTAATTCCAAGCTGAAAGCAGAAAGAAGAAAAAAGCTGAGCCGTTGTCCTCACTCCTACTTGTTTCATAGTAGTACAGGAGCACCACATTCTTGGTAGTAGGACTGTGCCCTGAGGCAAACCAGGTCCCAGTGCTACAGTTTTATGAAGAGCAGTAGAATCAGTTCTTGTTTAAAGAACTGGTTTTAAAATGCAGACTATAAATTGCCATGAAGGTACCTTAGGGGATGAGAGGTAAGGGTAGTTCAATTTTGCTTATCCTGTCATACCTTTAAATAAGGTAAGACAGTGACGATCAAAACACAAGAAGGAGAAGATTATATAGACTTGGATCTCTAACAAAATCATAATACAATTACAATCAACTGAATTTTTAGCTAGCCCAGTGTTACCTCTTTATTGCTGATTTTGTGCAAGACAATTATGTCACAGAGGCGAAAGGTGTCTGGGGCTGATGGATCTTAAGTGAGCTTTGCATGGCAAATGTCTCTTTAAGGGTATTTCCTACCTCAGGTTCTTAAGCTTCCCACTGACAAGACGGGGGGCTCTGGAACAGGGTTCGAATACACGTTACACCTGGACGTCTGCATAAGAGCAGTTGATCAATGAGCCCTGAGCAGTTACCTCGGAGCACACCCAAGACACCATCGAATAGCCCAAGTCAGGAGAGAACTGAGGACGAAGGAAGAGAGACACTGCAGTGGTTGGACCAGGAGAGGACTTGGCTCAGAGATGAAGGACTGAGGGGAAGGAAAAGGAAAGACCCTGCATCATCTTCCACCCCCTCTATTCTAAACTGGACTCGGCGACGGAGACAAACAGAGCAGACGGGGGAACACCAGGGACACATTGTTCAGGACACCCGGGACTGAGGAGGATCTCTGCAACCTCACTGTTTGATCTCTTTGCTGTTGTGTAAAGAGGCACACCAGGTTACTGATCAGAGCCGGTTCCAGGGAACAGCAGCGTGGGACTGTTCGTGTGGGACATTTGGTTCTGTGGGATAAGTGGGGTTCTTGGACTGCTCGAGGAACAGATATTCTGTGCATCGTGTTAGCAGTCATAGGAATGGTTGTGTTAGGGGAAGTTCAGAATACTCTATAAAATGGAATATTGTATACGATAACTATTTTGTCAGATCTTTGGATGCACTGGTGGCTCTGGGAGATAAAAAGAACCTGTGGCAAGGGGAAAAATGGTCCTAGCACCCTTAGAATTGCTAGTGTTGCAGGCAGCAACTTAGCAAAACCAGTTCCTGCATTTAGGGGTCACCATTCCATGACAATTATTTCTTCTTCCAAGCCTTCCTTTGAATAAAAAAAAACTATTGTTTTGATGCCGTTGTCTTGCTACATGTTCCAGATGTCCCCTGTCAAATGCCAGAGAGGGTTTACTATAGAAGTTCAATCATGAGAAGAATGTGTCTACTTTATCATAAAAAAGGCTAATCCCACCCTCCCTTAGACGATGTGTTTTGATGCATTGGACTAATCATAGAAGCACACAAAATAAGGTTTAGACATTCAACATTGAGGAAGAGGTGGAATAGTGTACCTGACCAGGTGACCTCTGTTTTCAGCCTCCATATTTTCAGCTGTGCTTCTGGGCTTGAGGTGGAGCCCTAGACTCTGACACAGGTGGAGCCACAGGATTGCAAAGGCTGTAGCTGCAGCCGTTAGCTTCATGGAATGCAGGCACATTACAGAGCAGTAGAGCATGGTACTCAGAAAGCTTGCAGGCCTGTTGGTCTGCAATTCGCACAGAAGGCAGGCAGAAGAGTGAGAAGCAGTCAGACCTCTGAGACCTCTGTGGTATGTCACCGCTGAGACCTGTTTCTGTCTTATTGTGAAGATGGGTGATTTCTGAGCGCCATGTGGCAAAACTGAGTTGAGTCAGAGACAACGACATTCTGACTGAGTGGCACAATACTGGTCTGCAGTGTGAAAGTACATAAATCTGGGAGTTGGTATGAGGACGGATGCTGTTCTGCCCACAGGGCTGGTTTATTTTGATGGACCTCTTGGCTCGCCGACAGCTACTGTAGCTCCTCACCGATGATGTTTACCCACCAGAGGCCAACGTCAGTAAACACATTTTTATTTATCATGTGTGGTCAACTGGAGTCGGCGTTTGTTTTCTTTTTTGCTCACCCCAGTTAAACCTTCATAGTTACCAAACAAGACAGTGCTTGTGTGCGCAAGGGAGGCTTGTGAGGCTTGCTCAGTGGCAGATAACACTGTAGCTTTTGTCATAAAGAAAACTGCCCCCACAACACTGACACGTTTATTTATTTCAACCCTTTCATGTTCAGCACATCTGGGAACACGTGCCTGAACTCACTTATATCAGAATTCCCTAAATTCTGGAAGACACATTCTCTTAACTGACTTCAACACACCTCTCTCTTTGTTTCAGACGTGCAGTCACCTCTACCACCAGTGTGTTGTGCCTTTTGGTTGTGGTTAACCAAAGTGCTTTCTGAAGAAATTGCTCTTCATTGCCATGTGTTCAAGTGCTCTTGCGAAACTGCTTCTTGCTGTGCTTTTAGGGTGGCTCGGCTGTACAACAAAGCACGCTTACAAGCAACATTTTGGAGGTTTAGTATTCCGATTAATGCTGTCAACAACTGTTTCTTTCACAGTGTCAATGTGAGAGTGTCAGTGTCTTTCATGTTGCTACAGAACAACAAGTTATAATAATCACATTTATATTAATTTATCATTTTACTTTAGCTTTATTATGATGGCGCACATCTATCTCAAAACTGAAAATATTTATGTTTCCTTTTATTACTCTTTATTAATTGGTAAGAGAGAAGGAGTCAGGTCTGGCTTCAGCAGTCTCTTAGGCCTCTGACTAACAGTACAGGTCAGTTTTTTAGGAGCATCCTGAAATGTCAGGCCTATCTAGATCTGGAGTGAGAAAGTGAGATACAAGAGGCCCGTTTGTCAAACAAGTTACTATAAGATGTGTGAGACGATGGTGTGCATGGTTAATTACGTACACCAGAGCTGTGGGGTTAAGGTTTACCCTTAAAGGGGACCTGCAGGCCCAATTTCTCAGACTGGTTATTAAATCTCAGTAACAAAATAAATTAATTGAAGTTATAAAAAAATGACAAATTCCAAATTAAGCAAAAACTTGTGAACTTTGTGAAACTACTGTCACAAAGTTCCCACAAATTGTGACGTGATGTGGTCCTTCCTGCTCACTAGTCACCATAATGACTAACGGAATGTGATGTACGAGCCCATAAGTACAGATGGCACAGCAGACATTTTACCACAGAAATGTTCCAACGTGATCTGCATGCAGAGTTAAGTAGTATTTGTCAGCAAAACCATCTCAAAATCGAGAGCAATATTTCTATTGGATTGAAGGAGATGTATTTACAAGCCTGCTTTTTTACAGTGTAATAGGGCCACATCACGTTTCAGGTTTTATGCTGTTGCCTTGTTCTGAATTGCAGAACGTAGGGCTGTGCATACTTGGAAATTTAATCTATTTTGTGATCTAAATTGGAGGTTTTACCAGTCACTGTGTACATTTGACTTATTTTGTGATTTGAAATGCACTCATCAGTGCTGATTCTTCCTAACCCTGGCATATAAAAATAGCCTTGCAGTCTCCCTTTAACTTCACAACTGGTAACTGTTGGTACAGCGAGCTGCCACCAGAAGTTCCCAACTTACTGCAGACTAGGGGATGCAGACGAAAACGTACAGATGATATTAACCTTGTACATGAACTAAAAATAACATTTAACAAATAACAAAATAACATTTACAGAAACAATAATGATGTTACCCTTTTTTTACTGAGCCTGCAAAAAAATTCAAGTACAGATATTGTACTTGTACCTATACCTTCTGAACACTTAAATAAAAAAAAACGTTTGTTGGAGGTAATTAAGTGGCCCATCGTAAAAGATTTGCATCTAATCTCTCTCCAAATTTAAACACTTAAATGCACGCATTTTTAAAAAGTTGAAATATTTAAGCAGTGTTACTTTGTTTTCCAAAAAACTGGTTTTACAATGCCAGTTTGTAAAAAGTAAAGGAAGGTTTTGGGGTAAAGCTCCACTGAGGAAAACATAAAGACGCATCCTGCTGGAGTGGGGAGAGGAGACTCCACAGAGGGGTTAGGTGTGAGCTGTGATAGACACTATCTCTGACAAGCTCTCTGGGTTTGAGGCACTGGGGAAGGGAGATCCAGTCTGCAGGAAATTGTCTGGGGCCATTTTCCCTGGTCCTCAGTTCAAAGGTGGCAAATCCATGAAAAGACAGATCCCAGCATTTTCTGTTACATATAGCCTGGATGCCTGTAGCTGACAAATCCAAGCAGACAGGTCTACAGCACAAAGCCATATTGCTGTCTTCAGCTTGGAACGAGCAGCTGCCAGTTGGGTGTCTGCCTGATGTTTTTTAACACGATTTAGATCAGCAAACACTTCCTGGATGTGCACATACTGCAAATGTAATGACCTGAGGTGCAAAGGCGAAAAAAAAAGAAAACAGCTCATTATTGGAGCTTTCTCGAGCAACAACAACTACTCTGGTTGGAATCATTAAAGCTGCATCAGAGTTTGCAGAAAACAAAAATCAGATAATGTCTAAGAAACAGGTACAATTAATCCAATAATTAAGAAGCAGGTATTCCAGAAGGCCCTCACTTCACTTAGTCAGATATGACAGGAAAGGAACCTGTGTACTGAACCTGCCATTGTGGAATCAGAGCCCACAGACCTCATTCACAAAATGTTGTAATGTGTCAAAATAAGGGGTTTATAATGAAACAGAGCATTCAAAACCATAATTAGAAGCATGTGAAAGCCTTACAAGTGTGCCCAACACAGGTCTATAATTTAGAAGGCCTAAATTTACATGTGCCGAATATGCTTAATACCTGTCAACATATACATAATGTGGAAAAAGAAGGGAGGAAATTATTAAAGTCACAACACCCTTATGAGACATATCTAACTTGCATGCTAATAATGATAATGTCTTTGATTTGTTTAGTGCATTCCATCCCAAAGGGTCCCAAAACTCTTTATGTACAGGTAGGAGCACTTGTTTCATGTCTGGGTCTTTTCAAATTCAGCATTCTCCTACTCACAGGATTCTTCAAAATGATTTGAAATGTCTGACTTTCCACAGCCTTTCTCTGCTTCACTGCCCTGCACATCCTTAAATCTTTCATAGGCCTTTTTGCCGGGGTTACCTACGCCTGGCGTTATTTCACTCTGATGCCTCTTATCTTCTCATAAGGTGTATCTTTTCATATGGCCTGCGCCTACAGTGGCTGTGCTCATGATCTCCATTTCATGCATCTACAATGTAAATTTGTGAAAACAAAAATTTGAGACCAGGTACACATCTGATGAGATACTGCTTATATGTGTCTCTATTAGACATTTACAAAAACTTTGCAAATAAGAACTAAAGATGGTATTTTTATTGCCCACATACTGTACATATATATTTAGTGTATATTTCTCAAACGTTTTAAATAGAAAAAAACATGCAAAATCAAAGAGCAAGGGAGATCTCCATGCCTACAATCATCGTTTCCCGCAGACTAACCTTTAAGAGTAAAAGGTTATCTCTCTGTTATCTCTCGTTATAAGCTTAAGGGTCTCAGTCACACTGAAGTGGGTGGTGTCTGAATAAGTTCACATACAGTATTAAGTACATGCAAAAGAACTTCACAGCCCAAACCAAGGCTGGTTGTCCTACTGATGATGTTTGTGGAGCTGAGTTTTCTAAGTTAATAAGAATCTGCGAAGCTATTTTTGTACGTGCAAGTGAAATGACCACCATATAAACGTCAGAACAACTACACACATACTGTACTTCTGGCACTGGGATTTTCCTTTTTTCATCTTTGCTTGTCAGCGGAAGTGTTTTGATTCATTAAAAACCCCTGCCGTGTGAGAGACTCGGTTTCACGGTGCTCTCTGGGAGGATTGGTGAGCCGTGTAAACATCGCAGCAGAGGAGCTGGTTGAATCACAGTGGAAAACATCCACGCCGTCCTGAAAAACGATCGGCCGATCGCGCGATCCAATAATTGGCCTTCAAAAACCTGCAAGGCCATTTCTGACCAGACATTCTGCAGCAGGAGTGGCACAGTCTTGTCAGTATTGAAGAACCTTCAATTTTTCTGAGTTTTGTTCAGAAAACCTGCATCTCTTTGACCTTCACAAAAACTAATATTTTCTCCTAATGAAGCTCCCACAAGTGCCACTGCCTACCCAGCCTACCTTAGCTGTAGTAGAGACATGGACTGTGCAAGCAGATTAAACACCACCTATCTGGGCTAACGGCTCACAGTGACAAGAGTTCTGATTCTCTTCTCTGCTTTTCGGGGAACACCTGGTTAGTGAGAACATTGAAGCACTTGAATTAGTATTGCAAGATCTGACGAATTATTTAAAGAGGATGAAATATTTAGAGGGCGACATGGTGGCACAGCCTTTAGTATTGCTGTCTTACAGAACTGGGGCCCTGGGTTCAATTCCGGACCTGGGGTGATATCTGCGTGGAGTTTGTACAGTATGTTCTCCCCATCTTTGTATGGGTTTCCTGCGGATGCACCAGTTTCCTTCCACAGTACAAAGACATACTGTTAGGTTCATTGGCTTCTGGGAAAACTAGCCCTAGGCGTAAGTGTGTGCGTGTCTGTGTCTGTGTGTGCCCCGCATTGGACTGGCGTCCCGTCCAAGTGTACCCTGCCTTGCACATGGTGCTTGCTGGGATAGGCTCCAGCTCCCCCGCGACTCTGAATTGGAAGAAGCGGTTAGAAAACAAATGAATGGGTGGAGATATTTCAAAACTGGACTGCACTCACGCTCCCCAAGCAGGATAGGCTATGCCTTGCGGCTGTGTTGCTATGTGTGCTTAATAATTTATTAATTAATTCTATTTATATATTGCTTTTGGAAAGGTTTAACATACAGGAAGGCACTGAGTTCATTCACTATTACAGACACTGTTAGTGGCCCCATTGTTATGTCCCCTCCACTGTGAAGCAGTGGGAGGTGTGCAGCGATAGTGTCCCTGGGCCACACCTCCACTCTTCCCTAATCCTCAAGGAGACAGGATGCGCAGAGCACCTGCTTGTAGTGCGACGTCACACAGCAGCAGGTGCTCCAGGGTATTTAAACCCTGTTCTGTTTCCCCTTAGTGATCCAGCATTACTTCACTCCCAATTCACCACCGGGCGCTTCCCACCTGAGTCCTTCCTGTTCCTGTTTCCCCGACACGCCCAACTCCACCTTGGAACACTGTCTGTTGCTGTGTTTTTGAGGACCGATCCCGCTTGGTAGTGTGGCACTGTGGCTGGGGACTCTGCACCGGCTCCGGTCTGTAGTGGGCACTCTGCCAGTTCGGCCCGGACCAGGGCGCACCTTCTTGGTCCTCCTGAGACCAGGCCGAGCGAGCGCTCCTCTCAGCCCGGCTCTCTGGTGCTCTTTCAGGTGACCTCCCCAAGATGACCAGCTCTGCCTGCACCCTGGACTAAAGCACAGCTCAACTCCTCACTGGGGATCCTCCCTTGTGGGGGTACTTAGCACTGTTCAAGCAGGTAGCTGCGTCGGCAGGCGCAGGCTGCAAAATAACAGGGGAAGGTTTATTCCTTGCTGGAAAGAAAGGAGACACGACATTACGGCTGTGGAGCCTTCTTCGGATGTACTTAAACAGGTGTGCTAAGCAGGGGCTGAGTGAAAGCAATGGAGAAGGAACTAACAAGACAATCTTTTATAATTGATTAATTCAGCTTTGTGTCCAGTGTTTCCAGGTCGGGCTCATGCTTGCTGTGATCCTCAAAAGGACAAGTATATACTCTACATATATGTAGGTAAGCTGTATACTGTTTATAATTTCTACAGTGGCAGCCAAAGGTTAAAATTATCTGGGAAAGCACCATTGATTATAAGACGTAGTGGTAGCTACTACTACTACTATTACTACTAACAATACTAATAATAAAAATCACAAGATTTTCAACCTGTCAAATAAAAAAGAATATGTACCATTTCTCACTACTTAACAAATGACTGCTGGTGCACGATGTCAATTAATTTTGATTAAACAAGAGTATTATAATAATACTGCTACTTACTGACCAGCCAGTGTTAAAAGTTCAGGCTTTTAATTTTCCTTTTGAGTAATCAAGACATAAGAAAGCTGATAAGGCCTTAAACGTTTAACCTCTAACTTTTCAATAAATGTCAAGGAGGATAAGTTCCCCTCCAAAAAAACCCATAGTGTAGCTTTTATTATAAAAGGTATTACAACATTTCACTGTACCATTTACCATTTTTAACAATAAAAATAATTTTCACAAGAAAGTAAACTGTAACCGACGCCGTTTGTCAAATGGCTGAGATAAATAGATTCCCTTTTGGGTCCACAGCTATCCCACAATGCCACTGTTCATCCCCAACTACCAGTGTCCTCTTGTCATCCTGACCACTGGCCTTTTCTGTGTTACAGAAAGAACTATTCTTTATCTCTGGTAACAATTTGTTAGTTTTGCTGTATTTTCTTAAGTACTAGGCAAAAACTAAATACTTCATATGTGCCTGCCTTTTGATTTTATGCACTTTCTTGCTTGTAGTTCAGGGACAGATCGTGCTCAACTGGTCATTAACGACCGGACACCAAAATCTATATTTATAGTGCCTTCCTTTCAAAGGTCCTCAAAGTTCTCACTCCCTTCCAATTTTATTGATGATGACATCCAAAGATGATTCATCATGTACAAGTGAGGTATGCACATTTTCTGAAGGGAATATCTTTAATCATGGATTAAGAAACTAGAATGCTTGAATCGAAAGCTTTCATGGGTGAGGGATATTATACGTTAGCAAAAAGAAAAACTCCAAACTAATAGATAATTAGATAATTCCATAAGTATCCCCCCCACCACCACCACTACTGAGTCTACAGTTGGTGGAAGCATTGTTACCAGCAAGTTTTTTTGGTATCACGTATCACGTATGGTAGTTTTGTATAAAGCTCGTGTCCATCCTGTGTCCTGTCTGGTATGTTTCTGAGTAGGGAAAACAGGTGTTTGTTTGTTTTTTGTTTTGTGTTCCTATAAAAAAGGCATGTTGGCCTCTTACTCCTAGATTTCACAGCCTTGTGATTTGGTCTGCCGAAAAAATATGTTTTTAATCACGTCAAGAGGCTGCTTCCTATTTACACATTTCTGTTTTGCTCAAAAAACAAAAATAAAAAAAGCAGTTCTTTCCTTTCCCGGTAAATTTGATTTGTTTTCCACGGACACGTTTCTGCAAACCTAGGGGGACGCCTGAGAGACGATGACTTGGCAGCTCGAGCTCCTCGGAGGAGACGTGCGTTTTCAACAGGCCGGGCACGTGCCGGAGCTCTGACCGCGCTCCAAAAACATTACATCGCCCGTCACAGTTGTGGGACATTTTGCTATCACACACACCTGCCCGGGCGCCAGTGCCTTCTGCTCCTTCGCAGAATCTATAAACGATTTTTTTAAAGATGTATGTAAATTAATAAGAAATTAGTCTCCTTTTCAGGAATTAGCTTGTTTACTTCAAACTTTAAGCTTGTTTCGTCGAGTAAATGTTAAAATGTTAAATTGTTAGAAGCACACCCAAACAGAATTGATGGGAAATATTTTAAAACACTACCATTACACAAAAATATACATTCACATACAGTATATAAATATACCGTAGGATAAACAGTCCAGCATGTAGTGTGTGTTCTACATCTAGTCCAATATCATTCGTAAGTTAAAAAAGAGAAGAAAGTCTGATCCCTCTCCTCCTTCCCCCTCTCCTCACCGTTATAGATGGCCTGTGGAATAATTTCCAGGCTGTCCGCAATCCGACATGATTTGCTCTGGATGTGCAATTCATGCAGAACCTGCATCCGGAGCGTCTTGACATCTTGTCTCCTTGGGAGCACAGGCACGGCTCTGGCTGGGACACCCGAATACTGGTCACTGCGCCACCGGCCAGATCTCCATGTCCTTACTGAGGGCTTCTCAAAGATAGCATGAGTGGACACTGCACGGTCTCCCTTTTCCTCAGCAGACACTACAGGCAAGTTAGAAATGTGTGTTGATTTAATTATTGACTGCTTCTGTATTTGGAAATGCCCATTATGGAACTGAAGCAAGTACATTATGTAGGGGAAAATAACTTGCGCGAGGCTTTGGCATAGTGGCGAAGGGAGACGTTTTCACGAAAAATGGAACTGTATTCTCTCTGCCCTGCGATGTGAAGTTCACGCCAAACACTAACCAAGCTGAAATGTGAACATGCCATTGTGGACTAGTCTCACAGTGTAAGAGCACAGGACTGAAGAAGCTCCTTTATTAATATGCAATAAGGTGGATGCTGCACAGATCTTCTCCACTGCTTACACTTAACAACAAAAGTTAAATAATAAATGAGGAGGCTGCTCATTGAACATAAAATCACATCAGCGCCAGTCTGCGCCTGCATGCTGTTTCTAAATCATTCAGGCGGACAAATCTCAATGATAGATAGAAATCTGCAAGTCTGCAGTTTTTCTCCATGTATCTTTCATGCACTACCTACCGCAACGCGGGCAGGATGCATTTCCTTCACCTCACCTCACACTCCTGCAAAGAGCTGTTTAAAGCTCACGATGTTAGGTAACAGTTTCCAAAAAATGCATGCATCCCCAAAATGCACTGCACCCCTAGACATCATTCGAGTTTACTTTTTCCTAAGAGACATTTCATTAAATTGGAGGTAAAGATGTTGTTTTTGGAGTTTGAAAAATGTCTTGTGTTGAGTTAGGAGTAATTCCAGAGATACAGTAATTAATAATGCGGGAAGCACAAGGCTGGGTACACCCTGGACAAGGTGCCGGTCCATCGCAGGGCAAGGGCAAGCCAATCATACATAAGGACAATTTGGAGGCCCTGGTAAAGGCCGAGGGGGGAAATTTGGCCTGGACACCACGATAACTCCCTACTCTTTGTCCGGGGATCTTTAATGACCACTGAGAGTCAGGACCTCGGTTAAATGTCTCATCCGAAAAACGGCGCCCACTACAGTATAGTGTCCCCGCCACTATACCAGGGCATTAGGATCCACACAGACCGCAGGGTGGGCGCCCCCCTGCTGGTCTCACTAACACCACTTCCAGCAGCAACCATAGCTTCCCAGGAGGTCTCCCAACCAGGTACTGACCAGGCTCAACCGCTCAACTGCTCAGCTTCAGTGGGTAGCCAGTTGAGAGCTGCAGGGTAACATAGCTGCTGGCCGCTGGCTGTCTGTATCACAAATTAATTTCATCTGCTCGGAAGGAGGAATAATACAGAATCTACGCTTTCAAAAACATTTGAATTTAGACCTCTTTGTAGAACTGCACTGAGCGCCAGTACCAATGCGGCCTGAGAATATAGTTCAATCCCCGAAGCAACCACCTGCAGCAGTCTTTCCATCAGAGAACTCTGAGCGCTTAACAGTGGCATTAATGAGCTCAGTGGCTAAATATACAGCTACAGTATTTGTTGGCTGATACTGTCTTTATACTGTCTGCAAGGTAGGAAGTGTTCTCAAAGACTAGGTCATGAATCATCTACCCATTTAAAGAATTCCTGAAAGATTGTTAATAGTTAAACATTGTCAGTCTTTGGCTCACACAGTAAGCTCCTGAGCACAAGTTCATGAAACTTGCATTAACTGAAGAACACTTGGATGAACACAATCATTTACTCGTTCATCAACATTGCTGTGAACCTCTCAAGCCAGGTAATAAATTGTTTGAGGTCTTTTATAATTTGTGACAAGCTAAAGCAATTCTGTTTGGAGTAGCCTTAAAGTACACAAAATACATGTTGCATCAATGTTTGTGTACGAGTACAACAGGAGAATGAATACAGTAGTTGTCAGCAACATTAGATCCGATTCTTTCTGCTTTTTGTGTCATGTAGCGAAGAATGGTTTGGAATATTTACTCTCTGAAATTCAGCATGCTTACATGTAATGCTTGCATGGTGACACATGAGCTTGCTAAAAAATATGCTGGGATCTTGTAATTCCCTCAATCATTGAAACACCAAGTTAAACTAAGGAGTGGCTAGTTGTCAGTTTTAAACCATCCTCAGGGTCTCATGTTGTTTTGTTTTGCATTTGGAAATGTTTTTTTCACATTCTGTAAGAAATCCAGCTGTTTAAAACTGTACGCTTGATGGATGAACTCTGGCAGTTTCTTTTGACCTGAGCTACGTGAAAAAAAAAAATGGCGAGGCTGAGGTGACAGCATCCCTATCGTCTTCCTGCTGTCTAAATTAAGCCAGACTCCTATTGTTTTCTACCAGCCTATTCTAGACCTAACAAAAGTCTGAAGTTAGAGGAGCTCAATAGACTTGAGAGAGAATGGAGTAACAAGTCTCGCTTCTTTTTTTCATTTCAGGAATAACAATCAAAAATCTATTACAGTCAACCTTTACCACATCATCACACCTAGTGCTGGCACCAAGTTGTTATAGCGCAGCTATTTTAATTGGATCAGACATTCATGTGAACCAGACAAGCTCAACTCTTTGAGACTGATGTAATGAGATGGACTCGATGGAAGGGAAATGCCTTCATTTCAACACTATTATCCATGGCAGCCCCTACTCATCCTCCATCACTATTTTCTGTGGGCCAGCCCGGTAAAAAAATAGATTTTCACAGTCTCCACTAGCATCAATAAATGGCCAACAGTGACTTCTTGGCATTCCTGTTTTTACAAATGTTTAAAAATGAGTGGTTGCGAGCTCACTAGTTTCAATTCACTACATATCTTCAGAAAGGATGAATGCAATAAAGTTACAACCTATGTCTGTAGAAACCATAAAAAATTCAAAGTGCATATCAGTATTCTATAGCCTAAACTATTATCCAGCACTTAATGTTAAAGTTGAAAACTTTAGTTTAAAACAGTCCATCTTAAATCACTACAGTGTATCAGTGACGTTTTGCAGAGTACAGTGCACCAGGAAGGTGGATTTATTGTGATATTTTGCATTTTAGATGGGATCTCAATTCACCACATATCCTTGCAAAGGATGAAGGCAATAAAGTTCCTTTCAGGAGATGCAAACAATGCTATAATCCCAGGCGATCAATCACGACAAGTCCTTTTCTCATATTAACCAATGATACATAATTGAACTGTCACAGCTCTGAAGAGAAAGCAATGACCCCAGCTCCTTACAGAGTGCGACTGCAAAGATTTTAAGAGTTCATTTTCTTTTCCTGCTCAGTAAAAGCGGGCTATAGCCCGATTAAAAAATAAGACTTGATTGGCAATCCTTTGGGGAAGACAAACACTTAAAAAACCCATAATTCACACGTGACACACGGAAAACATTCATTTCAACACTCTTAAAACAACGCATTTGTTTTTCTCTGGTATTTGTGTCCACCGGCTTCTTTTCATCAGTTTTTTTTAAATAGATATTTGTGATAATCTTTTCCTCCAAGACAAGCGGTCAAGGAAAGTACTGCCTAAAGCCTTTGTTTCTGCCGGGCTGTCACTGGTCATCTTGTTAGCAGTGAAAGTCCCTCTCTCTGGCAGCCAATCAATGATGGGCCTGTTCCATGTCAGTAAGTAGAATAACGAGGCCGACGTTTTATTTCATTTGGCATCTCATATGTTTCCTGCGGTCTCAGGGGATGGGGGGCTGCTGTCACTGCCTCGGTATGGACGCCTGTGGGATGTTTGTATCCATTAGGACCCTGTGCTGCAGGACACTTTGCCATCAGCACACTGCAGAAATCAGATCAGCTCAGCGCAGCACCCTGGGGATAATTAAGGCAAGAGAGAGAGAGAGGGAGAGGGAGATAAAAATGTGGAAGGGAGTGAGAAAGGGGGCAGGGAGAGAGCCAGAGAGCAGAAGGGAGAAGAGCGAGAAAGTGAAGGAGTGAACGAGGAAGAGGGGAGAAGGAAAGAGACGAATAGAAAGGAAAAGTCATACAACTCAGGAAAAAGAAATCTGACAGTTGTGCTTTGAATGTGCATCTTTGTTCGCATCGCTTACAGCACACCCCGTAGATTAAAAGATGCTCATTGTCATTGTATACTGAATTCAAAGACAAATTCAGAACTGATAGAGAAGTCACTGAGAGAGAAAGGAGAGTGCCTGAGAGTGCAGAATGACAAGTCCAGTCAAAAGGGTGACAAAGGCTGCATATGAGCAGTCAGTCTTACTGAATTTGAACACAGGGCCCAGGTGAGTCTCCAGGGCTCCCAGTGTCTAAGTTTCTGCAGCGTGACTCCTGCTTCAAGCACGGACCTTTGCACACCGTACAAAAATGTTTTCTACATATTATTTCTAAAGCGTATTTGTTTTCCTGGCGTCGGGCTGGGTGCACTATTTCTATGCCACGACACTGCTTGATTAACTTTTTTCCCCTGCTTTCTAAGAATGCATGACCAAGGTCCTTTAGCAGGCCCGAAGAGATGCTGTTTCCTGAGTGTGTCTTTGTAACACCCGTTCCTCACTCCCTGGAGAGAGTCCGACAGTAAGATGGGGGGGGGGGAGGAGAGTGCGCAATGAGAGAAAGAGGTGATGAAAGCGAGACAGATAGTGAAAGAGAGGGAGGGAGGAAAGCAAACAGTAAAACGGGACTGTGAAGTGTGTCTCAGGGACCCCCCCATGGCCTGGGTAGAGCAGCCCATTGACGTCACTGAGATGGAAAAGAAGAGGAGTGTGATGCCTCACCCCCTGTCCTCCGAAAGCCCTGCGCTCTACAGGCTGGGGGCCTCCTCTCGTTCTCTTCAAAACAAGTCTGCTAGGGTGGAAAAACTAGTACTGTACATCCAAAGGCATGTGTCTGAGGAGCCAGCCCCCATGTGACAGCCTTTGACTTTCCCAGTTTGTCAAAAACTGCAGTCTGCCTGAATGTAATTCCCTCCACATGTATTTTGAAGTCTTGAATGATTCTTTATTTTTCCTGTGCCTTTTTCTCTTCCGCATTGGGAGTGGGGGGGGATAAATGAAGGAATTCCTTCGTGAAGGGATGGAGAAACGAATTCCGCTCCCGTGAAAGCGAATTCTGCCTAACCTGCTGAAGCGCGTTCTGAGATGATGAAAGGGGAGGCTGCCATACTGACCGATTGCAAACTCGTCGGCTCATCGGATGGCGCTAACGTTTGGGTTATTCCTCTGTTCTCCCTCTCCCAATTCCCAGCTCTGTTCTCTCCTGACAAGTCAGCATTCCGGTTCTCTCAGGTTTGTTCCAACGCTGTGTTATGTAACGCACAGCTATTTACAGATAGTCCTGTAGACAGTGCTGTGCTTTTTCCCTCCTGTACACTGTGTGATAATTGGCTGCCTGATGAAGACGAGCCCCTCTCCTGACCGCAGTGCCAAGGACTAAATATACACAAGCTGGACCTCCTGACAACGGCTGCTTCACAAGGAGTGGAAAAAATAACATCTAAAAATACCCCCGTCTCAGCAACACCCCGCCTTTTACCCTGTGTGTGTGTTTGTGCTTTAACGTGAGAGGACACAAGGCTGAAAACTGATGACTATGAGGCCCCGGCCTTGTGTAATCCCCCCCGTCGTTTCTAGAGTGTCCGCAGCACCCGGCCAGCTGCCCTGTGCTCATTCTCGCAGCCACGTGGCTCGGGTGACTGCGCGCCAGGCCCACATTCTGCCTCACGTCATCACACACTGTACACGCTGTCTCGGGCCGTGAGGTTCCCTGACTGCCCTGACACTCTGCCATGCACTCAGTCCCCATGTGATTCCCTTGCAGAGCACACGTGGAGTTCACCGGGCTGTCCCGAGGTGTGTGCTGGCCCAGCACTTTTTTTTAGTCTTACTGGAGCACAGAGCACAAAAAGGTGCTCTGCAAAACATCACCATATGTAGTAGAATTCTCCCTGCCTGGACAGGAAGCCAAGATATCTGAGTGCTGTATTTCATCTAATACATACAGATACACATACAAGTCTGCTATCATCATTTGTCTGGATCATAGTTTTTAACTTGTTCCATTTATAAGATCAAGCAATACATTTTTATCATTTTGTCAATTAATTGAACAGTGTGGTTTTTTTGCAGGGACATTAACTGACTAACACTACCTCCTACTTGAATCCAAAGCCCAACACTATAATCCTAAATATATCCAGTTTCAACCCTAACCCTAACCTTTCCCTGAACTTTACCCCAAACCTTAACTCAGTCCTTATCATAGACTTAACTATCCAAAATCCTATAAAAACTATCCAAAATACAAATAATTACTGCACTTAGCCTTACCCAATGCGTATTGTAGCTCCTAAACTAACCTAAATTCTCACTCTGGTCTCATCTTGAATACCGGTATAAACTGAAGGCCTACCTTTTAACATAAAAAAATAAAAACACTTCAAAAGCTTGGTTTTCAACAAAAAACTCACATTATCCCCAGCAATTAAATGCTAGCTATCCACATAAACCAGAGTGCTCAAATGACCAACATCCCACTCCTCTGCAGGAGAGGTCTCAGTAGGCTGTGTGGATTTCAGCAACCCTCATCTCTGCATTTAATATTCTCCTTTTGCAACATACGTGCCCTCTGCAGTCACATGGGTGTGGATGACAAATTATCATTAAAACAGCTGTGCGCAGAAATGCAGAACAGAAAGCTTATGCCCTGTGTCAGTGTGCCGTTGTGTAAAAGTGCAGATGATTTCATTTGCTTAAGCCCCATTCATACCCTTGCAGGCACGCACTGAGCGCTGTTAGGCCAGAATATTTAATGGACAGGGGCATAATTATCTTTCTGTCTGCCTGAGCTAGCATAGCACATTGATTAGAGCAGTAACTAGAAAGCAAGCTAGAATAAGGCTTTAAATGCGCATTAGTAAAACCCAGCATGAGAAACAATTAACTGAGATCACTGGATGAGTGCAATGGAAAACACCATTAACAAAGCAGCCATCACTCTTGAATAAACTGTTCTAAATTAAATTAATATTAATATCCTCCAGGATATATATTACTCCACTCATGGCTTGCTATATGACTTAAAATTGCAGAAGCATCCTGTTTATTCAAGTCAAGAGCCGAGGGATAAATTGATTGCAGGCTACACCACTATATGCATTTAATGCAGCTAATGTGTTCTCTGGTCAAGTGAAAACCATGTTTCATGCTTCATCCTTAACTGTTGTAGCCTGTGATAGAGACAGCCATAGAAAAACAACATTTCCAGCATGAAACGGGAATCCTCACACAGTTTGCGAGCATTATTTGTTTTTATTTCATGGTGTCACTTGACCTTTATTTTCAATATCGCTGGACACAGAAAATCACAACAAAAAAAGCTATATTAAACTGAACGTTAACACACTTAAATGTGAAAAGATTCTGCTGAAAAAAAAGCGTTTTAAACTTTAAGTAACATTTTATTCTAATGTTCCTGCATAATCCCTTCATAACCCTTCATAATGTTATAGTCACGTCCATAATGCTTTATAGGTACATGCACACATGAATGTCTGCTACAGGTCATGTCATGGTTGAGCATCATGTATAGCGCTTGATATCATACCATGCTGAATCAAACGCCATGACCTGAAGCACACATACCGTCATTTGTGCACATGACTATAACACTTTGTGTCGTGGTTGTGAAGGGTTGCTGAATGTTCTGCACCAACATTAAAATGGAGCATAACCAAACTCTGGTTAAAACTTCTCTCTTAACTGTACTATGTAATATGGAAAAATTGAGTTCTGTATAGAGACAGGATGGACAGTCATTTTCTTTGATTTCTTTAGTCGTATGAACACATCTTAATGACCTAATTCAGTTCATTATTGGCTTAATGAGACCCATTTCTTTGAACTTTTCAAGTGCTGCTGCTTTAAAGAGTCTTAGAAAACTTGCTGACACACTGGTCTCCAAGAGCAGGACTGCCCCTCCGTGATATAGAGTCTGCAAGGCGTTTATGGATGTTTGGACTTCATATGTCTTTCAATTATATTTCAGAAACTAGAGATTTATTCCTTTATTTTCTGTTTTGCGCATCATTTTACAAGTTTTTTTTTACAAGCGCAATGAAAAATACAAACTAACTTTATTATGCCTTTTACTATGTAACCTACTTGAACAAAAGGCAACCCTTTATTTGACACTACAGTATACTTAAACTTTATTTTGCTGGGTTAACAGCTTTTAAGATCACTGTGCCTGTCAAAGGACACACCTGTCAGAAGTATCATCCCTGGAAAACTACAGATCCAACCAACTCCCCTGGCTCCCAGCGACTTGTAATAACACACAAGATGCTCAAAAGGTTCCAAAAAGCTCCTCACCTGCCACTACACAAGGACATATTAACTTCACCAAAAATACATCTGCCTTCAAGAAAGTCAATCTAGAAAAACCCTTCCCTGCAAGACTTCAAGGCAGACTCCATCTGGACTCAACTCACTCACACTGCATTTAACAAACAAGCACCTCGTCACCAGCCCTGTCCAACAACCTCTCATCTTTCACCTTCCAAGAGAAGAGTGGTTCACTCTACACTGCTGTAGGTCTGATCATGGTCCATGTCTTGCCAACCTCTGTAGATGAGGAATCAGTGCAGACCATCTTTAATCTTGTGGGATGGAGCAAAACTGAGCAGCCCAGCCTAGAGACCTGCCCCTTCCACAGACTCAGTGGAGGACTACACCCCCTTGACACAACTGGACCAGAAGCTTTCACTTGGGTCAGGGACTTTGCATTGGCTAAATAAAATAAATCCTCTCTACTCTTCACTTGAGCTGGAAAAATAAAAAGCAGAGTTTCCTCAACAGACCACCCAATTGACACATGCATATGCAACCTAAAACAATGAACTATTGTGACCTAAAACTTCTTTAGAGCTTAGCTGCAAAAAGCATTTGAACTGAAATGAATACATCACCAGGTATAACACTGCAGGGAAAATCAGTGAAATGGACAGCCATTGATGATGCAGATCCCAGTGCAGATTTCACAACATTGTTACATTGTTAATATTATTTCAAATCTTGCTATTCAAACAGGCGTGTTCATTAATAGTAGACAAACCTGTTGAGAATGAAATGCAAATGAATCTGTCAACTCATGAGGGACAGCAAGTCTGAGGCATGTTTACAGATTTGGTCCTCCTAAACTGTTCATACCAGAAAAAAATGAATAATAAACAAATGAAGAAACTTAAATATTGAAGCCTTCGTGAGGACGAGTTGATTTTAGAAGTCCATAGATTTTATTGATAAAATAAAATGGTGGTGGGGGAGGGGAGTCCCCATTACCTGTAAAGCACTTTAAGTGGAGTGTCCAGAAAAGCACTATATTACTATAAGCAATGAATTATTATGAAGAGTTTGGGACTCGCATTTAAAATGCCGCCTGTGGAAAAGACATGTAAGTGTTAACGTTCCTTTCAAAGCAACCGTTCGGGGAGTCAGTTTTGAAACAGGAGTTAATATATGAGGCTTATTTCCGAGTTCTTTGCGAGTGGCAGCGTGCGCTGCCCACGCTAGCCTGTGAAGTGATTGGAGAGCGAGGCTCACTGACGGCAATGAGGTTCTTTCCAAGAGTCTGCTGTCTGGTCCCTGAGCGCCACCCAGCTGCTCAGAGGAAGATGTCACAGATTGAAAAGGGGACTTTACAACCTTTTCCACACTTTTTCCAGCTGTGCCATTGATGTTTCTGTATTCTGTCTGCCTTTGTCTCTGCCTGTTGTTCACAATATTGGCTGACTACTCCAGCAGCAACAGCCTGCAGAAATAGGTCTCAGGAGTGTAGCTGTGGAGGGTAACTGCTGTTGCTGTTACAGTTACCAACTCCATTCTTCATACTTTTCTTTGATTGAGCCCCACGTTTTTGCATCATTGAACAACCTAAGCAGAGATACTTCTAAAGAATCTCCAAAATGTCCATAACAGAACAGAGCTGGAATGAAAGGAAAAATTTGACGATGCTGCAAGTTATTGTTTTAACTGGATTTCTCCTGATGAGTGTGCTCTATCTTGAGGATTGAGTAAGTGGATTAAAGCTCATTTACCCTTGACCATGAAGGGATACAAGTACTAATTCACTAAAATGTGTTCCTTTTCTTTTAGTGTATAAGCAACAGGTCCAATTCCATCCACAAATAAGCAGTAGATTGCATTATTAATGACGGGTAACTAGTTAAAGTATTGTTACATCAAAGATCTGAAATCATATTGACTGGAATAAATGGTCTCCTACTGGAAATTTAATTCTGTCCTAAGGATTTCCTTAGGGGTGGCACTGCGGTTAGCATTGCTGCCTTGTAGCACTGGGTTATTTTCCGGACCTGGGGTGGGTGCTATCCACTTTGAGTTTGTTGGACTTCTTTCTCCCTGTGTCTGCATGGTTTTCCTCCAGATGTTCCAGTTTCTCCCACAGCCCAAAGACATGCTGGTACTGTAAGTTAATTGGCTTCTGGGAAAATTGACTGTGGTGTCAGTGTGTCTGTGTCTGCGTGTGCCCTGCGATAGTCTGCTGTCTTGTCCAGGGTGTATCCTGCTTTGTGCCCATTGCTTGCCAGGATAGGCTCTGGCTCCCCTACAAGCCTGAATTGGATGAAGTTGAAAGAAAATGGATGGATGAATGAATGAATGGGTGAATTCCCAATTGTCTGTCGGGATCCAGTCCATCTGTACTAGCTGTGTCATGAGCGCAGGAAGAGATTGTTGTCTTTGGTCTCCATGGCACCTACTGCAGGGACCCTAGCTCATACAGCATGCCATGACCTGAGCAGAGCAGGCCTGACTGAGCTCCCACAGGAGCAGAGTCATAGCCACAGAGCGCAGAATCGATTGTGTGCCGCCTCCCTGTATTCCACGCTTTGCCAACCGTGTGATCCAGGGAAACGTCCTCTTCTGCCTAATGCTCCTGATATCATCGCCCTCCAATTCCCCACTGAAAACAGAGTGAAAGGGAGGTTGGGCAAGGGAGGAAAAAAAACACACACACACATTCAGGTTTGGGTCAGCAGAAGCAGGGCTTTTCGGGGTACTAAAGCAAAAGAAATGACAGAGGAGTGCTGGATTGGTGTGCCAATGGAGTACAGCCCAGCAACAGTGCAGCACGTGTGCTATAGGGGTGAGAATGAGTTGAACACTGGTGTCATCCCTCCCCTAACAGATGGAGGGAAACCTTCATTAACTGCTGTCTTGGGTCCACTTAAACTGACCCTATACGCCCCAGCACACAAACAGATATACTTTATACTCTTTCATCGTATCAGTCTCATATCACTTCTATATACCTGGATGTGAGCACTGACCACACAGTTACTGACTGTGAGTCTGTACTGATTCAGGGTGTGGGGTGTCTTGTGTGCATGTATGATGCCTGCTATTCAGAGGGGTTGTGGAGAGACTCAGGTACAGAAGGTTAATTAAGGGGGCACTAGTTACTGATATTCAAAATCTCTTTCTGAAATTATACTGTATTATTATTTGTCTGACACTTTTATCCACGGCAATTTACAGAGAGTACAAATACCTACCATATATATATCACACATATAACCTGGCACCCTTTCATAATTTTAATGATGTAGCAATCTAGGTAACTCACCATACTCTAGGTTACAACAGCAGTGTCCCACCTGAGATTGAAATCATTTACCCCCAGGTCAGGTCTTGAGCCTAGGACCCCTCACTGCTGCTCATTTTATTATTTTGTAAACTCTCACAGTTGCAGGTAGTGGGGCAGCTTTTTCACCTCAGCTGCTGGTTTGAGCCTCCTCTCCACGTCTGTGTAAATATTGTTGCCTGCATGTGGAATAACCAATTGGGATCGCACAGTGGGCTCTAACACAAAATCCTTTATTACTGCGAAGGAACAAGTAAAGGTTTATTCCATGCTGAAAAGAGAAGAAAAGAAACACAAAGTTTTGGCTGTGGAGGTGTCAGGTGTTCTTCAGGTGTGTGTTCTCAGTGTGACACTTGAAGAAGGCTCCACATCCAAAACGTTGTGTTTCTTTTCTTTTCTTTTCAGCATGGGATAAACCTTTACTTGTTCCTCTGCAGCCCAAGGCTGCTGACGCAGCTCCCTACCTGAACACTTTATTACTTTCTTCTTCTTAATGTTTTGCTTTGTCTGAAGAGAGTTTGTATGCACAGGCATACTAAAACATTGACATCACGCCAAATGTTAATCCTGTCATTTTTTTACACTGGAAAACTCCTTTTAAAATGGCTATTAAAGTGTAATAATACGCCTTTGCTGTACGCAGGTTGTCTATGGCAGGGACATGCCAGATTGCATTTCTTTCAGGGACCGGCACATACTTTTCAAAGAGACCTCGCGCCGCCCTCTAACATTCTGAGGAGGGTGCGGGTTGTGCTGCAGGGAACCACTTTCCCAGAACAGGTGTAGTGACTGGCAGAAGGGGCTCCAGCCCCTGTGGGGGCGCCGGGCTCAGTCAGTGCCCTTGCTCACCTCATCGGTAGACAGGTTTCTCCTGCCTGGTGAACAGGGGAGCAGCGAAAGGAGTGGGTTCACCCAAACAGGCATTTTAGCTTTCAATGCAATCTGTGTGGGAGACGGCCATTATTAATCACCTGTCACAACCCTTTCAGGAGCATGGGTGAGGTAACCTACTGTACTTGGCAGGGTTTCAGTGACTTGGCCTGGAACTCAGTTTTTGGTGCAAGGTAGCTAGTTGATGTGGTGCCTATTCAATTTACAGAAAGTGACACCAAGGCCGGGCTATTTTACTTTATTGCCTTCACCATACAGGATAAAAGAATTTCAACCTCTTGCAGACATGAACGCATTTGATTTTGTGAATCGTGAGGCACTCTGAAAGATCCTCCTGAAGGGTGCGTCTTCTCCAAAAAACTTGACAGTATCCTTCACCGGCTTCCTGATGATTTGTGTGCAGTGCTCCTCTCTAATGGATCCATTACAGAGCACTTTGAAGTCCAGACAGTCAAATAAGGGTATCATTGCCCCCCATTTTGTTTTCAATATTTCTGAGAATTATGCTCCGTTTGATAATAAACAGGCTCCCAATTGACCAAATAGCTAATAAAATAGTCTTAATCTAAAACATCGGACCAATATGGTGATGAATCTGCAGTGTGTGCCTTGACAGACAATCTCCGGACAATTAAGAATATAGTTACTGAAACTTGACATAAAAAACTTTTTAAAAGTTTGACGTGCACTTGCCTCAGTCCAGGATACTTGAGAAACAATGAGTGTCTGAGGAATGGAGAGAGCTTCCCATAATATAGCAGCTGTCATTCACAGAATGACATTGCCCAAGAATTCCAGCATTTATTTGATTTGATGAAGATTCGATAGACACATCACAACTGAAAACAAATGGATGGTCTACCAACCGGTCATCATTTCTACTTCACCACACACTGATGAAACATAGAAAACATACAGCATACTGTACATTTAAAAGGAGTATGGACATAACTACCAGCAGCTATATCACCCCGGAACTCACAAGTGCAGCCCACTGAAGCTCAGCAGGTGTGAGCCTGGCCTGTACCTGGATTAGAGACCTCCTGGGAAAGCTAAGGTTGCTGCTGGAAGAGGTGTTAGTGGGACCAATACAGGGGGCGCTCATCCTGTGGTCTGTGTGGGTCCTAATGCTCCAGTATAATGACAGAGACACTATATTGTAAAAGGGCTCTGTCCTTTAGATGAAACATAAAATTGAGGTCCTGACTCTCGGTGGTTAATAAAAATCCCAGGTTGTTTCTCGAAAAGAGTAGAAGTGTTACCCTGGCATCCTGGCCAAATTTCCCACTGACCTTTACCAATCATGGCCTCCTGATAATCCCCATCTCTGAATTGGCTTCATCACTCTGCTCTCCTCCCCACTGATTGCTGGTATGTGGTGAGTGTACTGGTGCACTATGGCTGCTGTCACATCATCCAGGTGGGGCTGCACATTAGTGGTGGTGGAGGGGAGTCCCCATCACCTGGAAAGTGCTTTGAATGGAGTGTCCAGATATATAAGTGTAAGGAATTATTCATTGTTATTAATATAACTACTAATGTTTCCAATTAACCTATTTACATTAGTGGGAGAAAAGATGCATCAAAATCAATTTTCTCTCTCAAGCTGATGGTAAAAGGATAGAAGTTACAATCATCCTCCATTCACTCTGCTGTGTTGGTCATGTTGTCTAGATGTCAGACCTAAGGCTCTCAAAGAAAGTTCTCTTTCCCAGACTAATCAAGCCAACTACAACAGAAGAAGCCAGAAGAAACACTTCACAAGAAAATGAGAGCTCACCATGGGTGCATGCAAGACAATCAAGCTTAACCATTAGGGACAGTCAATGATAATGCTTGAGATAAGTTGTGATACATCTACACAAAATGTTAAAGCACCTGTCACCATGTTACAATCCTCCCAATGACAAACAAATGTGGCCACACATGCATTTCAAGAAATGTGACTTGACATGTTCGGAACTGATGTTTGTCAGTATGAAAGTCATACAGGTTTGCCAGGTTTCACTACACTGCAATTACGTCACTGCACAGTGAAAGAGAAGTCCTCTGGGAATGTTGTTGGTGTAAATGTGGCTTTGGAATTTATGGTCCATTCATCCACCCTGTTTAACAGTGACTGTGTTAAAGCTGTGTTATTTTAGGTTAGTTGGGTTACAAAAGGGTAGCCTGATGGTGCAATGGTTAGCACTGCTATCATTTCCTGGAGTGCCATCTGTGTGGGGTTTGTGTGTTTTTCCTGTGTTCATGTGGGCTTCCTCTGGCACTGTATTGGGTAAAGCAATTAGATAATGGATGGATTACATGAGGGGAGAGTTCTATACTGTAACACCTACAGCAGCTCATCGTGGATAGTGTCATAGATCAGCATTGCCTAGATTGTTTTTCAAATTGCAATACTTTCTGATCAATCCTGTCTATGTCTCTTTTGGTGATACAAGACTGTATGAAAGAACAGTTTTAATTTTGATTTTGCTGTTAGACCAATGACAATTTAACCAGTGGGCTTGCTGTTAGTGCTAACGTCTATACACAAAATGAAGCTGCAAAATGAAGCTGTCACCAAATGTTGTTGCGACAGTGCAAACACCAATGTGATGCCTTAATCATTTGACACTGCTCATTCCCACACGACAAGGGTCACTCAAGACTTTCTGGTTGAATCTGGGTCAACATCATGCACTTGCTTTACAGATTGAATTGGGAAAAATCCTCACGGTCTTTCAGCAGCAGCCAGTGTTGAGTTGTCAGCATGCCAGTGCTCAAACTAATAGTATCAGTTATTAATTTTTTGTGTGGGAGACAACATTCGAATGCACCACGAGATACTCACACACTTTTAATAACCACGTTATCCAATACAGGGTTGGATAAACACTGGATGGAGCTTCGCAGGACACACACACATACACAATCTCACCAGGGTCGGGTTTACACAAGTCAATTAACCTACCAGTATGTCTTTGGACTATGGGAGGAAACTGGAGCGTCTGGAGGAAACCCACGTGAACGAAGGAAAACATGCAAACTCCACACAGACAACACCCCAGGACCTGAGCCCTGGGCCCCAGTGCTACAAGGCAGCAATGCTAACCACTGTGTCACTGTGATGCCCCCACCATGAGACATATTGCTTTAAAATATTTTCGTCCGAAACCTGTAAACACATTTCAAAAACAGATGTTGTCAGAAATAATAGTTTCCCTTTTAAAGTTTACTTTCAGATGGAGTATTTTGATTAACTATTTCATTTCATGGCACATACAATAGATCCTCCTCGCTGTACTTCACCAGATCAAAGGGCGTCTCTTCTGCTCTAGTGGACATTCTCAATATACTGTAGCAACACTCAAGACTGTCTCCACCATTGTTGCTCAAGCAATATCTCTGAATTTCATTCCATCTGTGTAATTGAATGGCGAATGCTGCTCCTCTGTGAATGCTGTGAGGGGATATTTTAACATGAAACTAAAAACACACAGCAGGCCATTTTAATCCAAATTGACAAAGATATCCAATGCAGAATACCAGTTATTAATAGTCTGCAGTTTAAAAAGAAACATACAGTAAGATGTTAGTTTCTCATTCCCAATAAATCATCCGTAATAACATGGTTTTATTGTGCCATTCAACATTCATGTCATCTTGGACTTAATACTTTTCAGTGTCTGTATCTTACAGGTGGGAATCCTTTTCTTGAATTTAGAAATCTTATTTCTCACATATGTGGAACCTAGAATCTAAAGCCTAGAATCACCTAGAAGAAATATGACATACTGTAGTACTGTACGCATATTCCACAGAAGCACCTACGAATAGACGTTACAGACAATATTCTTGTGATGCAAGTGTTCACATGATAACATCATAAAGAAGAGAGACTTCCCTTTACTTAGCACAACTGTTCTTCATGTTCACTAGTCACCTGCCCATTATCAGAAGGCTGCTCTCTCCTGTTGAGGATCTCTGCGATCCAGAGCCCACCCTGGAAGAACACCCTGGACGCGATGCTAATCGATTACAAGGTACACAAAAACACACACACACAAGCACCATGGGAGAATTTAGAGGCACCAATTAACCTATCCAGCATGTCTTCAGGAAGGGAACCAAAAGACCCACACAAATTCATATGTGGACCTTGGGAGAACACGCACACTCCACATGGACAGGTGCCTAAGTCTGGAATCAGACCCCAGACCCGAATGCTGTGAGACAGCATTACTGTCTCTACCGTGCTGTTCCTCTTCATCGTTTTTTCTTAAGTTAATTTCATTACATAGCAACAAATAATCATTACTTCGATTTCACTAAATGATATTAATATTATTTAAGAAATATTTTTAGAAGTTCTTCTTTTGTGTTCATTTATAGATGCTCTTAGACTGTGTTCTCAAAGGAGTTCTTCGATGAAATGTGTTTTTTATCTTTTGGGATCAGAATTCATTGTTTATTAAGATGATCTCTGAGCATTGGAAGTTGTTGATGATCAGGCCAGGTCAGGTCTGTCCTGGAATTAAAGACAGGAGTGCTTATAGGGCAGACCAGGGGTGCTGTACAATGGCTGACCCTGTGCTCTGACCCCAGGCTCTTTCCCTGTCTGTGTGTCTCATGGAGAGTAAGCTGGGGTATGTGAAAAGACGAGTTTCTAATGCAAGAAATTGTATAGGGTTAGTAAAGTGATATTATTATTCCTGGACATAGGGAGACTTGAACCTTTGTGCTTGTAATTGCTGCAGCTGATTACAATGCTTATGGGTGACCTCTCATACTGGCAGTCTATTGGTGTGTGAGAAGGTGCCCTCAAGATGTTCATCACTGACGTATTTAACTTCTATCTCTCTCCTTCCTGATATGAAGAATGACATTCATTTGAATGTTTCTTTGAAGTAATTACACGGTTGTTTTTTCTTTGAAAAATTCTTTAGATGACAGGAAGGACAACAATGCCACCCCCCCCTCTTCCTTATTGCCAAGTTGTTACAATCAAAAAGTTGCCTCTAATCCCAGAGCCAGCCTCGCTGAAAGAAGGCCGTGTTGAAAGAAGAGCAGTGACAAATTTCTTTCTCAATAACACAGTATGCAACATGTTTCAGAGAGCGCCGGGTAGAGACAACTTCACGACCTGCCCTTTTTTACTCAATATGGTATCAGCTGGAGATCTGATATCTGCTCTTGGATGGGTTTGTGAGAGCACAGCAGAAACTACGGCTCAGTCATCTAATCAAAATCCAATAAATACAGCAGGTCTTCGCCACTACCCCAGAAAGCTTTCCTTCGTTTACAACATAGAAAGGGGCCACCTGCAGAAAATTCCTTGCTTTCATACATTTCTTCCATGTACCCAGCTTTGGAAATTCACAATTCTAGGCAGGCGCACTGCAAATTTTGTATTTTGTTTTCCAGGGGGAAAAAGTAATATATTCAGTATCAAGTACACAGTTTGCTGGAACTGCACTTTTTCCAGTTCACAAAGTTCAGATTATTAAGTTGTACTAATATTTATTTCACATTGAGGATAGAATAAACATTGTCTTTGTATATTATTTTGGTTGCACAGGCAGCATTTTTATCTCTTTGTCCTTCTAAATGATACACCTTGGCTTCTGCTTCTGCTGCTAACCTAGAGCTGCTCTGACTACAGGTTTCACAGAGCACAGTGGTGAAAGGACCTGTCACTCCAAACACTCCATCACATAGTATGCCCAGGACAGAACTGTGCCCTCAGGGCCACTGGGAAACCTTAGAGCTCTTATTCTGACACATTCCAGGGATTCCTCAGGTACTGTAGCTGCAGCCGGTTGGAACAGGGCTGGTTCAACAACCCCCCCCCCCCCAGTACAGGTGTCCATTGATCCAAGAATTATGCTTTCTGGTGCCACCAGCGTACAATTCAATACAGAAAAGATCCCCTCCATTTTAAAAAGTGTCCATTGAGCAAACTCATTACCAAACCAGCTCTTTTTCAGGCTCTGGGCCAAATGGTCTCCTGTTTGAAAACAGTCTTCTGGAACCTCTCCAGAAAACAACAGGTGATCTTGGGCTGTGTCGATCGACAACCTTGGAAATGAAAAAGAAAGCCCGTATTTTGCCACGGCAGCGTGCTTTGGCGGTGGCGGTGGTGGTGGGGGGGGGGGAGTTTGGCTTGGCTCCTGCACTTGAGTCATAACAAGCTGCGCCCTCTGTCACCCGGTCTCCATTGCTGCTTGTGGTTTCACTGCTCTCAGGCGGTGAGATCATACAGAGCCCTCCCCTTCCGCTGGCGCCCGGAGAGGGGGAAAGATGCTAATTCCGGTGGAAAGAAATGGTGTGACCAATGGAATGAGCTGGCGGGGGGGGTGGCAGGCAACCGTCTGCGACTAGTGGGTTCATGGTGCCAGGGACACTGCACAGAAACCGCAGCTCTCTCCCAGACCACATCCTTCCCCTGCCACCTTGGGGTTTCCACGACAGTCTCCTCGACATCGGATTTCCTCCTCCCCTCCTCAGCGCTCCCACCCCGCTCCCATCGCCTTGCAGGACCCGCCACTGCTCACCCTCTTTCCACTGTGACTCAGTTTCCCTGCTGCCTGCACACTCGCTCACCCTCTCACACACACACGGGCCTACACACACACAGTCCCTCTGCAGAGAGGACCAGGTCAAGGGACGGTACGGTGTCCTGCTTGGGCCAGTCAGGAGAGAGGTGAGTAAGAAGGCAGGACAGCTAGAGCAATCGGCTGACTTTCAGCTTGGAGCTGATTGAGAATGGATGGGGCTGAATCTTCTACACAGGATTCCTTCAAGACTCAGTCAGATAGGGGGAAGCCTCTCTGAGCTCTGACGGCCCATCCTACCTGTTTTCATTAGATTGATATCCATGCAGAAGTGCACATCACACATCCAGATGTAGACATAACATCTACAGTTCGCTAGCACTAATTTTCTAAGATGTGTTTAAATATATTCCTGAAAACCTGTTTGTAAAATTAATAATGATTTCTGACAGTGGGCAAAACTTTCCTGAAGAGAGCAACCATTCAAAAGTACAACATTCTAAATATTTTTTTTACTAAGATGATACAATTTCACCAATGTACTTACTGAAATTACACTAATCCATATTTTCATCAACTTTAAATATTAATTTAATATTTCTCATCATGATTCCTAATAACTATGGATTTTTCAAAACTTTTGCACCGAAAACCCCATAATCTCCAAACTGCTACTTTAAATTCCAATACATGTATTTTATTTTTATTTTAATGCAGATTTTACAGTAACGACACAAGCATCCTTTGCATGTCTATTCATCAAGAATTTATGAAGTAATTGACTGAAAAATATAGGTATCTTCCTTGAAGATCAGACTGTTTCTGCACATCATGTTATTGAAAGCAGATGATCCTGACTGATGAACTTAGCTTTTCTTAGTAAATATTACAAAGTTCACAGTAAAAAAAGGTTGATTTTATATATCATCTGGAAACCAAATCAAACCAAACAACCTTTCACTGTCACAATGGTTCCTTTTAAGTGAGTCCGCAGAACAATTGAAAAATACTTTTTTTCACTAGAAAAGAGCAGCTTTCAATTATAAATCTTTCTGACATTTTTCTGCGGGCCGGTGAAACTTCATGTGTATAAGATTAGAGCCATTTTGTTTTTATTTCATAGTGTAAAAAATCTGCAATATAGCAAAAAGTCCCAGTTACAGTTAATTTGACACTGAAGAACAAAAGAAACATGCATGGTATTGCTTGTTGGCAAAATTAAATAATATTTTTTAAATTAAATAAGGAAAATATTTGATGTACATTGTGTTTTAATGATAAATTCTGAAAAAGATCTGTCCATCCCTCTATTTTCCATTTCTTCCAATTCAGGAATGTGAGGGAGCTGGAGCCTATCCAAGCAAGCAACAGGCACAAGGTAGGATACATCCTGGCCAGGACGCCAGTCAGGGCAGACAGACACACACACAAACACACAAAGGGCCCATTTTCCCAGAAGCTAATTAACCTTCCAGTATCTTTTTGGACTGTGGTAGGAAATCAGACCAGATGGACGAACCCACACAAACATGGAGAGAACATACAAACTCCACACGGATAGCACCCCAGGTCCCTTATTGAACCCAGAGCCCCAACACTGCGAGGCAGCAATTCTAACCATCCTGCGAACTATATCTTCTTAATAGTAATCAATTGTATAAAAACAAAATGGCAAAAAAAAGGCAAAATAAGAAGTCTGCATTTTATATTTGCTCCATCCATCCTTTTCTTATTCAAAGATTTGCGTTATCAAAATGTTTAATACAGTGGGATTGCCACCAAATGGGAAGCAAAACAGATTGGAGAGCCGTGACTACCTTTTATATGTTTGACAGTTTCTGAGAAATAAACTACTGTCTGTCAGATGTCAACATCAGAGGTTAACTGCCTCCCAGCTCACTGCCTTGTTAAATATCTCGCTGTGCTGCGTGAGGGCCTTTGTCATAGAAGTAGAGACAATTCTAAAGGTAGATTCCGTTAGAGGTAAAGGCAGAAAGGAGCTATTGTGGCGCAGCAGCGAATCTGGAAACAAAAGCAGGCTTGTTGCATCTGACCTATTTAAAACTTCAAGTGCACGTTTGTCTTCTGCACAGCCCTTGTTAGGACCGGCTGCTGCTCTGTGTAATGTGCAGTCAGGTGTCTGTTCACAGGCCTCTAGTCCCTGGGGCTTTCCCCTGTAACTCAGTGGTTTCTGCACAGGAAATGGTTAAGAAAAAGAAAGAAGATGAGAAAAGAGCGACTGCACAGTACTGCAGGGAGCCGCTGGGGTTCTTATGCTGAGAGGAGTCATTTGTGCAGCCACACATCTCACCTGAATGCCTTAAAACAATGCACCTTTCTTTCTATAGCAGCCAAATTTAAAGTGCAGTTCTGTTCTGCAGCATTCAACTCCCATTGACTCAAAGGGAAAATCTTCATTCAACCAAACCAGCTGTGCTTAATCTTCAAGCGTTAAGACACAGTTACTGTATGCAGCAACCAAATTTGGCTGCTACTCCTACTGTATAGCATGACAAGGATGCATCTTCTTGACGTTTAGGGCCTTATGGAAGGTTTAAGATGCAGTCTGACTGAGATTGCTTTGCCAGGAAAGAAATGAATCTTAAGCAGTGAAAAGCATTATGGGCCCATTGTCTGCTCAATGAATAGATGTCAAGGCGATACGTTGAGAGGACAGAGAGAACTCCAGGGGTAATTCGCTGGCTTAAAGAGAGTTAATTGTTGCAGGGTTGTGTGCTCCGTTCCCAAAAGACATTGCAATACCAAAACAATGTCAGCTCTTGCATCCGAATCCTTCAGCATTCTCTAACATGAGCTCAGCCTTTCAGCCCTTTGAACATCACTGTAGGACAGCTAAGATACTCTCTTGCTCCCTCACTATTCTGCCTCATCTGGGGCACAAGTATGTGTGAAGTTTCAAATCCAAGCAAAGCTCAGTTGCTGAAATGGCTGGCTCATGATGAGTAAATACAGACATGCTGCTTCATTTTTCCATCTGGGATCATGTCACAACAGTGTAAAATCTTAATAACAAACACAACTCATTTGACTGGTAAAGTCGGATTGCCAGTCTGATTCAGAAAGCTCTCCCCCTGCACAGTCACGTTAGGTATTTGTGTCTGAATCTGAACTGCAGAACACATCTAATATTACAGCTAATAAATACATGATCTGAAATAACTGCATTGATGAGGCAATTACTGTCTGGTCTGTGTACAGTTCAAGCAAAAACATGACCTATGTTGTTTTAAAAAACAAAATTACAGACAGTATCAATGTGGGTGGCACTCCACAGTGATCCCAGTGAAGATAGTTCGCTGAAAAGTCACAGGTTGTCATTGTAACAGCTCCTTTTGAGGGTAAGAAAAACCGTTTGCTAAAGACACAGCCAGCACATGCTATAGTTATCATAGAACCACCCTGTACAGCAGCTGAAATTTTCACTAACTCTACGAGGGGCCGGAGTTTGCACTCCATCATCCAAACTGGATTAGAAATAAACTTTCTACAGAATACATCCCTTTTCTGAGCTCAGACAGCAAAGCAAGCAAACAAATATCCATTTCCTGCCGACATCTACCTTCAGCTAATGAGCCTTGTCGTGTCTCCTGCATGTCAGAGAAAAAGGAAATATTCCTCAGGTTTACACTGACTGCATTTCACTGGGCCTCTTTGGTTTTCACACAGTGCAGTTGTGCTCTTTTTACAGAAATAACTTCAACTGTTGAAAGAAAGTGTTATCAGGACACAATGAAATTATTCACCATTTGCCCAACTTTCGTCACCGATCCAGCGAGCCGATGCTGTTTACTTGAGGAGAACAGGGGAAACTAGCACAACCTGAGAATAAGGTGGAAAGACCAGCACAGGGTCCAGTCTGAAAAGTTCCAACGCTTATATCTCTTTTAAGCAATAAAATATCCCCCACTCAATGTGTTTCTTAGGTTCTCTTATTTGAAGGAGTCAATAGCAAAAGTAAGAGACCCAATAGATAAAAAAGACAACACTCGTTTTCTTTATATTTGAACCTATGTTGCCCCAGAAAGACAGAATTATGCAAGTCTACCAGGCATGTTTCCATATAATGATAATTCAGCAGTTTGGTCGAATCCTTATTAATATGATATGCAGATGGAAGTATCGAAAGTTTATTTTGCATGTCTTTGGCTAAGGGAACAACATGCTGTCTGTAGGGATAAGGTGTCCTCAAACCCCCCTCACTTTCATGAGGAATGAGCCAGGGAGCTGCTGCAAGTGTGAAGATGAGCTGGTAGGAGGGATACAAGAGAAATGTGCAAAGAGAAGCTCAGGAGAGGAGGTGTCTAGAGAGAGGTGGAGAGCAGGAGTGGACAAGATTAGAATTAGACCTCCTCCCGATCTTCTGTTTAAAAAAAAAAACTCTATCAGGCAAAAATATTGTCCACGTTCACCCTGCTCGCCAGGTTGGGTCTGTGGGTGGGAGCCGGCACAAACCTGCAGTGTGTGCCTGCAATGGCTCCGTTTTGCCATTCCCAATGGCACTGAGACAAATTTAGGGGTAATGCAGAGGTCACAGTTCTCTGACAGCCTGCCTTGTTTTACAGGATTGCCTTCATCATGAGATAAATCGATAGGGCGGGTTCAAATATTTGGAAATCAGTTCATTAAGCTTTCAGGTTCTGACATGCCTACATCAGTCTACTCAAGCTCGACTAAAAAAAGTGATTCTTACTCAACCCTGTCCAGGTGGACTATACACAATACATCCTAAAATACTGACCACAAGATATTAAAATAGAAGGAGTATCTGGTCACTCCTTTGGACTGGAAAATCTTCTTTTCTAATTCAGTTAATTTTTTGCTTTCTTTCTGTTACTATTCTGATACTGTAGGGCTGTGCAGTTCTGTCCCTATATTCCATAACACATTATTATGTTATTTATTTCCCTCTGTACTACAGGATGATAATGTTATTTTATTTTGAATGATGGGTATGCTGTGTATGAACTACTTACTGTTATTGTTACTTTTAGAAGCAAATAAAAAGAACATTAAAAAGTAAGAACTAAAGACTGACTAGGAAGGAATTTTCATGCTGCATCTTTTCTAATAACATCCTTTAGCACATACTGTAAATGTTAGAATTTATTGCTGAAAAAATGCATGATAATGTATGTATGCTATGCTGTGTGATATGACTTAGGATTTCTCAAATGTGTACCGCTAATTATACTGTATATCCACAGACCTAAATAAATCCTTTTAAGGAAGAAAATGTAGCTACAATATTGAATCATGAACTTTAAAAGACAGCAAAGACTTCTATTGATTATATATTTCAAGGGTCTTTCAAGAAAGGTCCTGGGTTCGATGACTTAATTCAAACCCAAAAAAGCTACAGTAGATGGGCAGAAAGACCTCCTCCTGTTGGTAACCTTCCTGTTACACAACATTTCAGCAAAGGATCTCCAGAGTGTTAAACACAACTGGCAACTGCGATTCAATCGACAGAGAGATCCCCAGCATGCAGGTCATACTTCAAAGCAAACTGGCGAGGCCTTCATTTACCTAAAATAAAAAGGGCTTTGTCCATTCACGGTTCCAAAGTCCATGTGGACCTGCATGTCTTAAGGACATTCCACTTCTGGCACGCCACAGATTCTCTGCTGGTTCACTTACAGCAGTCGCAATTCCCAGCTTAAACCATATAAGCAATTCAGCCTTCTGAAGCACACCGACAAGTGTGATACATTTTTAATTGTGGGCCCTGAATTATTCCGGCGTTGAGAAGCTTGTGGAATGGAGATTCATCAGGCCAGCCCTGGGAAAGTGAAGACTCTGGGAAATGAATAATGGACACCAGTGACATGGCCAATTAAACATGCTCCTTTGTATACTACTCTGCCAAGGTGTGCTGTTAGAGCCAGAAAGAAAGACTCCACACTTTAAAAAGGAGGCAAAATGGTCCCTGTACTGGTGCTAGACTTCCGAGACATCGAGGCAATACCCTCTAGTGGAAAAATAAAAGACGAGAATGCAGCTTCACTCTACAGCAGTGATGAACAAAATCATTTAAAGATGTGCTAAAACAGAATGTGCATCAATTTTCTGGAGTTTGAAATGCAGAGATGAGGGTGCAACACAGCAGAATGTAAATAAAACTCTAGCCTAACCCACACAGCAGAGATCCACTCTTTCCAACTCCTAAAATGCCTTGAATCAGCACTGTCAGATATTAGCATTGTAATAGTATATGATCCCAAACATCACCAACACGTGAAGCACGGGTTTCACATTCTCTCTCACCTGAGACCAGCTGGTCATTCGCTCATCACGATGTGTTAGAAACCTCTGTTGTTAGACTGGAACTTTGAAGTTCATCCTCGCTGAATTATAAACAGCAAGAGAGTTCCACTCAGTGAGTGGAACATTATCCACAAGTACAAATTCAAGATTTTCTCCATCTAAATGAAGAGGCTTGTTCCAACAGCCCTGCAATGTTTTATCAGCAGTCTGGAACGCCTCCTACAGGAAACATCATGAAAATTCACCTTTGTGGTTTGTCTTTTTGTATTCAGCACAAATTTTGGTTTTACTGTACCTCAATACAGTATATTTAGTCCGGCCTTTAAAAAAAAATATGCAATGAATTTGTGAATAAATTATTATTTTTATTATTATTATTATTATTATAAATGCAGTGAGTTTCTAAATGTGGTTAATTGAAAACGCAATGTTATGCCACTAGAATTACAGTGTCTGCCCTGCTGGGTTACTGATGCTGAGAACTTTGCACTCTGCAACAAACCGTGAGTTGTCTTGGTGATATAAAATGAATAATAACTCTCTTAATGGATGTTGAAAATTTCCCGAGAAAAGGGAAGTCCCCTTTTGGGAAATTTCAAACACAAGTGGTGTTGTCCCTTGTCAGCGACATCTCTTTGCACACCTACACCGCAACTTCAGACACATTTTCTTAATTCTTCCTTTCTTCTGTGAAGATACTGTACATTCTGAGGAGGCCAGAGATATCATTAGGAATTTTTGACAATTTCCAGAAAAGACAAAGCCCTGTATCTGTTCAGATATCCAGAGGGCGGACATATTTGATAGTGAAGGGGGTGGGTTTTGTTTATTTGCATAATTTAAAAGCAAATGAAGAAATGAGCAAAATGGCAATTGAATGGTCTCAGTTGTGTGATAGACATTTAGGAAGACAGAATCTAACTGGCATCAGCAGTGTGGTCCAGAAGACAAGGCAGTAAGATCAAGGAAAGTGCAACCATGAAAAAATGAAGAATTATTAACTTCTTTAAGAGAAGTTGAGCAGACCTAAGGAAACACATTATCTGGGAAGTGAGAGAGGTCATGTTACAACCATCACAACTGGCAGCACTGAAGAGAAACATACTGTTTATGACAGGTGAGCTCCTTCACTACCAGACAAAGGTGGCACAAGGATTTTTTTTAACAAGATATTTGATTTTCAACAAGACTGGAGAGCAGAGTGTTCATTCGTTCCTGGGAGACTAGACACTGAAGTTCCATGCTTTGTTTACTGGTCTTGATGTTCTTGTGGTACATTGTTTGTAGACAGGATGTTAAATATTACAATTAAATTGACAAAAATGTATTTGCACTCTTGCCTTGTTTTATCTTTTAAATCAGTATGCTTCACTCAAACTTAATTAGTGATGTCAGACGTGAGCCCAATCCTACATGGAAAAATTCTTTGAGCTCCTTTGGAATGACAAATGCTACATAACATGTAAAGTTTATTATATTTAATAACATAATATTAAATATGATTTATTATATATTATATTCTAAGTCCTGAGATTACAACCCCAATGCTATGAATACATGTTTCAACATGTAGTGAATTTTAAAGAAAGAATAATTATAATAACAGACTCTGTTTCTACATTAGCACTCAGGACAAATGTAATGACATAATGATACTTATGAATGGGCCTAGTGAAGAAAAATTTAAAGGTACAGTATAAATAATGGGACCAACATGCATGACAGAGTGGTATTCTGGTTAGGTCTATAGACAAAAGGGCTTAATTATCGCTACTTTTCTTATACACTAGAACAAGATGCCTTTTCTGTTTCTGCTTTTATGTGCCTCCGTCAAGTCAGGGGTATAGATGTAGCATCCAGGATATCCACACACCTGAAGAAGTCTCCACAGCTGAAAGGTTGTGTCTCTTTTCTTTTCCTTTTAGCACAGAATACATTTTTACCTGCACCTTTGCAGCCTGACTACCTACTCAAACTTATCCAAAATAGCTTAACAGCATGGAAACCGCCACAATCTCAGGGCCTTTTCTATCTAGAAATGACTAGCAAAATCTTATGTGAAATCTTCCATGTTAACAAAATGAGAGGTAAATAACTATATACAAGACCTCAAGACAATATGAATAAAAATGAACTTATTAGTACATCCATTCATGCAGTCCAATTTTTAACTACATTCTCCCCTGGCATTAAATAAAAGGTAAATACTTTTGGGCTGAAGAGATCTGAAGCAATTCCTTTAAGTTTTATGCCGACCCTTTGTTGTTTACTGCTTTACGTAGTTGTATAATTGTGCCAGAACCAGCTGTTTCATTCTTAACACCTCACTCAGAATTGGAGTAGTCCTTTAGGCTCTTAAGGTTGTTGATGCTGTTTTCCTGGCACTCAATTGTCCATCCAAATCTACTTATCCCATACTTCTGAGATGTTCACTGTGGTGTTTTCAGATCAGAAACTGTAAAACTCTTAGTCACCACCTTCAATCTGGGCAGACTACAGACATTAGTAATTGTGCTTTATAGAAATTCATCCTGATTTATATTGGGAGGGGCAAAACACTGGGTTGCATTCTGTCGAAAGAGAACATATTGTTTTAAATCGGCTTTCACTGGCTTATAGTTGGATCATATCATACTCCTGGGATCTGGAATGCTTCAGCATGAAGGGCACCTCATTATAGAAGGACAAGAACAGATGGTTGAAAACCAGTAGTTTCTGTACAGTGTATTCAAAATTAAAACCACATGTTCTTTAAGACTCATGCAACCAATGTGCCAAATGTCTTCTCATTTGTGTTTTCTTACGTTTAAACATGAACAAAATTGTGCAACATATGTTTGCAGCAGCTTCTGCAAATGGACTAAAGCATGCTTTGGTAAAGCTCTGTGCTGAATGGTGGCATTTCCTGAATGAAAAAGACTCTCTGGATGGCGATTTACTAAAATGCTCATCTAATGACTGCTTTAGCAGCACTCGTTGCATTCATCAGCAATTTCTTGGATGATACAAAGAGCATTGCTGTGTTTATTCTAAATCACTAAATAATAAATATCTTTGTTGACCTTTATTTGTGACTTGAAATAATTATTTATCTGGTACAAAAGAATCATAACAAAACGTGTGCAGTCTGTATCCTGACACTACTCACAGTGTCTCAGTGACAATGAAAGTGGTGATGTGGAACTCACCCTGGCTGACACACCTTCACCTGGGGTGTGTACCTCATACTTCCTGACAGGGAAGCAGCAGGTAGGATTGGCTCCATAGCTCAGTGGTTAGAGCACTGGTCTTGTAAACCAGGGGTCGTGAGTTCAAACCTCGCTGGGGCCTGCTGATATACTTTTTCTTTGCATTCTCCCTTGTAATTCAATAGCATAAGAGTTTCCAATAAATATTTAAAACTGAGCAACATTGCTTTGCCATATTAATTCAGGTGGGTAGCTGCGTCAGCATGCGTAGGCTGCAAAGGAGCAAGTAATAGGTTTGGAATGGAATATGGAATATGGAATATGGTTTGGAATGGAATAAACCTATTACTTGTTCCTTTGCCATATTAATGCAACTGAGGAACTGAAAGGTTGTGTGATTTGGAAAGCGAAAATACAGAATATTCTGGTTCACATTCATTATTTATTATTTTGTTTTCACATACTGCTCTGCACCAGACTCTTACAATGATGGACAGTGAGCACTGGCTTTTGCTCAACAGGAGGCTACAAGCAGTGTGGTAAAGGAGCAGAGTTTGAGGAGCTCTGCTCAGCTGCCTGCCATATCAAAGAATATGGTGGTGCCATATGGACACTTTGACCCCCTCAACAATCAGTAGATCCCCTCAAGATACTCGGAGATGTCAGTGTCCTTCCCATCTCACTGTGACACATACAGGAGTGACACACATCTGGCTTGACCCACACAGACACAGCTCTCCAAGCTGCTGTTCCAGGATGAGTGATATTCGCATTCACCAGTGACAAGAGAACTTCCTCAATGACGTGTGTTTCAGCTATACAGTGTCACACTGACAACAAAGGCAGTGACGTGATGTGTAAATATACCTGTGGGTATGTGGGGTGTGTTCTTCATATTGTCTGACTGAAGTCCTAGAAGCAGGTGAGGCTCCATAGCTCAGTGGTTAGAGCACTGGTCTTGTAAACCAGGGGTCGTGAGTTCAAATCTCACTGGGGCCTTGCATTATGTCATTTTTTACAATACAGTAAGGACTGTAGGCCCTGTACAAGGACCAAGGAAGAAAACCTGTTCCCTTGAGGAGGACTGGAAAACCACAGTTTCAGAGCCAGGACAGGATAAAGAGACATGGAATGCAAGAATTGGTAGGCTTGGAAGGACTCTTATTGTGCAAATTTAGCCCCACCAACCACTTGCAGAATGAATTGATTGAGAACGGACAATCACCCTTTAAAGATGTTCTTTGATAGAGATGTAATGTTAGAGTCATACTTATTGTAAGATTGGTAAACTGTAACTTTCAAATAGCCAGAAGCCATATCACCCTGCAAGTCACAACAGGTAGCCCACTGAAACTAAGCAGGTGTGAGTCTGGTCAGTACCTAGATGGGAGACCTCCTTGGAAAGTGAATGCTGCTGCTGCTGGAAGAGGTGTTAGTGGAGCCAAAAGAAGTCTGGGTGGGCCCTAATGCCCCAGTATATATAGAGGGTTACTATACTGTAAAAACATGCCATCCTTTGTATGAGATGTAAAACCAAGGTCCTGATTTTCAGTAGTGATTAAAAATCCCAGGGTGTTTCTTGAAAAGTTCAGTAGTATTAACTCTGTGTCCTGGCTTTCACTTATCTTGGCCCCCCTCTATGAACTGGCTTCATCACTCTGTTCTCCTCCCCACTGATAGCTGATGTGTACTGGCACACTATGGCATCATCCAGGTGGGTGCTTTGAGCAGATATGCAAAGAAGTGCTATTTAAGTGTAAGGGGTGAATATTACTATGATTATTGTGGAATAAAGTTTATTTTGTTTTAAAAAAATGATTGCACAAGACTGTCAAAAAACCTTTCTGTTACTTTAACTATCTCTAGTGATTAGGAAGTGAAACCTCATCACAGCTGATATTTATGCACAGCATGCTATCAAGTCTTCTTTTGTTTTTCCAATTTATTACTTTTTCAATGGTCAATGGGAGCCTGAAATGATAACAGCCAATCTAAGTGCTACCAAGCCACCTTCTCAAAGATAATTGTTTCCAATGATGAAAATAAAACTAAATGATTAATGGCTCAGTGGGATTTCTTTTGTTTCCAGCAAGACATTTTTGGACGTTTTTCACCAGGGCATGATGGTTGATCATTGTTGTCCCTGTGTGTGGAGAGCTTTGTCTGCCTTTTTAACTCTGCAAAAACAAAAGGAAAAACTCAACAATACTCATACTGGAGATAAGTGGTGAGGACAGTTAGAATGTTCCTTAGTTTGCTCCATTGCTCGGGCACCACTGTTATATATGTTTCTGACACATGCTGAGTCCAGTCAATATTAAATTCAACAATGAATTTCCATCTTTTCCATTTCATTAACTCTGATTTGTGAGCCACTCATACAACAACAATATTCAATAGTACTATTGGCACAGAATTATCAGTTGCTAATTGTACAAATACCGGCAAAACTTCATTCCAAGATCTCCGCATTTCTTCTGGTTACTTCTGTTCCCTGTGGTGATTGTCTCAATGTGAAGAATAAATGTTGTATGTTCACATCCTATGGCTAGGACCCCACCCACTGTTAGGATGTCAACTGCTTCCTGGAAGCAAATCGTGTCATAAAGTCAAGGTCCAGGCAGCACACTATACTCCCTTATTTTTCAGGACATTGTTTTCATCCCTCCTCTCACCGATTCTGAGATGCTGCTACTTGTCGACTTCATGTAGCATAAACCTGTGTGAAACCTGTGGTGTCACCTGCCTTGAAAATTGCATTGTGTTATTTCTTGTTGCTGCTTTGCCAGCCCGAGGTATACACATACCTCACATTGACATCGTCAGGCTAAAGGAACTGACCCTTTTTAGCCCTGAGCAGAGAAGAGAACCTAACCCAAGTGTTCAAAGTCCTCAAAGACATTGCCAAAGTTAACCAATTGGACTTCTTTAGAATCCAGTGAAATTGGAGTACACGGGTAACAAATACCTAGAATCATCATTAAATCCGAGAAAAATCTTCGTCTGTGTTGGAGTGTGGTACAGGCTACCCTGCAATATTGAGGAATCCATAATCCTGTATTCTTTCAAGAAACAGGTGGATGAGATATTTGGGGCTGATGGGCTAAATGACCTCCTATCATTTGTATCCTTTTTAATATACTACAATATATTGTAAATGAATGCAAGATTTACTAACTAGTAGAACTACTTCAGTGTCTTGAGAAATGCAGCTATTCATCTTAGCATTTACTTTAGGAATGTCCAATCCCGATCTTGGAGGGCCAGTGTCTGCAGGGTTTTCCACATCTCTTTAAGCAGCAACACTTGGAGACCTGGGAGAAACTGTAAAATCAGTCCAGTTAAGTCAGTAACCAGGTGATTCTGCTCTTTAACAGCCATGTCGAAGTGAAAAAGTGCAGACACACCAGCCCTCCAGAACCAGGACTGGATAGCCCTGATTGACTGGAAGCTGTGAAAATGATCACGCTTGGTTAGGCTCTGTAGGATCTTTCTGGATGTTGCACATTGCCCAAGCACAGACTGAACATTTTGTATAAAAGACTCACAAAAATGAGCTCATTACTCTTATGCCTTTTTTTCAAGACACCTTCTGAGGTACTGTATCATTTGGTCATTATGTCTGTTGGAACAATATACTGTAAACAGCCAGCTTTCCTTCCTATGAGATGAGCATCTTCCCATTAAAGAACACCTCATAAACAATAAAAGGTGAAAATAACACTTTGCAATCAAACGATTACACAGCTTTTTTTAACAAGTGATCACTTTTTTGTCAGTATACTACAGAACACACAAACAATTAAACAGTTATTAGATTAAGGACACCACCATAATGCATTAAACTTGCCCAGAAGCCATGCTGGTCCAATTTGTTCTTCTTAGACAGGTATAATTATAACAAGAATAAATAATAAGAATACAATTCCTTACGCTAATAATAATCCCAGTATGCAATACTACACATCAGATATCGGTGGGGAGGAGAAGAGTGATAAAGCTAATTGATAGATGGGAATTATTATGATTGGTAAAGGTAAGGGGGATATTTGGCCAGGACATTGGAGTTATAACACCTCTTCTCTTTTTGAGATTTTTAATGACCATGCAAAGTCTGGACCTTGGTTTTACATCTCATCTGAAGGACATCACCTTTTACAGTATAGTGTCCCTGTCACTATACTGTGGCATTAGGACCAACACAGACCACAGGGTGAGCTCCCCCTGCTGGCCCAACTAACACCTCTGCCACCAGCAACCTTAGCTTTTCCCAGGAGGTCTCCCATCCAGGTACTGGTCAGGTTTACACCTGCTGAGCTTCAGGGGATGGCCAGTTGTGAGTTGCAGGATGATATAACTACAAGCTTGTACGTCTAACTTTCAAGCGTTGCCCTGTGAGCAATGTGAAAAAAATGATGTTGTGTCACCTGTCATTTGTTCCCAGTAATCAATTCTGGATCAATTTTTGAATATCAGAGCATATTATGAACACAGTTCAGCTGGAAATACACCCGGAGCCCCACATGTCCTGTGTTACCACAAACAATTCTTTTGTTGGAGGGGGTTGGCATTTCAAGCATGCTGATCTCCTTCCCTGTGTATCACCACTCAGACAAGTGGCAACCTTACTGCCCTGTCCATCGAGGAATGGAACAGCTGGCACATCACTGAGGTGTTTTCTGAATATTTTCTGAAACAGAGTGGCACTAAGGAGCACTACAAAAATGGCCCTATAAATCAAGCATTAGCAGATCAAACCTCAAAGAGGTCTGTATATATTCAATGTTGTCATGGCATAGGTGGTAGTTTAGTTTTGATTGGACTCATTATGTGCAGATCAGGGACAAGATGAACTGGATTACTGTATTCATCATGGGTTCATTGTGAAATATTTCAGCAGAAATGCACATTAGGGGCTAAGGCTCTGGACTTGAAGAAGGCTACTAGTTCCAGTTTGAGAGATTGCTTTTGGAGCTCTTAGGCAGCATTTGTGCAGTTTGCAGCCATACAATACAGATCTTTATAAATATAAATTGCTTTAGATAAAAGCATCAGTCAGTTAAATTACCGACCTAAACAAAGCATACAGCATGATGAACAGAGAGCATGTCCTCCTGTAGTGTGTATGATTTATCAAAGTAAAACCCCTAAATCAAAGCATACAATTTATGGCAAGTGAAATACAATCACTGCTACCTTACTTACAAGCTTAAACTTTTTTGGAATTAAAAACCTAAAAACAGACTTTTCTTGAAGGAAGTCACTTACATTTATGAGAAGTGTTTGTTTTAATGACAGTTGAGAAGGTTTTTTACATGTTTTCTATACTACATAGCCCACCTCTATTCCTGCAGGTTTCATAGTTACGCTAACTCGGTAAACTGGGGGATAAGAAAAGCAAATAATTCAAATGAGTAGATTAAGAGGTTTGCTATGGTGAAAGACCTTGCCGATTAGGGTACGTATCAGACAGCGCAACAAACTACTCAAAAGAAGTCCTCTTGATAAAATTAAAACGCAAGAAGGTGGGATGGATGAATCTCAAGAACTGAAGGAAGAGCTCAGTGACATTCTCGATATTTCCTCTGCGTTAATTCATAATGTATGGTCCGTGTAAGCATGCGGCAGGTAACCATTTCTTTAAAACAGGGATTTATAGAAATCTACATAAGATCTACTTCTTTCTGCTACTAAAATTGTTTAAATGTCTGTAACTGTTTTCAATGAAAAGTACCAAATTAGGAAGAAATGTTTATTGTACAGAAATACACAGTTTGTACAAATGATGTTCACAAATATTGAATTTTTGTGGACAAAAAGTGAGAGAAACTAAATTAATATGGTAGGGAAGCCTTTAAATAAAAACAAATCATTTCATTAAACCTTCTCGCATGCATGAAGTGTTCATGGTGGTAGTGTTCATTACTCCACTTAAAGCTCACTTGCGAAAGAGAGTGACACTTTTTTCCAGTCGGCGAGTTAGGACTACAGAAAGGTTTTGGTCCGGGTCCGGTGAGTTAAGAAGCCAGGTGGAGAGGGTGTTCGTTTATGAGCGAGTGTATTTCCCCCAGATGTGCAGCATGAAAACTGATGCAATGAAGAGGAGACTCATGACTAGCACTGGAACAGGGCCCCTGCAAGACAGAAGACATACAGTTCAGTGGGCATTTCAGAACAGCTGTGGTCACCTCACCTGTTCACCAACACAATGCAAGTGAACTCTTAAACCCAGACGAATAATCCAATATGTTCAACAATAATTACCAGAAATACATAATGTAGAGATGCAGGCAAACTATTAAGACAATTATCATCGTATTAATAAAACATCATGTTTCCCTGGACCAGGGATGAATGCTCAGACTGCATGGCATCATTGAAACTATTGACGTGGACAAGAAGTACAGGCATCAGCAAAATAACTGCTTTACCAACTCAGAAAAAGAATAAACAAAAACTCTAATTAGACAGCATTCCACACAGCACTATAGATTCTGGACACCCTGATCACATTACATATAATTGACCTAGTTAACCTGAACTGAACTAACAAATACTGATGCACAGAGACACCTAGTGGTAATTAAAAAGCTTAACCTGTACAGCCCTCATAAAAGAGGAGAAAACAGAACCGAGATCAATACATCAGCTCTGCAGAGACTAACAAATACAGTACTGGCACCCTTACAATTCTGTCTTTCATTTCAGCTGAAATGAAGAAACTGATGGAAGAGGAAACCAGAAGTTTAACAGAAAATATTTTACAATATTCTGTTACCTTTCACCAGTGAAAAAGTATGCAGGTCATTTTAGGTTGGTCATGACGACTGCTGTCCGAATGCATGAGTGGCCTCTCACACTGAGGTCCCATCTCCAATAAGCCGAACAGAAAAACCTTCGACATCAACACTTTGTTCTTCAAGTGCCATCAGACACCCTACAGGTGAGTGGCAGGTAAGACGAACCAGATTTACCAATGAAGATGAACTACCTATTGCCAGCACAATCATGTGTCAAGTGGGTAAAGATATAAAAAAAAGACAAGATCGCTGTGTGAAAAGTGAGCATGGGCTAACCCATGCAGGGAAACTCAGACTACACTTATACCATTTCAGTTATCTCTTTTAAAACAGAACTGACTTCTAATAGTGATAAAATGCAGCATTTTTCAGTTTTCTCTGCTCAAAGCTTTCTCCATGGACATTACAAAGAACCTGATGTCCAAGAACAGATCAGTATAAGTACCTCTTCCTATTACACTAGAAGAAGGCAACTTCGCAGTCTAATGAGGGCCAACAGTAGTAGTTTTATATTAGAAGTATGACATTACAGAAGTGTTCTTGAGCTACCGATGTTATGCTATGACCTAATAGGTTTAGAACTGCAGTTTAATTATGAATAGGCTTGCCAGTAGTGGCAGCCTACAGTGTGTTATGTTTTGTACAAAATGACCTGTTCAACCCAATTAGAAATATGCCACACTATTATATAGAATAAGAAAAAAAGCAGGGACATTTCTATAGCCTTGGGGCAAACAAAACAACTCACCTTTATAAATTCAAATTTTCAGTCATGAGCCATATTCACTTGTAGTTCTAAATGTGCTAGCATAGCTATATTTCCATGATTGTATACATTTTTAAAGTTTTTTAATTCTTTGACCTGGTCATTAAGATCTCAGTTTCTCCAAAAGGCTTTTGATTTCCAATTGCTAAGAATAAGAAACCAACAAATGTGTAGTGGGAAACCTATATTGCTATTTCATGAGCTAGGACCTTGTGTTTCTGACTCTATGAACAGTTCCAGCTGTTCCTTTGTGTGGAGTGGTACCACACATATTCAATATTCTCAACACTCCCAACATCTTTCATCGCCAATACTTTCTTCAAGTGGAAAAAGCAAGGTCTATATAAAAACAAAACTACTGCAGAGAACAAAATCTGAAATGCTGTTTTTTAAAAAAATGAACCCTACAATCGTACTAACATTAAAAGGAACAGCAAATCACAACAGTGATTTTGGAACAGTCAACAAACCATGTCAAATTGTATAGTTTGGATATTGAATGGCTTAAATGAGGGATGAGCAACACGATAGTTTTCATTTCACTTTATTTAATTCATTATTTGAGCATCACATTTTCCCTTAACTTATTAATTGAAAAGTACCTGTAAATCCTGCAGTATTCTAGTTCCTGTAGATTGGAGTTGCTAGTTTCTGGCTTAGGCTAAAATTTCAGGTTAATTTTCTTGCATTTGCCCTTTAAATCATATTCTTTAGGTAGAAGCCTGCAGCACAGTGAAAATACAAAAGCTAAACTGAGCACATTCAGTTTTCTTCAACTGTATCAGCGATGCAGTAATCTTTAAATATAAGTAAATAATAGGAAAATAACAGACTAATAAAGAAAGAAAATTGTATTATCATCTGAAGCATGATAAAGAGTGCCCAGCTAATTAGCTAATTTATAAATGGAATAACTTGTGGTCCCCGGTGTCACAAGCGGCAGTCCTGGTCACTAAGTACACTATTACAACCTTATGATTACCAGGATCTTCCTCTAGACTTTAATTGATGTGACCTTTATTCTCTAATTAAGCTTTCTGGCAGCAGTTCTCTAGTAAAGTACGAGAGCTCATTACAGTGTTTAAGGCATCAATTAACAGTAAATCAGTGGGTGCTAAACATCTGTGTCGCTGGGGCAGTTTAAATCGTTCATTTTAGAAGTTTTCTAAAATCACAAAAAATAGCAAAAAAAAAAGAGGGGGTACTTCTTAAACGTGGCAGGTCACTGTTGCACTGCTCACAGCTGGGTGGGGCCAGGGTATCCTAACAGATTGAACAGATTTTTTTTTTTTGAGGTGCCTACAGCAGACAAACCCACACGACAATGGACTGCAAGCACAAAAAACTCTGACATCAATCAAAACTGAACCCCTTGCAGCTGCTGTTCTTATTTTCTTAGCTAATAGGTAACTCAATCATTTTGAAAGGCTGGGTCAGCGATTTTGCTCAGAATTTAAACCATGTAAGCAATTACTTTAGACCCAGTTTCCTTGGGTTGTGTTCTCCATCCACATTACGACAGCCTCGTACAATTACTTCCGGAAACTTCATGACCTTTAAGTACTTTTTCTGCAACCCCCCCCCCCAACCCAAATAAAACACATGAGGCGTTTCAGAAAGCGTACTTCATGAACCACTGTGGGAACCTGTGAACTATAAATATTCCCAGGACTGTGGGAGAATGACCAAAAGCACCATGACAAGGGCTTGAAAGCTTCTAAAGAAGGAAACACAGCAATACTGGCTCACCCCTGGTTCCAGTCCTCGTGGGAGTCTGGAACAAGCCACTCCGTCCTGCTGTCAAAGCGAGCACCTGTGTCCCTTTCAATAAACAGCTGAACAAGATCCTCAGATCAATTAGCTACCCCCCTATAGCGGGCCAGGTAAGCCACCTGGCCGTCCTGTGCCTGTGTGCTTTCTTGCGTCCCCGTGTAGTCAGCAAACACTCACACTTTCAGCCCGGGCGAGTCCTCCGTGTAGAAGCGCCACATGCCCCCGGTGCCAGCGGAAGTAGCCCCGCGGCCCGCGCTCCTCGTGCCACTGCTGGTGGCTTTCCTGCACAAGAACACATTTCAGCGTCAGAAGAACAGGCTGTGGATCTGGAGCACCGCTGAGCCAGTACACTCACACAACTGAAACGGCGACTTCCCTAAGAAGATGTGCCTTACATAGTACTTCATATAGTCCACTCAAAGCACTTTACAAAGTAATGTGTAACCCTCACCTGGATGTTGCAACTGCAGCCAAAGTGTGCCAGTACACATCGGCTATCAGTGGGGAGGAGAACATAGTAATTGAGAGAGCGGGATTATTTGGAGGCCATTGATTGGTGAAGGTCAGGGGAAATTCGGCCAGGAAATCAGGGTATAACTCCACTACTCTTTTTGAGATTTTTAATGACCATGGAAAGTCTGGACCTTGGTTTTACATCTCATCCATAGGACAGCGCCTTTTCTTACAGTATAGCGACCCCATCACTATACTGGGGCATTAGGACCCACACAGACTGCAGACTCCCTACTAGTCCACACTAACACCTCTTTCAGCAGCAACCTTAGCTTTCCCAGGAAGTCTCCCATCCAGGTACTGACCAGGCTCACACCTTGCAGAGCTTCAGCAGGCTGCCAGTTGTGCACTGCAGGGTGATATGGCTGCTGACTACATATACAGTACAGTTTATTCAGCTCTACAACAGCACTGTTGTCACTTTTAACGCACAAAAGGAAAAGAAGGGCTCAATAACCGTTTGTGGCGTTACCTCTGTCTGACTGTGGAGCCTGCAGCTCTCGGGGCAACTGCTTTGCTGGGAGAGCGGCCAGAGCCGCCGACACTAGTAGCACTTGCAGCAGGACCAGGCTGGAAAACAGAAGCACGAAAATACCTTTAACACTTCTCTGTTAGGACAAAGTACAAGAGCAACCCATCTCGGACCTGTTGCAATATACTGATTGTTAATTTTATCTTTAATCTGAAACGCCAGAGGATAAAAACAAATACTAATGAGATGAAAGAGGAGTAAATACAGCCCATTTTGTACCTAAGCGCACTTATCAGTGGTAGATAACTGATCTCCATGACAACTGCTACTGGGATTCCTGCCAGAAAGTGTGCATTTATAGTTATCCAAATCAATAGATGTTTTTAAATACGATTTATGAGGGAAGGTCTGAGAAAACACCAGGAACAAAACGTAACTGCGCTTTGCATAAACTGGTGGAGACCTGTTTTCCCCCCCCACTGAAGTGCAGCATTCATTGGCATTTCGAAATCTGCAGAGTCTCTTAACCTGTATCCCATCTAGACTGATATTTCTAAATGTGGAATTCTCCGTGAACCGCACTCACAGAATATATCACAGTGGCCTTAAAAAGAAAAGGGACAGGAAAGCTAACGAACAAACACGCCAGTGCGCCAAAAGTAATTTCGTGTCTATGTTAGCAATTTTAGCTAACATAGACACAATCCGTCTTCAAAACACTCTACACCCACATCATGCAAACGTTACTTGCTCGTTGTTTTTCTGTTCTGGGCGGGGTAATTTCCACTTTCAAATCAATTCCCCAGTTGCAATTCTTTTTTTACATTCAGGGCAAAAAATAAGATTTGGGACCAACCCCGATTATAGCAAACCTATTTAGCCCACATTGGTTTAACTCCAACCAACGCTCCGCACATGAAAAAGCCACGTCTGCACATTCAAGCGAACGATATTCTGTACGAGCCTAGCCTCATTACTGCCAGGAGCATTTCGTCCTAAAACAACACAACTGCCGGTTAACAAGTTAACACTGGATTCTTTTCTCTATGCAAACAGCCAGATCACTATATAAACTATATCAACAGGAGTTCCAACGTACCAAGTAAAGAACTGTGACTCCATTAACCCCGTCTTACTTTCCTTGCATCAAAAGAAAAAAAAAGAGCTAAACAAACCAAAGCATCATACTCACCATGTTTAAGTATTCCCTGAAGATTTATTTAATGTAAACTGTATTATCCTTGTCACGAAAGATGTTTGGATCCAGAAGTCGCAACACTCGCTCGCCTCTCCTACTTCAGAGCAGCAGATGAAGAGGAAATCTCATAAAGATGACGCACCGCTCAACAGGCCACGACTGCACCGCCAAGGCCCTCTTTGCTGTCTTGGGCGCCGCCTGAGTTTTTGAAAAAGATACCACTTACTGTTTACATTTTAGTAGGAAATGTACAAACTCTAGATCTGTTCTATAATCATTTTTTTTAAAAAAACATAGTACCCCTTTTTTTCTTTAATGCTACATAGTTTTCAGATGACTTTATAGTTTTCTAGTCCATCAGGCAACAGCTAAGATCGTTACCCGGAATAAGATGATGTGTCCCTCTGAAATAGCAACTCCATCCACAGGAAAGACACTAACCGTGATAAGTGAAACTGGAGCCGTTTTGGCTCTGACTATAACGTATCCTTTATATTATGTCTACAGAATACTTGAGCCAGAATGGTGTCTTAACATGCATAGTGTCCTATTGCTATTTCCAGTGAAGACTAGTAGTTGTACGAGGATGGTTAAGTGGGATTTGATGCCTTTTTAAAAGTAAATCTCGTTTGTTTCAATTTAATTCATAGGGATTAAACTGTGAAATAAAAGGTAAGATTCCTTAAATTATTTAACAAAATACAAAAGGATATGCATTTATTTTTTATTTCTGTTATTAACGGAGAATTTTTAAATGCATCAGATTAGTTTGGGATAATTGTGACTATGAAGTGCAATTTCAGGGTGTAGTGAGTGACAGTTACCCGTCCTTTATTGTTTTGTTTTTCACGTATCAGATACTTGGATTGATTTTCCAATATTTATTGAATAATTGTTTAGAAAGACAATGAACTTTAAAACGTGTACTGTATAGTACAGCGTACCTATGTTTATAAAGTTAAGTCACAGCAATAAATGATCTAAATAAAAGTTACTGTGTTCCAATTAAATTATTTTATGTTTATCGTTGCAAATAATTGTACTGTGAAAAATGTGCCATTGAGTCATGATATTTCAGTTGGTTCCAATAGGAATTAGTATAATATTAAATGGTTTGAAATGTTCACCATTGAAATTCCACTGCTAACCTGATTACCTAATGATCTAGAATGTAAACGTTCTTTGATGTGATGCTTAAATACACTGGCCTCCACTGGCTTTCAAAATGTATTAGTCCCAGCTTGGAAACTAGGTCCAAGACTTTTAGACCCAAATAGAAACTAAGAGGGAGCACATTTGTAAGTGAATTTCTCCATAAATAACTCTTTGTACGAAGAGATGTGTGGAACACACTGTCCAACCATGTTGTTGAAGCTGAAGCCCCTGCTGTTTCTCAAGAATCAGCTGGATAAGACCCTTGTATCATCGTCTTCCTGACAATCAAATGATTGTCCTCTCATTTGTAACCTTTTGAATAAAAGGTTCCAACCAAAAGGCTAAGACCTTTTCTTATATTTTTATGGGTTGTGTTTAACCCCACTTTTGGTTACCAACAAGCTTGGTGGGTTGAACAGACTTCTCTCATCCTCAGCCTCTCATGTTTGTAAGACCATCTTCGTCCCCATTTGCACGTGGATAAAATTGCTTTTCTTCCTTGTGCAGTTTTTAACAGGCCAGCTGCCTGTATACGCTCACTGTATGAAAACCTCCCACATTCTCTTGCGCCCCTTGGCAGATGTTTAAACTCTGCAAAACGGTGCTTGAATAATCACACAGAGGTACTACATTCTGCATTTACTTTTGTCCTGATGCCTGAGCTCCATTCGTTGCTGCTCGACAGACGTCTTACAGTACGAATGAGTTAAAATCCAACGGTTCTTATCCTGCGGTGTTGTGTGACAGTGCAGTGTGATTGTATTGAATAAACCGCTGTCCACTATAAACACGTTTAGAATAGAAAGTAAAGCAATAAGATGTGACCCCCCTGGGAGAAAGGATTACTCTCTTTCATCTGTCCGCTGTTTTGACAGGAGAGTGTCGTGTGCGAGCGTCTCGGGGGCTTCGTGTTTTCACTGGAATGTTGTGGAATGTTGCTTTGCGCCTGCAGGATGGTGAACGTGGTGTTTCTCCACCCAGACCTGGGGATCGGGGGTGCGGAGCGGCTGGTGGTGGACGCTGCCCTTGCCCTGCGCTCCAGGGGATGTGGGGTGCAGCTGTGGACCGCCCACTACGACCCCCAGCACTGCTTCTCTGAGACCAGGGATCTGCCCGTGGTCTGTGTGGGGGACTGGCTGCCCACCAGCGTCTGTGGGTACTTCCACGCCCTCTGTGCCTACATCCGCATGATCTACGTGGCACTGTACCTCGTCTTCCTCAGTGGGGTGGAGTTTGATGTGGTGTTCTGTGACCAGGTGACTCTTTCACCTTCCCTTTCTTACCTTACTGCCTTACTACCTACTCCTTTCAATAAAATGTGTGCATATTCTTTAAGGTATACAGTTACATGCAAAAGTTCGGGCACCCCTGGCCAAATTATATATTTCGTTGATTTTCTAAGTGAAAAGAAGTTAACACAACCTCTGCAGCGAACAAACTTAAACTTGACATACTGTATTTCTGCCAGTTTTCATGCACAGTTACTATTTATTTGCTGAATGTTACAGATTGAAAAAAAAATAAAACGGTAAATGTGGCATGTGCAAAAGTTCCAGTTGATCCACTAGTGTTATTTTTTTGTAAGGTCTCGTTAGGCCTTAATCTAAGTCAGGGGATGACAATTCCAGAGCTTTATCAATTCTAGACTCGAAACCTAGTGACAAAATAGCAGTTGTTTCAGTCTACAAACTGGAAATTCAGTGAAGATCACTGTACCATATTAAAAAGAAATAGTGCTTATCCTGCAGTGTTCTGTGACAAAGTACCAAACTACTGTCCATTATAAACGCCTTCAAAAAAGAAAGTAAAACAATAGATTTCGATCCACATAGGACTAAATCTTATTGTTTATCAGGTCTATCAAAATAGACCTAACAAAATCTAAAATTCATGTGTGGCAGCAATTATGCCATACCTTCCATCTGGCATGATTAAAGTCTCCTAATTACTAGATGGTTGTGATAAAATCAGTAACATGCTGTAGCCTTTTTCTGAGATGCTACTTCTTGCACATAGATCAAAGTAATGTGTGTTATTGTTTCACTAAGTAAGGATTAGAGTAAGAATCTTTGTTTTCTACCCTGGAGAAGACGGTAGATGATATTGTGCGTTTACAGGTTATTCATGTTGTATCAGTATTGTTAATTGTTATTTCTATATGTAGTTAACATTTACTATTAGAAGCAGAGTTGATTGAGAAGTACCTCAGACCTTACTAGCTGCACACAGCAATGTCAATGGCCTGTGTGCCTGCTTTATGATTGTTTCCCTGCTAGGTATCGGCTTGCATCCCTGTGCTGCGACTGGCAAGGCGGCGGAAAAAGGTGCTGTTCTACTGCCACTTCCCCGACCAGCTCCTGACGCAACGCCGCTCCGCGCTGAAGTGGCTGTACCGCGCCCCCATCGACCGTCTGGAGGAGGTCACCACAGGCATGGCCGACTGCGTGCTGGTCAACAGCCGCTTCACCGCGGGGGTCTTCAGACGCACCTTCAGGAGCTTATCTGAGGTGCGCCCTGACATCCTCTACCCTTCTCTGAACTCGGTCCTCTTTGACGCAGAGCCCGAGGAGCTGGGACACCTGGTCCCGGACAGCAAGACCTGGGTGTTCCTGTCCATCAACCGTTATGAACGCAAGAAGAACCTCCCCCTGGCTCTGGAAGCTCTGAAGGAGCTGCAGGGCAGGCTGACCTCAGAGCAGGGGAGGCGGGTCCACCTGGTGATGGCTGGGGGCTATGATGAGAGGGTACAGGAGAACGTGGAACACTACGAGGAGCTGAAGGCCCTCTCCTCTCGCTTGGAGCTTTCAGGATGCGTCACCTTCCTGCGCTCCTTCTCCGACCAGCAGAAGATCTCGCTGCTCCACCACAGCACGTGCGTGCTGTACACGCCTAGCAACGAACACTTCGGCATCGTGCCTGTAGAGGCCATGTATATGCGCTGCCCTGTCATTGCTGTGAACTCAGGGGGGCCGCTGGAGTCCATCGCGCATGGGGAAACAGGCTTCCTGTGTGAGCCACAAGCGCAGAGCTTCGCTGATGCTATGGAGAAGTTCGTTAGGGATCCGAGACTCCGGCAGGAACTGGGTGAGGCTGGGAGACAGCGTGTCTTAAAGCAGTTTTCTTTGGAGGCCTTTGCAGATCAGCTTCATACATACATACTGAGACTTGTGGAATGAGGTCACCACTAGCAAGCAGTCCCCCTGGTTTAGCTATCAAGGTGTTCTACAGAACGCAGAATTCCAGAGGTCCTGGTGTGGCAGGATCATAGGCACCAGTTGTCTGCGGACATGAATTTTACTGTTAAATCTTTGCACAGGTTGAAGAGATAATGAAGCAATCATGACCACTGGGTAGGATCTGTACTGCGCTAAGAGCAATGCACTGTGTAACACTGTTGTGGATGTTTTAGAAATTTCACATCTGTTATCAAAAGGTAAAAATCGATATTTTTATTGTATTTCCTCATGATATGGAGTATATTTCCCCCAGAACATGTGCATGGAAGAACATGTGCATGTCCAAGAAGAGCTGACCCTCTCTTTTTCACAGAAGGGCCACTGATGCTTCTTTTGTAAATCCCACAATAAATTTTGAAGCAGATTTTCACATGTTGTTGTCAAGTTGTTCATTGCTCTTACTTCATCATTTTCCAGCGTTCAGGAGAGTAAGCAGTCCATTGAGACAGTGCTTTAAACTTTCATGCTAAAAGCGGCCTCAGCTCTCAGTTTCCCTTCAGTGCGTCTTGTCACTGACGCAGTGAGTTACTGCTGTTTCTGCTTGGTGAGGATTTACTACTTCAAATCTGTGTGGTAAACAGAATATTTCACATATGCATTCCCGTTTTCTTGGAGGAAAGTACTGTATGAATATACACGTACAGTTTCTTCTAAATGCCATGATCTGCATCATTTAACCTTCTTCATGCTTGTAGTGCAGCACAAATCAAAAGTCAACTGCTGATCATGTTTATGAAGCAGGCTAAGCCCTGTTAAAATAATAGCATACCACTGCACTGCAAGCAGACCAAGGAAATAGCCCCTACCTTGAAATTGTAGTATAAATGAATACTCTATTGTAACATCTGATTAATCAATAACTAAAAATAAATTATCATAACCCCTGTTTGTAAATGATTTTTATCCAGAGAATATACCTGAGAAGGTGGTATAGCTGGAGGCACGTTAATTCTTTGTTCTCTGGCACAGCTTTGGTGAAAAGAGTAATAATTCAGGCACACTTAAATATTTACTAACGATGAATATACACAGTACACTACACACAACATAAACACATGCAGTAACTCTATATACACATTTACAATAAAGTGTTCCAGAAGCCTAAAATCCCAACCACCCAGAAAAAAACCCAATACCTGTTACCAGGTATTCAGACTCTTATGCTTGCAAAGGCCAAAGATAAGAGATAAGCTACCTTCTAAACAAAACAGAATTCAACCTGAGGTTACACCTCTCTCTCTGTAAACTCGGATGCCACCAGATGAATGGGAACCCTATTATAAAAATGCACTCATTAGCCAGGAAAGGCCATTTTTAACTGAGGATTCTGTTCACAGGAAATCAGAGTTCCCTAAAAACGACAAAATACAGTAGCAAGCTCTCTTATTATGATTCAAATACTTTGCTTCAATCTTGCCTTCCTGGGTGATCTGGAACAAGGCATTCTTACCTTGGATATCTCTCTTGTGGTCTTGTCTGGCCTCTTTTCCCCCTGTCTTGTCCTACATTCTTATATGATGTTTGTATTGACTGCTGATTGCTCACAGCCAAGCTCACAGCCATCATGAACAACGCCTCTCATCTGCTTCATGGGACTGTTACTGGGCAGCGGAGCACTTTTAGCAACAGACTGCTCCAGCTACAGTGTTCAAGGGAACGTTTCCGCAGGTCTTTCCTCCCGGCGGCTGTCAGGGTGTATAACGCTGCCCTAGGCTAGGACTCTTAGCCCTTCGTTTGCTCGTCTATGGACAGCATGTTTGCTCCATTGTACTTTTTGGACAATCAGTCCGTATAAACCTATGCACATTTTGCATATATTTCATTGTTTTTACAGTGACTATGATCATCACATTTTGCACACACCTATGTATTTATTTTTTATTTATTTATTTTGTTGTCTTTTGTTTTATAACTATTCTAATGTCTGTTTTTGCTTGTCTTGGGCTGGACTGGTGTAACACATAAATTTCCCTACGGGATTAATAAAGTCTTATCTATCTTAATCATTTACCAAGAATTCAAATTAAGGTAAACCAAGATCAACTTTAAGGTCACTGAATCTGGACCCCCCCCCCTACATCACAGCAAACCTCCCCTTTGCTTTGAAGCTGGAGATGTTTACAGTGCCAGGTGTTACCCACTTTGTCTAGATACTTAGAGACGCTAGTCACCTACCATAGTCTGAAACAGCATCCTTTAAGAAAACTCAGTAAACTTTTGGGGGATTAATTTAATGATAATTAATATAATGCTAATAATTGCTTACATTTATATAGAGCTTTTCTGGACACTCCACTCAAAGCGCTTTACAGACCCACCTGGATGATGCACCAGTACACTCAACACACACCAGCTATCAGTGGGGAGGAGAACAGAGCGATGAAGCCAGTTCATAGATGGGCGTGATTAGGAGGCCATCTCCTAATAGTAAGGGCCAATGGGAAATTTGGCCAGAACGCCAGGGTTACACCCCTTTAAAACACTCAAGATTTGGGCAATCTTTATGGGGAGTTAAAAATCTACAGGCAAAAAAAAAGAGTAATAGCAACGTGTTCTTGTGTTGTGATCACTAAGATTACAGTTAAAGTGCGATGAAAATCGTGCTCACCTACTGGAAAGGCAAAGCTGTGTATATTGTGTGGCAGACGCTGAGCAGTGTTTCTCAGGGTATGGTTAACAAGGAAATTAATAGACAAATATTGGAGTCTTTATCAGTGCTCCAGTTCCCTTGCCATGGGTGATTTAAAGGGCTTGGCTGAGCGAGGATAATAAAGTGCCTCCTCGCACAGGACAGTCCCTCCAGGAGCCTGTGGTGCATTCACATTGGAGCTGGTTTCCCAGAGGGTGGATAGCAGCTCATAAAACTGGAAATAATTTGTGACTTGTGTGGATAATACATCCCTGGTCCAATCTGTTTATAGGCAGGAAAACTGGGCTGCTTCCTCTTAGCTCTCCCGCCTGCAATTATCTCCAGCTCCAATAAATTGCTATTGATTACAAGTGAGATGAATATTAGCCTAATACTGACATATAGTACTACTTAAAATCATGTCCTGGTAATGATTGTTAAAGTGTAAATAGTAGCCATTAAGCTATTACAGTTTTTCAGAATGGCCCTTCTATTATATCAGTTAATTGCTATTGAGCACCTCTAAATATATTAAACTGATTATTTATTCAGCATTATTTTTGCATTAGGTGAGCATGGTCTCTTGCACAATCAGAAAAAAAAAAGATGTGCAATCTTTCTTTTCGCAGGAGGTCTGCATTGTGCCTGCCTTTGATTTTCATTTAAAAGCTGCATGATACAAATATCGATTCGGGCCTTATCGGTATTTTTCACCCATTGACTGATTGGCGCACAGCTGGTAAGTTCTCATCATTTTTGAAGGCGTTAATTATCTTGAGAATGTTCGTTAATTAGCAAGCTGCTAAACGATCAAGGAGAGAACGGCATCTTGTTTGTGTCTCCTCTTATGCTGCAACCTTTACCCATGGGAGTAAACACAGGATTTTAATAACGATAAATTGTTTTTAGTGAGTCAGCCGTACATGAGCTGCGCTGATGGCGTTTAGGAGTCTGTGTGAGAAGCTGAAGAACAGTGAGTGAAAGAGCGGTCCTTGCATTTTGTGGGACCTTTCTGCACGAAACTGCGTTGTGTACCTGAGATTTGAAGTGGGACTTCTACAAATGCAATCGCCCAGTCCGAGCAAATTTTGTGCAATAATGCCTGGGTTCCTTTTTAAAGGAGTTTACAGAGGTTTCCTAAAACTGTGAATTGGAGTTGAAAAGTAGCAGTTCTTTCAGAAAATGAATTAAATATGTTTTCATTAAATATTTGACTTGCTCCTACCTTATGCATTCGGTTGTTAGAGGGTTATCTCTTATCGTTAGAATTCTACTCTTATTTCCCTTACTGTGTATCATTTGTTTTTAGCCACTACCCGGTACTTGTCTATCAGAATTCTTCTATAATAATTCCCGTTTCAGTGCACAGGGTCTCCGAGTTTCAGCGTAAGAATTTCCTTCCAGTTTTGTCGATCACTGGCAGTTGAATTCGTTTATTTCATTTCCTTTTACAATGGAATCCCAATTATACAGCAGACCATTTATTGGTGCGATGTAAGGAAAAACTGTAAGAAATTGACCAAGAAACTGTATGTAGGACATTGAGTTCCTCAATGCAACTAGTCTCCGTTCTTTCTAGGTGCTTTCGTTATAGATTAGTTATTTTATTGCAAAATCTCGCTTAACAGGACACAAAACATGAAATAACAATGCACTCGGCTGCAAAAGTCAAGCAATTTTAGATTTTTACATCACTTGATAAAACAAAGCGCTATATGGAAAGTAATATTATATCATGTTCACTTGATGAGTACAGATTGGGTACCCAAGAGGTCTTCTGCTGATGTAGTCAAAGAGTTAAAGGTTTTTAAAGAAAGTTTTATGTTGATTCAGTCTGACAGATTACCTTTAAACAAAGCAAATCTGCATTTGTATTCATAGCTTGGCTTTTAGTGGTTTGTTACACGGAATACGTTAACAAATTATGGATTTCAGATTTTACTGCTTCTATAAAATATTCAAATGTATTAGCATATATCTCGTAACACTTAACAAAGCTGTGTATTCACAGAAGGGAAAAAAACTGAGATGATTTACACCAGGGCCATAAAACAATCTCTGTGGGATTTTTTAATAAAGCAATCAATAATATCACATAGAAGTGTGTTATTACCAGATTGATGTCTTCAATAAAATATTATGTATTTATTGCTAGGAGGAGAAAAGAAACATTGTTTGATGCGTTCTGTAAAATTGATGTTGCAGTACAAAGCAGGAGGAAGTTTGGAATGCCAACGCAGAGAAGATGAATCCAATCTTAATTCATATTCTTTTTTAGAGCTGTGTTCCGCTCATATCTTGTTCAGTATTTTGTATACTGTGTATATATGGATTTGTATTGTATATATGGATTTGTATTGCTCACCAAATAATTTCTGTCAGAGTATCACTGACAAATTTGCATGACAGTCTGCTACGTTTTAACCAACTAGAGTGCTGCAAATACCTCAGCTGTTTTAAAAAATTGTAGTCAATCCAATGCTGAAAGCTTAAGTGGGAATTTGAGAGTGTATGTTCCCATTTGTGCTGTCATTCTGCTGTCTGTTATGGGTTGATTCTGCTATGTAATGGTATAATTTTTTTTAATGTGATGTTGAACTGTTTGTGTGTTTTTCATAAGTTTCTGTATGTGTATAACAGCTGCTGGGGTGCAAGACACATTTCTGAGAAATCAGACAATCGCATATTATCAAATTAATCATATTAAGAACCATCTGCAGGTGTTGGGATTGTAGGATTCCAGATTCATGTTTGGGGCAGTCCGATTATTGCACTAGATATCAAAACAGCAGTTTTGACAATCAGCAGTCAACTTGATATTCATTTTCATTTTTTGGTACAGTACAGCGCCGTTTTAAACTGTAATTGTTATTTTTGTGCAAATGCATAGACTGTCTATGTCTTAGCATTCACCCGTATCCTAAATGTTGGAAAATACCCTCCACCAGCTTCTCACCCATCTTCACCCCTCCCATAGTCCTCTCTATCACAATATACTGGATTAAATCAACTATCTCCTATGTGCCTTGATTTACTGTTCCAAACAAATGCATTCCTGAGGGAATAGCAATCTGAAGTGACCTTTCTAATTCCTCATTGACCTGTTCCCTAAAAAACAGGAACACGAATGAAAACACCACGCACATGCACTGCATGATCACTGGAGAGTCTTGCAGTTCCTTCACCCCTGTTTACTAAGAACAATAATTAAGGTAATTGGTGTGAAGAGCAAAAGCATAAAGGTCACTTGCTTACCTGTCTCCCCATTGACTGGTCGCCTGACAATAGGGACTTCATATTTCTGCACACCAGCTCTACAGTCCCCCAGCCCCACTGCAAATGCTATTAAGGTGAAGTGTAAAACTTTCACTTGTAATAAATAAGAACAAACTTGTAATATAATAATGGAAATTAACAAATATGAGTAAGAAGTGAAAGCAAGCAATATTTTGCATTGTCATTCTTCTTATGAACAGCATTAAAATAAACCACTGTGTTTAGCCAGTTCCATTGCTACCTCTTGACTGAAAAGTCTTTTTGCACATTTTTTACATGAGAAATGTGATACTTGTGATTATGGTGACTCCTGGTCTGAGGCTGCAGGACATCAGTGGAATGAGGTGTAAGCTAATTTGTATGTCTAGTCCCCTTGACCATGTTATACCAGGGCACCTTGGGATCTTAGACTTGTACAATAATAGTTTAGTGCAAGGGGTTTGTTTTCTTTTTTTCAGAGTTATATAATGCCTTTAATACGTACTGAGCTAATACGTTGGGACTAGATTTTAAATGTAATTTACAAGGCTTATTTATTTTTGTTTAGCAAATCCATCCAATTTCTAGCCACTTCTTTCAATTCATGGTCAAGGGGGATGCAGAGCTTATGCCAGCAATCAACAGGCACAAGCCAGATTCACCCCGGATGGGACTCGGGGCTAACGGACACAAACTCACACTCACGCCAGGGCCGATTTTCCCAGAAGCCAATTAACCCACCAATATGTCTTTGGACTAGGGGAGGAAACCCACATGGACATGTGGAGAACATCCAAACTTAATGCAGACAGTAGCCCAGGTCTGACAATGAACCCAGGGCCCCATCGCTCCGAGGCAGCAATGCTGACTACTGCGCCAAGGTGCCGCCTTGTTTAGGAAATCCTGCCTAGCAAAGCTAGATGGAAAACTTCTTTACCTTTTCCCAGCAAGACGTGATCAATATACTGTACACTTCCGAATTTTCACTTGTAAGACATACTGTATTAATCTCTTATAAGCTGCCAGACCGTGTTCCTGGGGAGTCAAACAGAGCTCTGGCTGAGACAGACCAGCTTTGCGGAGAAGCACGCGTACAGATTTCCTCTCGGAGCAGTGGTGGTGATGTCCCTGGCTCCGAGATCGCTGCTGTGCTGTGCTGTAAATCCAGGTAGCTCAATTTCCTGAGCTGTCACGACGATGCTGGGCCCCTGGGGCTCTCCGGCCCTCCGAGACCGATCAGATAGCTCTCCGCAGCAGGGGGAAGGCCTCCCCATGAACCTGGAGAGGGTCCAATGTTCCATCATCCCGCAATCAGAGGCTTGTCAGTCAGCGCATCAAGTGACATGTTCAGCGCTGCAAGAATATTCATCACGCATCTGCGGCGCCCCGATTAGACATTAGCAATTCAAATCCCCCTTACCCGCACCCCCCCCCACCCCCCCAAGCACAAGAAGGCAGCCCCTGCACGGGCTTTTTTAAAGTAGAGGGGGAGAGGACTCTGTTGTGTGCAGGAGTATAATAAGGTAACCGGGTCTAATCTTGCAGAACAATCAGCTCGTAGGCGGGAAGGTGACTGGCGGTCGTGCCGGAGAGAGAACGCGTGCCCCGACAGTGCGGGAACAAAGCCGGCGCCGCTCTCCCGCCTCAGCTGGAGAAGGAGCCCTCACCTGATTAGCAGGCACGGATCACGTCAATCACCGCGCGGAGCGCCATTGTTCCCCAGTCGTGAACACCATTTATTTACAGGGGAAACAATGACTTTCCTTGATATGAATGCTACCCAGAGATTGCAAAATAGATTGAGCTGTCAGTGGCACGCAGCAGATGAAGATTAATGGGCTGCGCAAACAATAACTGTAAAGCAATGATCATAAATATGCTAATGGCCATTATCAATATAGAGCATAATTGTGAGGAGAAATTAAAAGGGTGTTGTAAAGACGAGGGGCGAAGAGGTGACGGATTATCCCGGGTCCCCCAAGATAGATGGTGAAATAAATCACAACACGCCTTCCCCGCGGTGTTACACTTCCCACTTCTGATTGTTTGGGGAGCGTTTGTGTTTTTGTGTTTGCTTTGATTCTGCCTTTCAAGGGAAAAAGAGATAGGTCCTGAAAAAAAAAAACTGTTCATGAAGAGGATTTAATTAAGAACCAACAGGTTCAAAGAACTTAAATGGTGGCTATTGTTTGGTGGCAGACTCAGTGAGAGAGAGAGGGCAAGAGAGCCAGGGATGAGTTAAAAGAGACCTGAATGGATGTTTTCTAATATTTACAATGAGCAGGCTGATAGTTTTAAAGTTACTTGGGAGGTACTGTCACTCCACCGAGTTGGAGTGAACGTTGCAGAGCAGGTGATGGTTCACAAGCATTTGGTGGAAACGTGCAGTTTGGCCACATGGCTATGCATTTAAACCTTATGCAAATAAAGACGTGAGAAAAACTATTCTTGCTGGTGGATCCTCTTAGGGATCAAAACACATACCTCAAGCAAGCCTGTGAGGATTGTTTGTAGATGCCACACTAGCCATAAGTAAATGAATGGAATACAGCTGTCTGGAAAAGTGGCCTTGCATATCATATCAACAGAGTTCTGAACAGTTTTTATTTTCAGCTGAATACTACATAGGATCTAAACTACTTGAACAACTCTTGCTCTTAAGTCTAGAAGCATGTCTTTTGGCTCTTTCTAATTTGGTATGAAGACTGGTGGTAAGACTCGGCTTGCTGCTAATTCATGGCTGTAATTCATTACAGAGGTTTCCATTGGTACAGTAGATGCACCCGTCAGTATTGAACCATTTGAATCAGGTTTGGAAACACATATGACTCTGTTGGGCCACCAAATTTCACGGCTGGAGGTGGGACGTCCACACAGATGAAGAAAATGAAGACCAAGGCAAATTCCAAACAGGAGAACAGTGTAACTCTGTATGACAGCTGTGTGATTTCAGAATCATTGGTCATCCAAACACAGCAAGCTCAGCAAGAAAGTTGTTTGGTTGACTAAACATGACAAAGACTGTAAGGAAATCTTTTAGAGCAGAAGTATGCAACAGTGTGGCAGGGTCCCACTGCTCTGCTTTTGGAAGTGGCCTTGACAACAGGACTGTGATAAGATAATAATTCTTGTGGGTGATGACTATATTTCTCCTTGAAAGGAAGACAGAAAACTGTCTTGTGGACTGTTAGATAAACAGGTTCAGAGTAAAATACTGTTGTGTGTCTCAGGGAATAGAAGTACTCTTTTGGTCTTGTTTGGCCACATTGTGTACCTTTTGTTAATGGACATTCCCAGTTTCCCAATCAGTCCTGCTCACTGTGACAACCCTCACACCCTTTCTAGTCTTGAACAGGGGAGATTACGAGGGGACCTGATACAAGTAGTCAAAATCCTTAAAGTGACAAAGTCAAAGCAGTGGACATCTCCAGAATCAACAGTAAAACAGGAACTGGAAGACACAAGTGGAAGCTACTTTTAAACTTGAGAACAGGAGGCACCTCTTTACCCAAAGGCTGGTGGGAGTATGGACCAAGTTGCCCAGCCATGCTGTTACAATCTGATGATACCCTGGCTTCTTTCAAGAAACAGCTGGATGAGATCTTTGGATCACCTATCTACTAACTCTCAATGAGGCGAGTTGACAATGGCCTCCTCTCTTTCAGATAGTAACTTTTCTAATGTTCTTCTTATCGTCTTATGGATAATAAAACACCCATCTGCCTTTGCTTTCTGTGAGGCCACCTTACTAATTTCAGAGCTGATGCACTTTACTAAAAGGGCTGGTGCAGGCTAAATACAAGTAAGACAAAATCCTTAAACCCCACAGGTCATTTTGATGAAAAATGTGGCAAAAGTAGAGGATTTGTACCTTTGTACCATCACACTCTCTTTCCTAGCGTTAATCCTGCATCAGCAGGGTCCGCTTGTCGGCACACCAGTCTCCATTTGGTGGTTTGAACCAAATCTTTGAGCTGACGTTGCCATTAACTGCGACCGAGAAATACTCCAATTGGCGTGTCGCTCCGCCTGCCGTCGGAGTGGGGGGGGGGGGAGGAGAACAAAGTAATGTAGCCAATTCATAGAGGGGGATTATTAGGAAGCATGGGAAATTTGGCCAGGACGCCGGGGTTACACCCCTACTCTTTTCGAGAAACACCCTGGGATTTTTAATGACCACAGAGAGTCAGGACCTCGGTTTTACGTCTCATCCGAAGGACAGCGCTTATTTACAGTATAGTGTCCCCGTCACTATACTGGGGCATTAGGACCCATCTGGACCACAGGGTGAGCACCCTCTGCTGGCCCCACTAACACACCTTTGTACCATCACATACTCTTATATTTTGACCTCATAATAAGAACTTGCAAACAAAGGAATGCATGCACTATAGTATCGACATCCATATGTCAAGAAGCAACAGGTACCAAAATTACAAGAGGCTCTCTTGGCTTAGCTTTTACTTGACAGTTGCTGTTTTTTTGCATTATAACAATTTAGATCATTTAATTATTGGTGTATCTCTTACATTTTCAACCCATCTTATGTTGTAGCTACAACTCTAAAATTCCTTTTTTCACTACTTGCTTTATACTGTCATAATGCCCAAAAATCATTCATAATTGTCTGCCTCCAGCATTTGCAAGTTCTTAATTACACTTCACCAAATTGCATTTAAAGAGCTTACAGGGACCTGCCAGGTGAGTGTTTTTTTTTTTTTATAGCAGGACTAATCACCAGCCAGCAGCCATATCACCCTGCAACTCACAACTGGCAGCCCCCTGAAGCTCAGCAGGTGTGAGCCTAGCCAGTACCTGGATGGGAGACCTCCTGGGATAAACTGATGTTGCTGCTGGAAGAGGTGTTAGTGGGGCCAGCAGGGGGTGCTCACCCTGCAGTCTGTGTGGGTCCTAATGCCCCAGTATAGTAATGGGGACACTATACTGTAAAAAGGTGCTGCCCTTCAGATGGGATATAAAACGGAGGTCTTGAATCTGTGGTCATTAAATACTCCCAGGATGTTTCTTGAAAAGAGTAGGGGTGTAATCCTGGTGTCCTGGCCAAATTTCCCATTGGCCTTCACAAATAATGCCCTCCTAATGATGGCTTCATCACTCTGTTCTCCTCCCCACTAATAGCTGATGTGTGGTGAGAGTACTGGTACACTATGGCTGCCATCGCATCATCCAGGTGGAGCTGCATATTGGTGATGGTGGAGGGGAGTCCCCATTACCTGTAAAGCATTTTGAGTGGAGTGTCCAGAAAAGCACTATATAAGTGTAAGGAATTATTATTATTAATGGTGACGAACGAATGGTAAGTTAGGATCTCCAGAATGATGTGGCGTGAAGCAGAGGAAATCCAATACCTTGTCCTGAGAGACTGCATGATTTCAGCCAGACCCAGAGCTCAGCATTCACAGAAGTCTGCACTAGTAGTCAGCACTCAATTGAAGACACTGACACTAATTAGATAATCTTGTAAAAAAGAAGGCTGTAAGCTGCTAATTCATATTGGGCCTAATGTTATTTTCCCTGCCCTGCAAGCTTGTTATTTAACCAGGTAGAACAAATAGGAGGAAATGATTTCTTTTAAAATAGCAGGCAGTGTTATAACCACAAATTGGGTTACTGTGCTGCAAACTGTGAATGGCGCTAATTGCATGGTTGTCTAAGCTCTAAATTTACCTGCATTACGTTAATCCCATTAAATATCTTCAGCCCAGATGAAATGCAAGACCTCACTTTATGAATGTCCACTGTCCTGAGATCAATATGTGTTTGTGAATACACTATAAATATAAAATCGCCCCATCATCTATAAACAATCGCCGTCATGCCACAACTTCATCTTTCATTCAACGTTTGAATGAGAAGCATGGGAGCAGCAAAATATGATACATAAAACATTGGGAAAAAATATGCAAGTGAAGTGTAATGTCCGTTGGAAAAGCAGCTAAGCTCACCTGAACCTTAAGTGATCATAGACATGAGGTTAGAAATAAAAACTACTAACGGCTGCAGGCAGATATCAAGGTGTCCAACACACCTGTTTTCCCGTTACATACCTGTGTTCCTCCTGAGGTGTAGGTTGGCTGTGTGAAATACTGTACGATATGTATAAAGGCCAATGTATGATGACCAAACCCCTTCTAATGCCTGCAGATTCAAAGATGCTGCCTTGCTTATGATCCAACCTTTCAATTAGGTAAAATTCAATTGTGCTCAAATTTGCCATAAGACAGCAAACCTCATCACTGACAATGAAATCATCTTTGTTTATAAGAACCTCCTCAACTTGATTTAGGTCTTGATTTGCAGGGATATTTCAGTACTGATGTTTTGGTTCACCTGAGCCCTTGCTGTACCTTGGTAGCAACATTAGTGTTATGATAAATACCGGTTCTAACTATGTACAGTACAACGTGCTTTGTAATGGAGTTGAAAAACCCTTTTTTTGTAGAAACCCTTTAAGTGTCTACAACTTAAACTGCGTGTAATATGATGCCAGAGCAATCAGTTCTAACCTCATCAGCACCTGCTGATTTATTTTTATTAAAGCAGGGCTTCCAAAATAGAATAATGCCCATTGAGGGCTGCCTTGAGACCAGTGAGCTGTGTTCTGTTCTCCTGTCATGGCGACTACCTTTTTCATACATTTTCGCTTGAGGTGAAAGACTTAAAATCCCATTAAATCAGCCCCTTTTGACTCCCAGGACCTGAAGCAATTCCAGCTCCTTTCCCGATCCCAGAGTCCCTCACCCTGTGCTCTCTTGTGTGTGCCGAAATCCCTCATCAATATGCAGGCAACGTGACTGACAGCGAGGAGCTTGATTGACTTGCTGCTGGCTGAAGCTTAAGCTGCGTGCTGTAATTTTGATTATTGACCCTGGTTAAGTGGGTTGCAGAGCTGGGGAGGGGAGACAGCACAGCCTGCTGCTTTAGGACCAACGTTTGGACATAGAGCTCATAAAGGCAATCTCCAGAGGTCTGCGCACAGGCTTGGGGGCAATTTCAGTAGCTTAACCTGCAGCTTGGCTGTAATTAACTGTGACTAATTATTGGCAGGCAGGGAGTTAGATCGCTGTGAGTGGTCCCATGACTGTCTGCACAGACAATCAGAGCTTATGGGCTTGTCACTGGATCTGACAATGAGCAGCCAGCATGCTGTGAGCAACTCCCTCTTCTGGTGACCAGTGGTACTGGCCACAATCGGTTTCCTGGGGGTGCTGGAGTAGTGACTCCTGCAATACTGTATGATATGTACAATGCTGGGAGCTTCAATTAGCGATCAGTCCACTCATTTCAGTATTTCATATATGATCTCGATTTCTTTTTCCCCATCTCAATATCTACCAAAGTACGCAATTCATGACGTCATGAAAGCTGAATTCATGATAGCTGCTTCATTGGATTTTCTGACTAGATTCACAACAGACCAAGGTATCAGCCAAAGGTCACAAACGAGAGGGAGGCAGTTCTATTAGTCCCACAGTCAAAAAATATGCAACCTGCCAGATATTCAGAAAGTAGCTCTGACATGCAGTACATTTTTGCAGAAAATTATTTAAATGACCACCCAGACTTGCCAAAAGACCTGAAAAGACTGTAATTGAGTGTTACATGTTTCCAGGCTCTGCACATTGCACTTTCTATTGGGAACACAATCATTCTAGCAATCAGGATGTTATACTGTTACACAGTGCTGTGTCCTCCTGCATGTGGATTTTTGTACAATGTGTGAAAATCAATAAAAAGAAGAATCCAGATTTGCCTCCACTTCACCCTTTCACTTTTGCTTTTGGAAAAAGCAAAGTTTGTAAATTTTCACATTTTTATGTTATTGATCCCTTTTGCTAAGTTTGGATATGTCTTTTCTCAAGTAGAAATAGCACCTCAGTCTTTGAATAAAGGCATATGTTCCCTTAACCTGTAGTGTCATTATGCTGCACCGCATAGAATGTTATAAAGAAAGTTATGATTGTAGATACTGTCTGAATATTTTGTATAAGAAACTTACAGTTTGCCTCTGATCGAGATTCACTGTACTGAAAGTGTTTTTCATCTGTCTGCTTCGTATTTTTTGCACTAAGCCATGCAGCCATATAACCCTGTAAGTCACAACCAGAAGCACAGTGAAGCTCAGCAGGTATGAGCCTGGTCACTACTTGGATGGGAGACCTCCTGGGAAAAACTAAGGTTGATGCTGGAAGCGGTGTTAGTGGGGCCAGCAGGGGGCGCTCACCCTGCGGTCTATGTGGGTCCTAATGCCCCAGTATAGTGACGGGGACACTTTACTGTAAAAAAACGCCATCCTTTGGATGAGATGTAAAACTGAGGTTCTGACCCTCTGTGGTCATTAAAAATCCCAGGGCATTTCTCGAAAACACTAGGGATGTAACCCTGGTGTCCTGGCCAAATTTCCCATTGGCCTTTACCAATCATGGCCTCCTAATAATTCCCCTCTATGAATTGGCTTCATCACTCTGTTCTCCTCCCCACTGATAGCTGGTGTGTGGTGAGTGTACTGGTGCACTATGGCTGCCGTCGTATCATCCAGGTGGTGGTGGAGGGGAGTCCCCATTACCTGTAAAGCGCTTTGAGTGGAGTGTCCAGAAAAGCACTATAAAAGTGTAAGGAATTATTATTAAGCTTTAAAAATAATTCTAAGGATAGAAAATGTGATTTGCAGCAGCTAAATATTTAGGAAGAAGTCCCTTGTGAGATGTGTGAGTTTGTTGTTTTATTAGGATAGTAGCTTATTAAATAAACAGTACCTTATAGCTAGGATACAATGGGTTTAATTCAGTCTGCAATTAGTAATAATCTAAAATTTGTATTATTTTAATTTAAATTGGAAATGAAGCCAGTATTCATTTTAAATAAACATGAATGATCTAAGTCCACAACAGTCAACAATTTTAATTGAAAATTCTGACAATACATGTTAAATAAGGTCTATTTTAAGATTCGTATTTAGTGTATTTATGAGATTTATGATTCTGCCTTGCTCCCTTTGCTTGCTGGGATAGGCTTCATCTCTCCTGCAACTTGCAATTGCAAGAAGTGGTTAGAAAATGGATATTTGTGACTAATGAGTAAGATGAAGAAAATACTAAATTGGAAAAATGTTATCAAACGTGCTTCATCCAAATTATGTTTATATACAGTAATTCACAGTGGCCAAAAAAATGAAATATCAAAATTATTCTTCCTCCCTTGGACTTTTTCTACTGTGGCCTTAATTCTATTGTGCCACAATATGGAATCATAATGTATTTAATTAGGATTTTTATTGCCATTGATCAACACAAAACACTCTATAATGTCAAAATGAAAACTTTGTAAAATAAGAAAATGTGACAAAGTCCAAGGAGGATGAATACTTTTGATAGCCACCATACCTGTACCCTACAGTATGTTACCCTTCTTCCATAAAGAACAAGTAGGAAATTTATCTTTGCTTGTAAATGGGAAAACAACCATAACCACAAAAAGGGCTTAAAGCACACATTTTGCATTTTGAACAACAGAACAGATTTTTTAATACATTTCCAAAGTCAGATGCCGATTTCAAAAAGCTCAGCAATGTAAATTAATTTGAAAAGGCCTATGCGGTTTTTTAATGTATTCCTGGCCTCCATTCCAGTCTTAGTATTAATTCAATATGCTTCCAGTCTCTGCTTATGAAAAGAATTCCAATCACAGAGTGTCACAGGAAAGGACACAGCACTTGGGAAATCATATGTCTAGGACAACGCATGTTGCTGGAGAGCTATTCACTCCATCAGGAAGCTGCATGACTGAAAATCAGATATCAGATATGTGCTTTGTGTGGTGCCGCTCTCTGTGGTTGGTGTGAAACCCGTGTGTAAGGCCTGAACATTGATGTGCTGGAGCAAGTCTGAGAACTTGTCCAGTTGGCTGAAGTAGCCAGGGCCCTTCAGCAAAGCCATCAGCTTTACCTAGTCTGTCCCCTCTCAGGACAGCGCCAACCCCACTCCCACGCCCACCAGTACACAAGAAATAGAGCCACGTTACAGAACTCTGACACTGATTCACATGCAGTGAACGAATAAATGAATGAATGAATGAATTCCAGGAGCATGTCATTTGTATGCTGGATCTTTGTGGATGATTCGAATGCAAAGAAATAGAGTGATATTGTAAATTAATGATTTTCTAACTTGTTTTCCTCAGACGTCCGTAAATTTCATCTGATCCTGCCCTGCCTACCCTGAGGCCGAATCAGATCACAAAAGATTGTGTGCTGGTAAAGGGATTCTCAATGCTGGCTCCACAGGCCCACAGGCCTGTTAGTTTTCGCCCCCGTCCAGTTCTACTAAGGCTTCAAAACAGGTGATTGAACTTGTTTGAAAATCCAACACGTGTGTGGTCCTCTAGGGCCACAGGGATAGGGAATCCCTGAGTTAGTAAACTCTAATACTAAAAATCCCAGTTATAGTTCTAATCCCAGTTGTGCCTTTTATTTGCAAGTTCAGTAAAAACACTTCATCCATGAGGTAGCATTCATATATCCATGACGGGCCAAGAAGCACAGGTAGGTCCCTTCTTCTGGCACAGAGCTGCAAGACCTAAAGAGGTGTCTGGCACAGCTGCACACTCCTGGAGGTTAAAAGGGCTGTGGTGGAGAACCTTGCTCCCAGGATGTGAAGTATATAACAATGACAATTAAGAGAAGAAAGGAGGAACAAGAGGAAGGTGAAGAAGGAGAATGTGTGGGTCTACCTTTTCCTAAGTTACCCTGCTGCAAGCTCGAAAACTTGAGTGTGTCACCCTCTTCTCTCTGCTTAGAGGGGTCATTGCATTTAAATTGTGGCCATTTAAATTGAGCACCGGAGGGGAGAGGGCTGTGAGATTGCCAGAGCTGTGGGGCATGTCTCAGACGTGTTAGAAACCAGCGATCGATACCCATCCACCTCTTCATTGACAGGCTAATCTCCTCAGCAAACATTTCATCAGTGCCTGCCATTAGTAAACATTCCATCTGGCCCAGGGTTTACTTCAGCTGTGCCTCATGAGTGAGGAGGGGGGGGGGTCTCATCAATTAAAGGTGCATGTTGAGGAGTGGGGGAGAGAGCTCAGAGTGGAAGGGCCTTAGCTTTAATTGCTCTTCACCACCGGTATGACAGCTGATAGTTCTATCACACGATGACCATCCGGGCAGAAGGAGTCTGGAAGTGTGCGCCCACGATGAATTTCACATAAAGCTTTGCATTTTCAGGGTGTCTAAAGTTCACAAGGAATAACAACACCTAAGAATTTCGTGTTTTGAAAAAAGATTATTGTGTATTGTAGTCATAGGAAATTTGGCTTAACCTGTTTGCTTGAAGGCCAACTTCCTGGGCATAGGACGAGGAGGCTGTGACCCCCCATAGACTGAGGACTAAACCAGGTTTACATATCATAGTTAGAGTTTTGTACATCAGGAATGATTACAATTTAGGATAGAGGGAGAGAACTGAACTTCCTGTTGTCCAACCTCCCATACGTTCCTTGTGAACTCTTGTTAGTACTGGTTAACACCTTACTGCGGCTTGGCCTTGTGTCTATGTTCAAAGAACACAGTCTGGGTCTGTGTTTTTATTATTATTTTATTAATTAGCAAAAAGGAACACAAGAATATAAAGATGTGTATGAATGAAAGGAGGCCATTTTGCCCATCTATCCTGATTGGTGGATACTTGCTAATTGATCTGAGGAGTTCATAGTGGGTATTGACTTCAACAACATGGCTGGGTAACGTGTTCCAAACTCCCAGAACTCTTGGGGCAAAGAAGTGCCCTCTGTTCTCTGTTCTCCTGGTTTTAAGTGTTCTTCCGCTTCATCTCCATGGTTTGTGGTTCGTGTTTCACTGTTTAGGAAACTGTTCAAGAATGGTGAGGCAGTCTAACTCTCATATCTGCATCCAACATATGTAAATATTCTATACGTATATACATTGTTCATATGTCAGTAAGAAGAACCATATTATTGCTACATATGGTTGAAATACTCTAACCATGTGTACATCATTCACATACTGTAGGACATAATACAGACAAGGAATGCAACCAGAACTTTCCAGGAGAAATCCTATGCAGCAGAAAATCACGGGGGAGACACTAAATCCGGGAAATACTATAAATCTTGTAGAGGACATGTCTTAAAACCCCCAAATAACTGGATCAGAATTCAATCTGCCCGCAGTGGCCAGAAGGATGTGTGCAGTGATTAGATTCTCAATGAGTGACTCAAAGTCATAGTGAAAGATCAAACCTCCTTACAGCTGGGTTAGAGTGAAGAGTCACAGCACCCCCGTCTCCACAGGGACTGGGAAACACTGCTCTTTATCTGAGTCTGAAACTCAGATTAAGGCCTTACTCTCTGACAGAGTTAGCCCCCTCTGCTACAATGAAAGACCCCCCTCACAGAATTAAGAAAAGGATACTTCTTCCCTAGATTAATGGATTGTGTGTAACACTTTCCAATATCGCTCAGACTAATGGACATACAAGGAATAAAATCCAAGAGATTTTCCCCAAAGATTTAACCATGTCTTGAGTGAACCCTCTAGTTTTGCAATTGATTTTTTTCCCTAAATCACGTGAGGCAACAAAGAAACTACCAAGCCATTTTTCTATACCTCTGTGTCCTCTGGTCTAAATACCAATGAAAATCAATAGCGCAAAAACCGGCTTAATTTTGCAGGATGCTGACCAACACTGCATCACATTTATGCAGTAATGAAGTAGCAGTGCAATGGCCCTGTCTGGACAAGCAAAAAGCTCCAGGTAAGTACAGCGCTCACGTCAAGAAAAAAAAAGGGAAACTTTCAATTGCTGACCGCAAGCATTTGATTAATTCTGTAACACGCAACACAATCACATTCAATCCCCACTTTTCAAGTGATAATATGTATTGGGACAAATGGCTAACAGTAGTTTCGAATTGCTTAGGTATTCCATATTGCTCTAATTGTAAAAAAAAAAACAGTGTAGTCTTAGTTCTGGCAAAATTCCACTGTCCCAATACTGAAGTTTTTCAGCCCCTACAACTCCAAGAGTCTTGTGCTCTGTTCCCTGTAAATAAAGGATAAATTCTTGATTCGACAGTTTGGGTCTTTGTCAATGTTCCACTCTTTATTTTCTGTGTACATTCTGCCATTTCTGTAAATAATAATTGTTATTATCATTAGTATTTTACATTTTCCTGAAGTAGCCGGGAGTAATTATTCAGTTTTAAAGGCTCTTCTCATCCACTGTGCTGAATTCTGGAGTAAAGGTATCTAATATCTGTGCCTCCTAAACTGGTCCTTCTCCTAATTCAAGGCGATTTGCTTCCCAGATTTTTGTGCTAAGATGTATTTTGCTGAGCTCTGATGTTAACTGGCCTGGCCTGAACTCTATGCCTGTTGGAAATGCAGTGTCTTCAGACACTGTTCAGACACAATTCAGAAAAGGCCTGGTTTAAAGACCATCTGTCAACCTGCTTTTTCACTGTTCTCAGTGATCTGTCTTGTAGTCTGCAGTACAGAACTACAACAATAAGAGTGAAAGTATCTTCCTCACCAGTGGCTCTGTGGTCCCTAGGGGGTACATGGTACCTCAGCCTTATCACCATTGTCTGTCAACACTTTCAATAACACTGTCTGCAGGTAATTACTGCTGTTGGTGTTCTGTGCAGAAAGACAACTCTTTTGCAACACTTTAGGTCTTGCTCAACAGGTATAATACTATTAGTATCAGTATTAGTCTCTGGAGGGTTAGTAAATTCAAATAACTATGAGTAGATATGAAGTACAAATCCAGAGCCCAAATACAGACACCCATATCTTTCACATCCTGCCTAGGCAGTACTTAGAACCACCCTATATTGTTGTATTTAATGACAGTTTTAGCAATAAACTGTAAAGTCGTCATGAGCCACCTGTTCATGGCCGTGATGCTCAATTGAACAGTTGTAAGTCTACCTGGGAGCCACAGCTGTCTGCTCACAAAGACACAACTGAACTGAGAAGCACACGTGAACAGGAATTGGTATGGACGGCTCATCACTTGGCTTTTACCGGTTTGAAATGATGTTTCCATACAGCTTCCAGAGATTTTGGGTACTGTTTGACTCTACAGTACAAGCTAAAAATTGGTTTGGTAGCCACAGCTTCTTGCTCTGCTAGGGCAGACAGCAACAAACTTTTACAGCCAGCTATTGCCAGCAAGTGAGGGTTGGAGTATGGATCTTACATTGTGTCTGAACCATGATAACATTGTTGTCTGCAAATGTGCAAAATCCCCAGGACGATGTATGTTCTTACCAGCTGGAATGCATCAAAGGAGGATTGTATTGATTTTCACCATTTTAAAAGCAAATGTAGTAAGATTGTGATGTTCCTGTTACCGGAGTGATAGAATTGGTCATATGAATTTGGGAGCTGAGTTTCTTCTGGATCAACTGAGGTACAGTACTAATGTACAGACAGAGAGGGCTTTCATAGTTAAGCAATAGTACCAGCCATAAAAATAAGCCGAAAGACTGTGCTAACTAGAACAGGGAACGTGGATCTACGACCCCGTGTTTGAGAAAATCCGTAGTCAAGATGGCGACAAACAAGCCGCAGTATTTTTCAACCAGCCCCACATGCAATGTCAGGGTGTCACACCATCACGCAGGAGACTCAGGGAAAAAAAACAGTTGACATTTAACAATTTGAGGAAGGTTTTGCCACAATATCCTCTCCCTGTTAATTAATGGTCCCCTTTGAGGTGATTAAGTTAAGGCAGGTACGCCCAGGGTCCTTCATTACACAGCGGTGCAATTACAGCAGGCTGGGTTCTGCAGCGTGCCTGCTTGGAGTAATTGGTAAAGGCGATTAGAACAGCCTAAGTAAGGAGCAAATAATATCCCTGGCAAATGTAAGCTAATTTGCAGGAGCTGGAACAAGTGTTAGGGATTGATTGTGTTGATTAACGGCCTCCGAGGAGGCTTAAGAAATCAGCTGAAAGGCAGGAAAGGTCAGCTGTTACAGTGTCTAACCTGCCCCCTCTTAATGATGCAAAGATAGTGTATTTTACTAGCTAAATGCAGTAGTGCAGTGCTTCACCGTGCCTGTATTAGCGCTTGCTGTTTTTAGTGGACTGTTAATTACGCTGTATTACACTGTACCACATGGGTAAACAGTCATGAGACTGAGTTTTTTTATTGGATTTCTCTTAAAGGACATACTTTAAATATGAAGTGAGTCTATACAGTATATGTTGTTTTGGTGGGCATCCGTTTTGTGGCTGCTGAGTGTTAAAAACTGAAATGGGTTTAGTTTGAATGTATCCACTCTCTCTCTCTCTCTCTCCACAGAGAGAAAGGGAGAGGCTTATTTCACAGAGCAGTCGGCTACCAATGGCAATAAGACTGTGGAGGGAAGAGCATTATTTTCTGAATATTGACACCAGCAGCAATGCTCAAGTGAGAAGGAACCAAAAAATAAATAAATTGAAGCCCTGTAGGTTTTTAAATTAAAAACAATGTGAGTAGTTTTATTCGGAAGTCACTAAACAGAACATTTCTAAGCACAAACAGTGGTCGGGCTATGTTAATGGACAGGTACTGTATATTTAAGACCTGAGGCAGTCAAACATTCCTTCACTGAGATAATTTCAGAAACTGGGAAGGACTTCAGGTACCCCCGAAGCACAAGTTTTAATTGGGAAGGTTTTACCGGTTCATATAACCTTTTTTTTCATTTATTGAGTAATTTAATTAACCCAATTTATTTAGCATGCAGCAAATGCTTCAAAGTTGGTTGGAGGCCTTCTCTTTGCAAAAAACAATTTTGTGTGTTTTTACTTTATATAAAAAGAATGCACACCAGAAAAGACCCCGTTTTTTTCTGCCTCACCGTTGTATAAATCTAGCATTCATATGCTAATATGACAGACAAAAATGTCCAGAAATTAATCTCTCTTTCTCCACCACTCTGTCCTTCCGCCTGGTCAGAGGTCCAGCAGCAGTATTAAGTTCAGTTTGCAGTTACAGCTGATTGAAAGATACCCTCTTGACCCCAGAACACTGTCTCGCACTACGGGTCAAGTGAAGTAGGAGTTTTAGAGAAACACAGATTTGAAAGGACCAGATGCACAGTATCTTTCAACACTGTCTTTCAACTAGAACAGAATAATAATATACAGTGCCTGTCCTTCCAATGATGTCCCATTTTATTGAATTACAAATCATGTATACACCGTTTAAATTTGCAAATTCTAAGTAATTTAGTGCACATGAACTAATTTAGGTTTTAATTTTTTGTTCTTCTTTGCAGCTTTTCTTTTACTGACATTTAACTCTGTTCACTCCCAAAAGGGTTTAGTTTGAGCATTCAGGTGTTGATTAGAATAATCACTTTAAAAAAGTATGAAGTGGCAAATACATCTACATTTCAAACACATTCTAAAGTCCATATTTAAATAACTACTTTAATCCTGATTCTTGGCAATTTTCATAGCAATTTTCATCCAAAGGCTACCAGAGCACTCCAATGAAAATAATTCTTCTGATCAGAAAAGTGCTGTTTTTGAAAACTCATTGGCCTCTAATGTCCTGGTGTGTTAGGTTAGCAGGGATCAATAGCTACTATACAAACTGAACATGCGCCTGGGGTCCCCAGAATCACTCACACCCTTCCTCCTGCATCATACAGTGTGCACTTTGACTCAGCTCAGAACACAAGGCAGAACTTCAAAACGGAAAGAAAAATTCTACTGCTTGTGTTGTCTCTGACTCTGCTGTTGTTAATGTTCTTGTAGTCACGTTGCTGAAGTTGTTGTTCTGGGGACCCGAGTATTGGAAGTTTTCGGGAATCTAAAAACCAACATTGCCACCTAGTGGCTGAAGTGAAGAGGGTTATTTTACGTCCAGTCCTGTTCCTGGAATCGTATCTGAAGGGTTTCATTCCAGCTCGGCTTTTTTAAACAATGTAAATCAGCTCATTTATGGCTTAATTGGACCAATTAAAAAAATTATCCCAGATCTACAGTTTCTGTTCCTTAAAAGAGAGCTAGAAAGCCTACAGACATACTGGCCATCCAGGACAGGAACCCTACACACCCTTGCCTTTTCTTTAGAACTGGGGCCAAACTGCAAAAAAGCCCTGTGGACTTCTTCAGAATTAGCAGTGAAATGTGAACCAGAGGACACAGGTTACATGTGGAACTGCTTGTAACACTGAGAACAGGTGGCACTTCGTTACACAAGGGACTGTGGAAGTCTGGAACAAGCCACAATGCTGAATCTGCCACCTTGGTCCATTTCTAGAAACGGCAAGATGAGATTCTCTGATTAATTAACTTCCAGATGAGCAAGATGAGCCAAATGGCCTCTTCTTGATAAAAAGGTTTACTCCATGTTATCTTTTCAAAGATAGAATATAACGGATCAGATGGCATTTCTGAAACGTGGTTCTGTACAGTATATGTGCTAGAAAAACAATCTCTCTATAGCACTAGTGTCTGGACCAAAGATCATTTGTGCTGAGCACTGTCACTGTTTTTCAAAGATGACAGGATATGTGCTGATGGTCTGGCACCCTCTCTCCAAAGCAGATTTAAATAAAAAGGTGATATATAGATTGGGCAGTAAAAACGTAAGACAAGACCAGAAGCAATAATATACTCATTCTTGTGGAGAAATGAACAGCACTGATATAAATGCTTCTTACAGTATTGGTGCTTGAACAACCAGCTATGAATATTTCTTAACAATTTCAAAGCTGATGCTGGTGGAGGGATCAGTGATTTATATGTCAGTTAAACAAGTCCAGAACGTGGCCTCTCCTGAGAATAAAACCACACATCAGTCCTTCTATGATGTCTCTACCTTTATTCATTTCTGCTCCATGTCGCAGAAGCTATAAAGTGAGCTTTACCATGTAAAACAGCAGAAAATGAGTGTTGTACCAACAGCAGCCAGCCTCAGGATAGCACTGTTAAAACGCAATTCAGAGTCAATCTAGTCACAGCAGAAGCCAGACAATACTACCTCACCTACTGAGACATACAGTATAACAGAAAAGAGAATGTTACTAGACCCTAAAAAGACTGCAAATGCTTGTATCTGGCTAGGGGGAGAGACAACAAGGAGACAAAGACCCTGGCACAGTACAGGCTTAATGCCCACAGCCTGGACATTGAAACTGAGTGACGCAGGCAGACCTGGCTGCCCAGAGAGGACAGGCTTAGTGACCACAACCTATCCATAGAAACTGTGTGACACCAGCAGACCTGGCTGCCCAGAGAGGACTGGTTCAGTGACCACAGCCTGGACATATAAAGTGGACACAGGCAGACCAGCTAGCTGACGTCCTCACAGATATTTTTAATATCTCCTTGTGCCAGGCGGTCATCCCCGTATGCTTCAAATCCACCACTATTATACCAGTGTCGAAGACGTCAGTCGTGTCCTGCTTCAATGACTATCGCCCCGTGGCACTCACACCAATTATCATGAAGTGCTTCTAGAGACCAGTCATGAGCCACATCAAGTCCTGACTCCCTACCCCTCTGGACCCCCTTCAGTTTGCATACCGCCCCAACCGGTCTACTGATGATGCCGTATCTCTTGCCCTTCACCTATCCCTGTCCCACCTGGATAAGAACGACTCTTATGTAAGACTGTTGTTCATTGACTTCAGTTCAGCATTTAATACAATCATCCCCCAGAAGCTGACAGAAAAATTGAGCTTACTGAACCTCAACACCTCCCTCTGTAACTGGATTCTGGACTTTCTGACTGAGAGACCTCAGACAGTCCGGATCGGTACAGTAATAACATGTCCGGCTCAACATGACAGTGGTGGGCCTCATTAGTAACAATAATGAGGCACCATACAGAGAGGAGGTGGAGCAACTAGTGGACCGGTGCACAAACAACAACCTATCTCTTAATGTAAACAAAACAAAAGAGATCATCATTGATTTCAGGAGGGCCCACACTGATCACCCCACTGTACATCAACGGCTCCCCTGTGGAGACAGTGAAAAGCACCAAGTTTCTTGGTGTACACATTACAGATGACCTCACTTGGTCCCTCAATACCACCTCCCTAGCCAAGAAAGCACAGCAGCGTCTCTATTTCCTGTGGCCACTGAGGAGGGCAAACCTTCCCCCCTCCATTCTTACCACTTTCTACAGAAGCACCATTGAGAGCGCCTTGACCAGCTGTATCACTGTGTGGTTTGGGAACTGCAACGCTTCAGACCGCAAGACCCTGCAACGAATTGTGGAAACAGCTGAAAAGATCATTGGAGCCTCCCTCCCTTCCATTTCTGTCACCTATCACAAACGCTGCTTACACAGGGCCTCCAGTATAGTAGATGACCCCTCCCACCCCTCCCCATAAACTCTTTGCCCTCCTACCATCTGGGAAAAGATATCGCAGTGTACGGGCTAGCTCCACCAGACTCTGTAACAGCTTCTTCCCACAGGCCGTCAGGCTCCTCAACACCCTGGAATCTACTCGCACCTGCCCCAATTCCAGATCAGGGTTTAAATCCCCCCAGTGTGTTATATATATTGTATTATGTATTGCCTTATTGTATTATTGTATTATGTATTATGTCAGTCTCCTGTCTGTATTTCCACTGTGGACCAGGAGGAACTATATTTCGTTCCACTGTATACTTGTTTATGGCTGAAATATCAAATAAACGTGAAATTTGAACTTGAACCTGGCTTGGCAGGCATAAAGAACATACAGAAAATCAAGAACTGATCATGTGCAATTCTACTTTTAGCCACCAAGGGGCACTGGAGTCCGACTTTGGCTTCCCTCACACCTGTTCTGCGAATGATACAGGAGCTGCAGCAGTTGCACCTACAGTACCAATTTCCTTGGTATTGCACCCACAAAATAGTTTGCTCTACTGCTTTTTTAAGCCACCACCTTTCAGTCTCATCCCACCAACACGTTTGAATAATGTCCCTTTCCCCATTTAAGTCTGTGAAATGTTCAAAATTAATATTGACTATACAGTATACATCAATTAAAGACATACATACAGGAAGCTGCAGCAGCTAATCTCAACATTGTAGCACCAGGAAGGATAAATGTAATCCCACAGAAGCATGTATAAATGTTTTGAAAAACATGCACAAACAAAAATCACCATTCTCTACATTCAATATGAACATGTAGACAGCACATATACATATGCACCTACTGTGTAACAGATACCATGAAGGAGGACATTTGACATACAAAGACAAACCACAGGCAGGGCCTACCCCCCCCGAAAAGCTCCACTGAGCAATTGCAGCTTCTGAGACCGTCACCACTGACACTGTGCGAAATTTCAATATTACATGTTCTACCGATTTGTTTTATAACTAGTACCTGAATACCAGTTCCTTTCCCACAACCTTGTACTGGATGGAGGGGTTGGAAAAATAGGATGGAATATTCTGTAAAGTTGTTAATGATTTTTCTTGAGAATTACCTTCACACAAGGGGTACCTTAGCAGTTGCATATGCAATGTAAATTTATAAGCGACTTCGTGGCCACAGTCTCTAGCCCATGCCTCTTGTGGACTTTGTTGAAGACACATTCCTTTAGTATAAGCAAATGATGCCCATCTTACCTAGTCAATTCAATGGAGTTTTAAATTTAAACAGAGAAAAAAAAAAGATCTATTCATATTTTCAGTTCGTTGGTAAGCATTTTACAGTGCCCAAGAAGGAACTTCGCTCCAACACCACAAATCAGAGGACTGATAATAGAAAGGCGTCCTTAAAAAAATTAAAAAGAGCTTCAGGGAGAAAACCAAGTGAACAAAGAAGTAACTTGCACACTCCACACAGAAAGCACCCTAGTCTGGAATCACACACAGGCCCAACAGCTGTGAAGTAAAGGGGCTGTAACCAGCACAATCACTGCATATTCTAATTACCTCTTTAGACACTTTCTTCTCCTACAGTTTAATTCATATTAACAAAGAGAGGAGCATTAAACTGAAGATGTACTCAGACAGCTTTGGCAAAAACGTATACAGTACTGTATGTTTATTACTTATGCTGTTATTCCAGTTTTCTCAAGACCCATTAAACAGCTCTTGCATCTAGAGTAGGTGATTACTTTCAAGAAACAAAAAAATATGAATTGAACCGCAACGCTTTTATTTTACTCAACCGAAAAGAAGAGTCTCTCCGGGCTCTTCGCTTCGACCAGACTGACAGGCTGGCCCTCCCCTCTCTCTTCCGGGGGGCTGCGCATAGAGTACTTCCTGACAGGTGTTCTCTTTGTCCCCCCCCCCAACCCGCGCACTCACCCTCCCCTCAGAAAGTAGGAGAACGGCTGTCTGCTGTGATTCGTCTCACCGGCATTACTGCAGCAAAAATAGCCTCAGGTCTGGCTGGAGCCTCTGAAATGCCGTTACAATCTAAAGAATAAATCTGATTTTCACTTTTTCTTTTGCATGTTTTACATTGAAATGGGACTGTCACAGGAAATTACGGTTTTATCATTTAAAGTTCCCCCTTGCTCTTGAGTGCAGGAATAAGTCTATTAAGAGTCTGGGAAAACACAGTTCAGTGGTCTGACAACACAGTTTCTCAGAAGCTGAATACACAGTCAGACGAGCCTTACAAAGACAAGATTATCAGTAGGCCGACAAATGCAGTCCTGCCTGGCCTCTTGGTTTGGATAAGTCATTCTCCTGGATAAGCATCATAGTGTGACAGTGTAGTGCTGTTACAAAGACAGTTGTACTGCATTTCAGTGAAGTAAGGACCTCAGCCAACATGACAAGAGCAGAAGACGTGAACAACACAAGCTGTAAACAATGTTCGGTTTATTTCACAAGTGTACTTTATACAAAAAGAAGAGTAAAAAAAAGGTAATAAAAAAGCAATTTGTCTCTCAGAATGACTCAAGTGTTTTGTAAAAAGCTCAGATGCCATCAATAGCTCAGTAAAATGTTTTTATAGGAAGCCATTTACTTCATTTTTTCCCTATGCTGAAAAAGGCACACATCATATCCCAAACCAGGAAGTATAGTACATGAACAACTTATTTGAAATACAGCTGTTCCATTTAGGTGATGATGGGTAAACATTTACACATGGATACACTTATTGAACAGTGAATAGCAGGCAGTACCAGGCAGAGTAGTTACCCATACTGCTTCCAAAGGATTGTCAAATTACAGATTTCACTTCAAAAGCTTTGACCACTGACAGAGAAATGATCTCAGTTTTCCCAATATAACATACATAAGAAATGATGCAACATCAAACATCATTAGCAAAACGCCACAGGTACTGCAACTCTCATATCTTGACTTGAAAATAATGCAATTTCATGTGCAGCTTTACCACCAGTAAACAGGAGTCAGCTAGCATTGCCATTCCATCATCTTCAGCAGAAACATGATACACTGGCAACCAGCCCAGACTATGCCCAGGTATCAGCACAGCCTGCCTTGATGTCAGGATCTGAGGCTTTGCTCTTCAGCTGATCTTGCTCCTGTGTGCTGTTCACACACACGGAAATGGGCCCAGTGAATTTTATTCTAACTACCCAGGAAACACTGCTCTCCATCCCAAACTATAGGACTATAATAACTGAGGAAACTTTTTTTCTGCAAGCAAAACTGCTTTAACACAAACTTAAAAACAGTTTTAAATACCATTCCCCTTCATGATCCCATCATCAAGTCAGTGGAGTTTTACAGGGGCAAAGTGAAAGAATATTTAGGGTATGCCATCTTTCCACTTGCATACGGTATTAATGAGTGCAGCTTCATATTGTTTGATACCTATGCTTCCTTCACAATTCACTTTGCCATGCGAGGCTATTAAGGATCAATTATTTTAAAAAAATGTTTGTTTTGTCCATCAGATGGTTTCTTCATTGTACCATTAGACTACTTACTCATTATTCCCTTTCATTCACATAGAACACATTAAAAAAACAATTAAACTTGTAATCAACCCTCCACTTGGGTAAATGTATTTGTACATGCCTATAAACTGACTACCGTAGAGTGCCACTGAAGGTACCACTAGGACTGGATGTTTTAAACACTATAAGCTGGCAGGTGTGCCCTTGCCCTTGACTTCTTTAACCCCAAAATGCCCGAATCTATTAGTCAAGTGTCCTGCACGATGGCCCAGACTGCTGAGGGGGCTCATTACAAACTTCACATTCCAAAGCTCGTGGGTGTCATTTCCGTTAACCCAGTGGTCCATCAATTCTCCTCCCCCACCCCCACCCCTCCCTGAAATGCAGGTCATTTCCGTGGCGGCAGCACGTTCTCCTCGAACTGGCCTTGGTTGACGATGTTGCCCGCGGGGAAGTAGCGGGCGACCACGAAAGTGGAGCCGTCGGTGGCCGTGGCCTTGCCCACACCCAGCTCCCTGCTGCTCTTCCACACCATGGCGGTGAAGTGCCCTGTGTGGGGAGAGGGGAAGGGAGTGAGGCAGCAGGCCGGGAGACGGGAGAGGATGGCGAGAGGATAAACAGAGATCCTGTAAGAAAGGCGTCAGCGAGAGAGACGACAAGGCAGAGCAAAAACAGAGGTTAAAAGAAGGAGCAGCACAAAGTGTGGTAAATAAAAGGATGATACAGAAAGGGACACATCTCTCCTTCATCCAGTATAACTAACTTTCCTGTGTGGGACCCCACACACAGGATGTCTGGCATGAAAAGTGCGTTGCTGGTGCCCTCTGTCAAGGGTTTTCTGCTGAAGTCATTCTCAGAGGTTCCGGACAGAGGGAGGATGAGTAACCCACCCTGATGAAAGGTTCGGTCATAAGAGGTTTAACTGGAACTAAAGAGCACAGCTTTTGCAATCTTTCCGACTGACTCACTCATTTTGGTTTCCAGTGAAGAGAAAGTGTGCAGTAAAAACCAACAATGGGCATTCATACCCACAGATATCCACAGCGCCAGCTAGAGCATTGTCACACGAATCAATATGGCTTTTCAATGGATGATAGCGGGTCATTTTTATAGAGTACTTTTCACCTCAAGGATTTTAGAGCACTCAGTACTAAAACAAAAATGGACTCTGGAATTAAAAGGACATAGGAGAGGCTACAAATGAGAGGAAGCCATGCGGCCAATCAATTGCTACAAGCATCTCTCGCTCATCCAGTCGCTTCATTATTGGTTTCAATAATGTATAACTGCGTGGGCTGTTTCATACTTCAGCCACCACTTGGGTGTCTCCTGATCTGTAGCAGACACCCAAAGCAGTCCACACTTGTGCCCAGCCCCTCCCCACCCCCCTGTGCTTAAGAGTTTAAAGGGCACAGCACAATATAAATAAATGGCACTAAGGACAACCAGTGAAACGAGGAGAAAGTCAGTTTGCCAAACAAGGTGAAGTTTTAGAAAATGGGGGTAACCCTAGTGTGAATCACTAGTCATACCCAGGGATCTGGAAAATGTGTACTTGTAAGTTAGTCCTGTGGTTAGTTATATTTAAATGTCCGTTTTCGAGTGTACAATATTACTCGTACTTCCATTTTCTACCTAGCTTATTGAATACTATGTTGGGAAGCCGGAGCCTATCCCGGCAAGCAACAGGCGCAAATCAGGGTACACCCATGATGGGACCCCATCCCATCGCACACAGACACAAACACTCACACAGCAGGGTAAAAGTTTTACAGAAGCAAATTAAAATACTCATATATCTTTGGACTGTGGGAGTCCAAACAAACATGCAGAGAGCATACAAATTTCATGCAGGCAGCACCCCAGTTGAACCCAGGACTCCAGAGCTGGGAGGCAGCAATGCTGACCACTGTGCCAGCAATCATACACACACCAACATTAATGCAAACTGTGATTCAAAATCTTCAAAAGAGAGCAGATACCAAATTACACTATAAGCCCTTGTGCATGTAAGGACACATTCCTAGGGTTTGGATGTAATTTTTGAATAACAAAAGGTCCATAATAAGACTACTGTTTTTGTGAACTATTGATAGTTTGGGGGGACAGTACTCTCAATTCCCTATAATGGGAGTGTGTACAGCATTCCATCCATCTCTTCACTCCTTCAATGCAGTCTTATTTTTGCTTTCAAGCCCCCAAAGCCATGCAAAGCATATTCATGGTAGATATAAAACTGATTATGAAGGAAATTGCAGGTATTACTCAATGTCTTCACAGCAAATTACATCCTCATTCCATTTACATTTCATGCTTTTGCTGGGAAATAGTCTATTAAGAACTAAGCCAGACACTAGTGCCTTGGCTATTACACACTAATCCTCTAATCGCCAGCTCCAATGAAAGCCATTGTCTTGCAAATGAGTGCACTGAGGGTTCAATTGTAATTGTCGTACAGATTTCGAAACCTTACAATGGAGAGGCTTTTGAAAGACTTTGCAAAAATGAGGAAAAAAAATGCGTCCCTGGCAGGGCAGCAGGAAAAATGGTTTGAGAAAAAGTCTAAACAATTACCGGATTCTATAATATGGTGATATCAAAAAGGAGCAAAATGCTTCTGCTTTTACAGAAACTTCACTGCTGTAAGAAAGATCACAGTGAACCTAGCTGTGCCCTGATCTATGGGTTCTGCAGAGCAGTCAGTGTTGCACTGTGATGGAAGATTGGGGGAAAGACTCCCCATGTTCTGTGATGAACAAGGGAACACTAGAGGACCAGTAGATTGTATAGTAGCCCATAAACAATAGCATCATTTCTGCAGTCCTAACACAGGACCAAGTCCTTGGTAAGACCATGCTATAGAAAGTGGTAAACCCATTAAAACGTTTGACTGGATTGATCAAGTAAACTGGAAATAAAGGTTCAGCCATGAGTCACAATCCCAGTACTTAATTAAAGCTAGTCATGACTGCGATTCAAGAAGATTTTACCAGGACAGTTCTGGCAAATTACATGTACCTTGCGTAAGAGTACAATAGCAGTATCTGGGATTTGTTGTTACAAGAACCCAAACCACAGCCTCCCCAATTACCAGCATGAAAATAACAACCAACATGTTCATTACAGGAACACAAATTCCCCATCCATCCTAAAAGATGTACTGTAATTGTTATGTTTTTTCAGAGCTGTAATATTGGGATTAGGAGCGAGTAAGCAAGAGCATATCCTATGTGTTGTGTGTGCCACAGCCCTCACCTCCGTTCAGATTAAAATAGCAACCAGTATTTAAATTTGCAAATGGCTGGGCCTGAACTAGCAGGAGCAGCATTGTGTGCTTAAAGATCCTGTAATTAGCTGGGCCTGAACCAGGGGTGGGAGTATTGTGTTTGAATGCGAGTCCTGCATTTGTTGTTGGGTGTTTTGGCGGAGAAAAAGTGACCACAACCAATATTACTCTCAGGAATCTACACACTAAGCACTCTAGTCCTTGCACCCTACTTACAATAAACAGGTTTTAAAATATATTGGATCATATCTAAAACAATAAATACCAACATAACTTGGTCCATAACCTGTATTGTATATCCCAGATTTCCCTTTAGTCTAAACTATATGGGACAATGAACCCTGCTTCTTCCCTTCAATCTCTTAATCATATGGGAGAATTAACCGGCTTTCTCCATTCAACCATATGAGAAATGTTCTCTTCCCGGGTCCCGAGAGCGTTCCCGTCACGGCTAGTCCGATACCTTCTCCTGTAGATTCATAGAAATCCAGTCGAAATCTTTCATTCTCGCAGCTCTGTGCACATCTTGTCTCTTTCCATTGTCTGATAGCCATATACCCACAGCTCAGACTGTTACACTACATTCAGGGCAGCTACATGTTTTCTCTGCCAAGAGTCTGAAACATTTCATTTGTCTTTCAAAAGAAAAATTAAAACAATATTTATTCAAAATAAAATTTCCAGGCAGACCCTTTCAGAATTCCATAGCTCTTCTCACTTGTTGTTGTTTGAAGTCATTAAAAAGAAAGAAAAAAATTATGAGGATGAAGAGCTCTCAGCATTGGATTAATACAGACTTATTTAAAACAACTTCTTAATCTTCCTCTCAGTGCAACACCATTTCCTTACATTACCAAGACTGGCGATAGTTTTGCTTGTGCTTTCAACAATTTTAAAAGACTACTTAATTTAAATTGTATTTTTACAATCGTGTAAATATTTTACATTGCTCTATAAATTGACCTGGACTTGATCTGGCTACAAATATGTACAAATGGCCACTACAGATTCATCCCAGCATTTCTAAGGGTAAAAAAAATTCCTGAGCTATGAGTCACAAGCAGTGAACCGTTGCTGCTGCCTTTTCTGTTCTAAGCCTGGCCTTTGGAAATCTCCGGGTGGCTTGCCTCACAGATGTAAACCATACTGCATCGCTCAAATGACTGACTAAATAATGTGAAGTAAATATTTAGAAGTGCGCTTGCAGCAGCATTCCCATTTGAAAAAGTCTTATCCACACTAAGACCTGTGGTGAAAGGGGGGAGGCAGCTCTTCAGTTGGGTGAATTAGACCTTTCCATCACTCAATCAGTCAACGACAGATTCATTACTGAGCCAAGAGAAAAGAAACTTGCTGGGCAGACGCAATTTCATTCACACTCGCAATTATTTCCTGCACATGTTAATGTACGGACAATGGCATGAGAAGACAGAGGAATGAAATAAAATGTTTGAGGTATGCATTAGCAGATGCGCCGATACAATATGCCCCAATGCCACAAATATTGTACAAAAATGTCTTTACCAGAGTCTGTTCTTAATGTAGTTGGACATTGTCCGATCGCGCGATCAAAAAAGTGTTTTCTTAGAGTGAATCTTTGGGTACTGGGGGCAATCACACCAGCCTTGATCAAGAGTGCAAGAGATAAGAAACCGTCAGTACCAGCAGGAATTTAACATCTTGATTAGGTTGAGATTGGCAAATTAAACTTTCTACAAGGCACTGCATTTGCTCCACTTTAAAAGGCCTAAGCTGCCTAGTGTTGGCAAACAAAATCTTCACTTTATGAATGCAGCATCTCATCTCCAACAGAAATGGCATTCAGTCATTTGCTTCTGTGAACTCCAGTAACAGGATTCAGCAGTTGCCGTTAGTCTGGACTTATGACCAAATGTTAGTGAGTCAGACACTGTGGAATTTGCTCTGCGCTTAACACTAGAATCACTCAAAAACCCATTGGGGACTGTTGATAAACATTACAGATGCTGGCCTTAAAAAGGAATTTGTAACTCTGTAAACTATCCCTTACAGATTTATTGAACACAGTCCCCACAGAGCAAGAAGCACTGCATGAAACAAGCCCTTTAGCGAGAGTAATTGAGGACTGGGGTCTCAATGTAAGGGACACCAGAGTGCAATTTTTAGAGCAGCGTCTCCCATTGAGATTTATGGAGGTAGAGATTATATTCGCTCCCTACATTTATAGAGAACTCTAAATATGTCTGGATACTAAAAATAACTTCCATTTGTTTGCAAGGAAGGGGGAAAAAAAATTCCCAGGCAGACAATGAATCAAGCTAGATAATTACATTTGACAACTCTGTCACCGCTGTCAAGTTACAGCCCAGGTGCGACTTCTTCACTAACATCCCATCCCACTACAGAGGTTTCCGTGGCAACAGTTTCACAAAACAGACAGGGGAAAGAATCTTCCCAACATGTCAACTGGTCTTATGAGGTACAACAACGTGTTGTTGTGTAATGTACAACGTGTAATGTTGTTGTGTAATATGTAATGTACAAACTGCTCAGTGAGTAGCAGTCCAGAAGCTACAGTACCTCACATTAGAAACGAGGGCACAGAAAAGCAGGGAACAGCAGAGATGGGGCAGGAGGGGAGTAGGCTAAACTCACCGGTACCCGAAGAAAATCCAGGACAGTTGTAGTTGTAATTTTTTATTTCACTGTACCACCGGTCAGCTACCTCCTTTCCTAAGAAGATGTGGAAAGAAAGACAGGTCAGTCTTCCAGTCTTTCGGCCTGACTAGGCTCACGGTCTCTCAGTTGTTTTGCTTCCATATTAAAACATGACCATTGCCTTCCAATTAGACGTGACAGCCATTATCCATTTTTTAAATGGCCTTGTTCCTGAATAGTCGGCCGATTTGCAGACTTTGCTGCAAAACCGCATCCACTATCTAGGCTTTTTGTCTCTTTCCACATGGTTTTCGGGAGAACAAACAGTGGAGTTTAGCTTTCCCCCCCAGTGGACATAAAGGTTACAAATGAGAGGAGGTCAATCGCCTCATTCAACTCGTTTGGAAGTTGTAGCTAATCGATCCAAGGATCTTGATTGTTTCTGGGAAGAAACCAGTGTATTGACATCAACAACAGGGCTGGACAGCTGCTTCCACAGTCCCATTACCTTTTGCATTAAGAGGTGCCTCCTGTTCTCCTGTTTGACAAGCAGTTCCACAAAGTGTCCTTTTATGTCCATGGTTTTGCGTTTCCTTGTTTATTTCTAAAGAGCACTGCTGGGCTAACTTTGTCCATAACATTTTGGATTTTAAATAGTTATTTTTTCTTTCTTCTCACAGTTTGGAAGGCTCCTGAAGGAGGATGGTAGAAGACCCTTGATGTTCTTATTGCTGGACACTGGAGACCTACTAGCCACCTTATTCAAACTCTTATTTTTATTTATTTTTATTTTTTTTAGCACTGTTGACACTTGGTCAATAACTGTCAAAGCTGATTTTGCCTCCAGAATATGCATCGGAAAGCAAATTGAAAAAGAGAGACCGGGCTTGATAGGTACACCCACCTGGCTGGTCGTAAGAAGCCCAGGCCAGATTTTCGCCACAGCTACCCCGGCTTGACTCAGGGCTGTGCTTCAGAACTCGTGTGCTGGCCAGACTGTCTGCGTACCTGTAACACAGTAGCGCACATCCAAATAACAAACTACATTACTGCAATACCGGATTACCCAGCCCACCTACAACACAAAGAAATGACCAGAGTGAGCAGCAGATCACAGTCTGTAAAGAAAAGAATTATTCATCGAGTCAAACGTTTCCTTTTCCAGCTATCAACACTATACCGGTCTTATAGTGCTGAACAGGAGAATGTACTTTTCAAGTAGTTCCAGAGGGTACCTGGATATAATACATCTCTTTCAAAAGCACTTTGGAATGAACAATTAATGAATGTCAGAGCTAGGAGACACAAATGTCCTCCGTCAATATTATTTAAAAAAAGTGCTCATTACTCTTACACTAGACATCAGACATCTTGTTTCAGAAAGAACGGTGATTGTTCTAGAGCGCTGTTTCTCTTTGTGCTCAAAAGTATATTACGAAATACTGCTTATTAAGCATTTGATTTTACTGTATTTCATACCCTGTGTTCTGAAATATTCTTTAGATCAGCTTGAAACCATGGGTTTAAACAAAGAAAAAGTTTATATTTAACTGATGTTTTTTTTTTTTATCCAAAACGACTTTCATTTGAACGCATTTATACCACCCAATATTTTACTGGAACAATTCAGAAGAAATACTGCGATAGACTGGCATCTCGTCCAGGGTAAACCCTGTGTTGCTTGCTTGAATAGGTTCCTCTAAGTCTGACCCTGAATTGGATGATGTCATTAGAAAATGGTTGGAATTCAGGAAAAGTATCTACAGTAGCTCAAGGGCACAAAAAGCAATGGTTCAGCTGGGATTCGAACCCACCACCTTCAAGCCCCTGAGCACTGCTCCACATTGCTGCCCACAGCTTCTTATTCAGTTTTGGAAAGAGCTGGTCACTCACCGTTTGGCTTCTTTGCTGAGCTTGTTGCTGAGTTTTAGGGGTGGAACCCGATGCTGCTTCCTGTATTCGTTGTGGCTTTTCAAAACCTCTTTGGCAAACTGCTTGGAAGCTGAAGAGGTGAAAGGACAGAAGACTTGATTATTTATTGTGCAGAAGCTCACAGTACAGCCAAAGAAGCGGTCCGTGACCCTCCATCTACCAGAACCATGAACCCAGGTGTGCAAAATAAGAAACACTACCTCGTCAGGAAAGGTCACAAATTATCGGCGATAACGAGACATTTGACAGAACTTTGCCCTTGATATAACTCACCCTGGCATGTCCAGTTCTAAGAAAATTTGACTCTCAAGGTTAATGTGGTTGCTAGGGTCTAATAAAAAAACTCTCAGCAGCCATTCAAATTTTTAGCAGACTCTTTATAGTAGCTGTATTACAATCAAAGCTGCTTTGGTCTTTTCAATCAAATATTGACTTCTTTTTCCTGGAACCAGTGTTAGAAGGACTAATCTGTTCAGGAGAAGCAGACTTTACCAACTTCTTCTGATCCCTCAGCATTGCTTCTTTTAAAACCACAACATTCTGAAATGTAAATGCGCCAAAATGAAATGAAACATTTGTACTCCTTAGTCACAAAGTTTAAAAAAAGCACGTATTTTTATGGCCATTTTCTGCATCTGCTTCCTGCAGGTTTTTCCTTCTTTTCTTCCTGTGTCTTTAACTTTGGGGGAGAGGGGGGGACTCCATGTGGGAGGGCCAAAAAGATTCTGCTTTTTTTTCCCCCCCAGATGATTCCTTAATTGTCTAGTCAAACTATTTTTTTAACTGGACAAACGAAACCCTTCAATGACCGGAACAGGGACCTCCTGCTTTAGAGTGAAGACAGGCGATGCTAGAGTAAATGCAACCTTTGATAGCTATTCCTTTGTACAGCAGCCAGCAGATTCGGAGATGTGTCCTGGACTAAGGAAGGATCTTTTTCAAGGGAGTGTGAATGTAACAGGCTCAAAGAGAAGGTGATAAACTGTCCCAATAGACTTCGCCACTGGCCTTGGAGAACACCAATACTTCAGGAGCTACAAGGCTCTTCCATCAGTAGCAGATCATGTTACACTTGATTAACTGATTTATGCAACACAGGAGCACAAGATGGGACATGGGCGCACGCGTACACACACACTCACTCACTCAATCAATCCAGGGCCGATTTTCCCTGAAGCCAATAAGCCTACCTGCATGTTTTTGAACTGTAGGAGCAAACCAGAGCACCTGAAGGAAACCCACACAAACAAGGGAAGAGCATACCTACACTACACAGCTGTCACCCCACCCCCAGAATTGAATCCTGGCCCCGGGGCTGTGAGGCAGCAACACTAAACACTAACCACCAAATAAAGGCAATAATCAGTTAAATTTCCTAGAAGGTCAGCTGGAATGTGAATCACATCTTCCAGGAGCAGGTTTAGAGACACATGATACAGAGAAATTACAAAGGATTTTTCCTACTGCATTTTAATTAGATCGGAACCTACAACAATGTTTTTAATCAGGTGGATCACAAACGGATTATGCACGCCTTTCCAAAACTGACTGGATACCTCTGAATGGGTTAGGTCTTTTAGCACAGCAGTAATGATTCCTTTCACTGGGCTAGGCACTTGGTCCACTTTTCAGAACATTTTTGTCCACTTCAAAGGCTGAGGTGGGGTACGCATTGGGTTTTCAACAGGAATTATAGCACAGGAGCATA